>NC_081192.1:73779963-74107463 GCF_902713425.1 Acipenser ruthenus | reverse complement strand
TTACCGATGCAAAACTCTGCTCGACAGAAAAACTTGAAAGGTGAGTTTGTGTTTGTCAACACAAAATGTTGTATGAATGATATTTTAATTGTACCGAAATGAAAAAAAAAAGTCTGTATTTTAATTACAGCATGTCAGGAAATATGAATTAAAAATAGTGGGAGATTTAGGGATAGCCATTATTCACACATTTTATACAACTAAAGACAGTGTCCGTGCTTAGACGTGGTGTGTGTGTGTGTGTGTGTACATATACATATATACATATACATATATATATATATATATATATATATATATATATATAGTTGTATTACTTGAACACTTATAAGAGAAGGACATATTTTAAACTGTATCCCTCTACAAAGCGGAGCATGTGCTCCCTTTGCCAGACTACTAAGTACAGGCCTAAGCAATTTTATTTGTTGTATCAGATCTACATTAATGTAAGTGTGAAAGACTGACTAACAAGCGGCATGTGTGGAAGTAAGACTTAACTGCACATTTTTATTTTTCTTGTGTACAAAATGTTAATGTACGAATAATACTGTAAGCCCAGGAATATTTGCTAGCCTTTTATTACACGAATTTGACATATGAAACATTTTTGGCGCGAATAATACTATTGTAAATGCTTTCAGGATAACACAGGTCGTCTTGTGTAATTCACCAGATATTTTGGCCACGATATTTCTGGACTTACAGTATTTAAATTTTACCCAATGAAGAAAAAAATACTACTGTGTAGGGCATGTTAAGAATTCTTGCATATTTAAAAAAAAAAAAAAAAAATCCTAATTTTAGGGAAATTATTTTTAGAATTTAAAGTGGTCAAACTTAGCTAAGTATATTGCCATGTCGTTGTAATGTGGGTGAACAATAAATAGTAAATATGAAAATGTGCTCCATTTTGTGGGCATATTAGGAATTAAACTCTTATGGAGGTAATTATTCGAACATTTAAAGAGTCCACGCCTATATGTGTGTGTGTGTGTGCATATATATATATAGATATATATAGATATATATAGATATATATATATAGATAGATAGATAGATAGATGCATAGATAGATAGATGCATAGATAGATAGATAGATCTCCCTCCATTTGGTTGTATTGTTTTATGAACGATTACATAGTTAGGCACCCACTAAATGGCATAACCAAACATTTGAAATATAAATTGGTAGAAAATGATATACTGTAAAATGTAGACAGCTAATATGTTTATTTATTACAGAATAGATATTTTTCAATCAAAATGCAGACGGTAATATACCCCACACACACTTGCTTCTGTATTTTATTTTAATTGACAGATGGAACAGGAAAGCACTGGGGATTCTGTTTTAAACTCCCACATTAGTTCTGTGTTGCCAAACCTCACCACCTGTGTGCTGAATTCTGTTTTGGACACACTCAAAAACCTGGGTGTAGAAACCCTGGATGATTTCAGATTTGTAAAAGATGATGATCTCCTGATGATCCTCAAGCCAATAGAAGTTCGAAAACTCCTAGCCAGCTTTACAGTCACATGTGAGTATATTACAGTTTAGTCAATTGTCTTCAAGTGCTTAATTGGCAGTAAACCTATTTATTTTTTATATATATATATCTATATATTGTGTATATATACATACATAAAACCTGCATTTTGTATTTTGTCTCTTGCCTATATCATTGTCTATACTTTTATTTAGAATTGTTGAATGAGAGAAAATAATGTGGCAATTACATCACATAATCCTTTAACAAATGACAGAAATGTTTACTGTTTGGATGTACATACATTGCTTATTGCTAATTTAATTAATAAAAAGCCAGTTAAAATCAACTAATTGTGTATTACGGACAAACTTAACCAATTACAAAACCTCTAAGATAATTTTGTAATTTTAAAAAAATCTGGAATGTGTGTGGGGTGTGGGGTGTGTGGGGGGGGGAAACAAAAACAAAAAAAAAATGAAATAATAACTTAATGTTTTTTTCTGTAATTCTGAAGGTGAAACCACGATTTCCAGCAGTCCGTGCTCATCCAGAACAGAGACCTCAACAGTCTCCAGCCCAGGGTGCTCTTTTGCCCAGAGTTGTATTGAGTTGGATGAATCACTTTCACCTTTGGAAGCTGACTGGTTCCTTCGGTTTGAGATACCATGGGAAAAACTCCCTACTGACCTCCTTTACAAGTTAGAAAGGCAAGAAAAAACATCGCCAAAGCAACGCAGAGAAATGATACGACTCATTATTAATGAAGTCACAGGGGTCTGCAAGAGGCCTTCAAAGAAACATCTTACAGATATAGCAAGAAGAATTGTGGCAAAATATCCTAAATCTTTGCAGGATGTTATCGAAGGCCACATAGTTGGCAGTGGATATGATTCCTTGGTAAAACAGCTGCAGAGCAGATAATGTGAAGCGTACACAGTTTTCTACCCCCAAAAGACAGTTTCAACACAGTAGTGGGAGTGACACGGAAGAAGTTCCTGCAAAGGAACGAGCTTTACCTCAAGACACTTACGGTTGCATAAACTGGGATTCCGAGCACCTGCCAATCACAGAGACACTTGCAAGTCAAAAACAGCAACAAGAAGAAATGAAAACCATGTTCAGAGAAAGAAACTGGGATACACAGATCATCACCAAAAAAATGATGGCAACGTACTACACTCAGAGAAAAGACATCATCCGAGGTATGGAAACTGAAAAAATAAGGAGGGAGTGGCCATTTCTGTTTGAAATGCCAGGATTACAAGCACACTTCAGGGCACGTACAGGTGTACAATTAGAAGGGACATTTTTTGAGACCATAAACAAATCGCACAGAATTCTGGCCTACATGGACACTCAACAAAGAGAAACTGCAAGAGTTTTGGCACAGATCGAAGTTGCAAAGAAGGACACAGTCTAAATTACCGGAGATGCCAGGGTTGGTTTTGCTGCTGCTTGCTTACTTTGGTGAAGACGACAAGCAAATGTTTTTCCAGGTGGATGACACTTGCTTACCTTCTGAAGTGCCAACATCTGATCTGCCTGCATCACCTTGCATTATTTTCTGTGGTATGTGTTTTGGTAATCCATGCATTTGTTTGACATATGCTGAATAGTTTTATTTTATTTACTTTTGGCTGAGGAATAAGGGGACGAAGTATAATCTGAATTTAATCAGCATTTTTAGTATCCCAGAGAAATGACTGAAGAGAAATGCTTTGTGAACAATCTGCTTACATCCAAATTACATTTTAAATAATTGTGTAAGGTTCATGAGCAGTTTTGAGTGTTTTAATTTAGTTTCTTCTCGAATAACTAAATAACTAAATAAATCATATCCAGGTTCTTTTAAATACGTAAGTGTTTTGTACACAACTCTCTTGCTAGAATTGCCTGGGCATTATGTAAACTGCTAAGGAATGATTTAATATGAAATTTCAGCAGCCCTAAGGCTTTCTGTAAATTATATGATTAATTGTAGCGGGTTTGAGTGTTTATGTACGTATGTTTGAAAATGTTTGTCTTCAGAATGAAAATAATGCAGTCAATTTAACAAACGTCTTGAATTTTATTTTTATATTTTTCCTGCTGCAGGAGATTCCCTTCTGACTGCATCCCGCTTAATGCTGAGCATTGATAAAGTTGTCGTTACAGAACAACAAACTAACTTTGTGGAAGCTTTGCTTATGATGTTTGCATCCTACTACTGCTTGAACATCCATTACCCATCAGAGTTGGGAGCAACACTTGAATTCCTTCAAAGGTACAGTATATAACGCATGGATATGTACCTTGTTTTCGCTTTAACCTGTTTATAGTGGAGCGATTTAAACTTCTCAAACATTTGTGACACCAGTAATGATCAGTCTAATACAATGGTAATTTTCATATTTTGTATTTGAATGTTAAATTACCCACAGTTGACACTTCAAAGAGCATTTTAAGCATGTGTAAAATAAAAAAAAATATATAGATTAAGCTATTCATTGTAAATACTATGCCCATGTTTTATCTTTTGTTATGGGTGTTTTAAAAGATAATGAATGTTCCCATATGTTGCTTCAACTGTTTAAGGTGTTAATTGTGTGGTGTGTGTTTTATTATTTTTTTTTTTTTTTACATCTCAACCACTTTACACTTTTGAATTGCAGCGTTCTCTTGTTCTGTTTCCAAGATGTCTTTGCATGTATTTCAGAACTACATTTCCACATCATCCTCCCAATCACTGGTAAATCCATCTCATTCACATTTTTTCTGAAATACATGCGAGGCCATACAAAGCCATCTTGGAAACGAAACAAGAGAACGCTGCAATTCAAAAGTGTAAAGTGGTTGAGATGTTAACATAATACACACACCTTACCTAAACAGCTGTAGCAACACATGGGAACATGTAACACACACACACAAATAAAATACACTTTGTTACCCTTTAAGAATATATAAAATATTTGCATTTTTTTTTCCTTTCTAATAGATGCATCTTCAAAATAAATCCAGACAAAGGGACGAAGGTCGAACGGAAGCCACATAAGAGGCAATATGCTGTGAATCAGAGTTCTTTCCCTCATTTCTGCAATTGCTGATTTTGAATGGAGAGAATAAAATGCAATTGTCAAAAGTAAGTAATCTTGCAGTAAGCTGTAATGCTAGGTATGTCTTATTTATAGGTCATATAAGCACTCTGAAATATGGGCTCCTGAGTGGCATATCTGGTAAAGGCCTCAACCTTGAGTGCAGGATAGGAGAGAGCGAGGTGGTCTCCTGTGCCATTGTCCAACATGGCAGAGAGTTTGCAGTGGGGGTGGCACACAATTAGTAGAGCATCGCTGGGGTAGGGAGGGTTTGAATCAACTAGGGCTCCCTCAATTCACAGAGCTCGAGCAACTCCTGTAGGTTCAGGGTGTTAGCAGTTTCCAGCTACATTGAATCCTTCGATCAAAGTGTTAGTTGGGCTGTGGCAGCTCTGGGCTTGCGGTGCGAAAAATAGGTATGGCTTTGACGTATGTACCGGAGGACACATGCTTTGTCTCATCCCTCATGAGTGGCACAGAGTAGTTGAATTGGTAATTCCAAATTAGGGTGAAAAGAGGGAGAACAAAAATTGCCGGTTATTTAGAAAAAAATATATATATATTATTATTTATTTATTTATTTTAAATCTAAGCCTGTTTCATTGGTTTTTTTTTTATCTTTTTATACAGGTTTTCAGTCACCAGCATGTCAACTGCAGCACAAAGCAGCTTCTCCACATTTCACTCCTAGGCTGGGACCTGATCAAAACTTTGATGACCCACCAATCGCACTTTACAAAACGGAATGTTATCGCTTTTTGGTTTTACGAGTAGGAGAAATTGGATATTTACGAAAACAAAAAAAAGCGATAACATTCTGTTTTGTAAAGTGCGATTGGCGGGTCGTCGCAGGTTTTTTTTTTTTTTTTGAGCAGGTCCCAGGCCCTAGCCTGCTCAATCAAAAAACAGCAGTTTGAACACTATTTAAAAACAAAAACATCTGTTGTGCTACTGACTCCACTATTACGGCTGTGAAAAAACCATGGACTTGTTTGTGAGAACTGTCCAACAAGGCCTGGATCAACATTATTGCGGAAAACACTTGGTATCTGTTAATAGTTGATTTGTCTGTAGAAATATGCTAAGAGAAAGCGAGGGCACAGTTCGGTAGCCAGTTTTAGTATATTTAATATGGTTTTATTGTTTTACTGTGTACTAGGCTTATCATTGTTGGTGTCCTAGCAGCTGGTATGTTAACATTTAAAATAATAACTCAGCTTGAGGAGTGATTGAGCATTTTTTGTTAATTCCTGCATTTTTCGAAAAGGTTGTATAGGGGCTCCATGACACAGAAGCTATCATGCCTAATGAATATGTATATTTTGTATTTGCTCAGTAAAATGCTCAATGAAAAGTTGTAAATTCTGAAAGCTTAAGGAATACTTGTTAATGTTTTTCATTATTTTCTGCTGTTTAACACTTGGTGTAAATTAACTAATAATTAAGCACATATTTGAGCTTTTACAAATCGTACAGACACTATCCTGAAAATGAATGTATTCCATAGTAAAATGACTAAACTTAACATTAATTATAATGTATAAACCATCATTCCACAGTAGAAAACTGCTAAATAAAAGTATGCAACTTATTTAATAACTACATTTAACATTAATTACAACATGTATAAACCATCATTCCACAGTAGAAAACTGCTAATTTAAAGTGCATAACCTATTTATTAATGAAGATTGAAGTAAAATGAAAGGGAAAAAACATTTATTTTAGTTTTTTCTCAATTCATTAACAATATAAGTATGTATAACTAGGGTGAGGTAATGTTATATGAATGTTTAAAGCAAGTAGAACCACAGAGAATTATATTTTGTTTTTTTACAATACATTTACGGTTGTAAACTATAGTGTTTCAATGAAAATAACCATTTATTTTACAAATGAAACCGTAATTCAATTTACGGTTCGGATTATTATTTTACAGTTATTCACCGTGCAGCTCGGCTGCCAGACAATTACCGTAAAATTACGGGGTTTTTTTACAGTGTATATTCCACTTTCGTTTTTTTTCTTCAGTAAACAACCTCTGAATCCCGTAACTTGAGAGAGCACTTATAAATGAATAACACTTCTCTTGGTTCTTACCTCATTCACTTACAGAAACGTCTTCTTCATTGTCGTAATACTAGAAGCTTCGTGTTGTCGTAATACTAGAAACTTCGTATGAACTTTGTGCTCCTCAATGTTTCACAACGGCAGTTTAAACTTGTTCCCCGTGCTATGGTGACAGTTTAGTTCAATGGACTTGTTTTATCTCCTCTTTGACGATGGTTTTGTTTATGCATTTCCTTTGGGTGGGTTATTTAAAGGGTCTTCCTTATTACAAACCTGTTTCTTCGTTCCTTGCTGATAGTGTTTGTGTAATCCCAGACACCACTGACCTTAGTGGCAAACAATTACAACAGTGAGCAGTTAGTTAGTGCTCAACAGAAAAGAATGCATACAGAAAAATATTGTATACTGGCCATGGGCTTTGGTTTTGCCGAGAGCCGTAACTAAGCATTTAGCTACCGGGGCATGCAAATATATATATATATATATATAAATATATATATAATATAAATTGCATGCACCTCCGGAATGAAGCAACCAGAGGTGGATGGAAAGACTCCAGATCGTAGCAACCGGGGCATGCAAGACTCCATATCGTAGATACCGGGGCATGCAATTATATATATATATTGTTATTTTTTTTCCTTTTTTTTTTTTTTTTTTTTTTGGATGTTAGGAGTTAGGATGGTATTTACTCGCGCATAGTTTTGAAGGTTATTTCCGAATCTCTCCTTTAACATGTCTGAAGGGGACACTGTATTACTTAAAACGTGAATTAACGTCTTAAAACGTGTTAACAGTGAGCAGTTACCTTGGGATTACACACCAGGTTCAGACGCATTGATTGGACAATGTATCCGTAGGCGACCTAAGACTCACCGTTTCAACGGTGTCAGTAGTGCTCAACAGAAAAGAATGCATACAGAAAAATATTGTATACTGGCCATGGGCTTTGGTTTTGCCCAGAGCTGTAACTAAGCATTTAGCTACCGGGGCATGCAAATATATATATTTTATTGGGTTTTTTTTTTTTTTTTTTTTTTGGATGTTGGGAGTTAGGATGGTATTTACTCGCGCATACACTCTAAAAAGTAAAGGTTCTAGTAAGAACCTTTTAGGGTTCCTGGGGTTGATACTGTGGAGGAACCTTTTAAGGTGCTTCGAAGAACCTTTTTACTAGGGTTCCATGAGGAACCTTACAAATAAGGATCTTTTAAGAACCTCAAGGTTCTACTTGGAACCTTTTATGTTTATTTACAAACTTACATGCATAATATTTTATATATATATATATATATATATATATATTATATAATATGCGTGTCTGCATAATTTGTCTGGTTAAATAACATGCTAGGAATTACTGGTTTGCAATATCAATAAAAACAAAGAAATACTTTTTATAGAAACCCTTTATTACAGGTAGAGCAATAAAATAAATAAATACAGTATAGGAGTTATACTTTTAATTATAACACATAAATAAATGCATACAAATAAAACTGTCTGTATTTGTTTCGTTACTCTTAGAATAACAAATACACAAATAAGTGAAAGGCTGACAACATTTCTTGACAGGTAGATATATAAATATATTAATTATAACTAATCATAATATATTATCCATAATGTAATTAATTTAATTACAAACAAAACAAGCAAAAACCTAACTTTAGTCACAAGTATTTTATAAAACAAGTATTATAAAAAATATTAACACATTTATTTATTTTTATTTATTTATTTATTGCATTTATATAGCGCTTTTTATACAAAAGTATCGCAAAGCACTGTATAGTACATAGCAGGACAAAAATCACAATCCGTTTGTATAGCAGGTCACACATATAACTGCTACACTCAGCCCATTTAAATACAGATTTAAACAGTATACACAATACAAAAGCACCAATGTTAAAGTTACATTAAAACCCACTAAGATAAGCAAGCCATTTTATAAAAGTGTGTTTTTAGTCTTGACATGAAAACTGTAATGGACCCAGATTTCCTGATAAACGAAGGCTGAGCATTCCAGAAAAAAGCCCTGCCTCCCGTGTTGTTTTGTTGACCCTAGGAATAACCAGCAGCCCCACATCCTGTGATTTCAGAGTGTGGTTTGGAAGATACGGTGTCAGTAACTCCTGTAAATAATGAGGTGCTAATCCATTCAGGGCCTTATAAGTTAACAGCAAAATCACCATTTAAAAAAGTACATTACAATCAATTCTAGATGAAACAAAGACATGTATTATTCTCTCGGCATCAGATACAGAAATAATTAGAACATAAGAAAGTTGTTTGTTTGGTTGTTAGTAGCTTATTGATCCCAGAATCTCATCAAGCAGCTTCTTGAAGGATCCCAGGGTGTCAGCTTCAACAACATTACTGGGGAGTTGGTCTAAGTTTGGCTATATTTCTCAAGTGGTAAAAATATACTTTAGTAACTTCCCTAGTATGAGTCTAAAATGATAGATCAGACTCAAAGATTACCCTCAAACTCTTAATTTCGAGTTTAAATTTTGATGAGAGACTGCAAGGGTCGTGCTCATGTAATCCTACATTTCCTTTTAGTTGGTTCTGTGAGCCCACTAGCATAACCTCTGTTTTATCTCAATTCAACATTAGGAGAATCTGTGACATCCAATGCTTGATGTCTGTAAGGCAAGTAGCTAATAACACCCAGGCAGAAGAATGTCCTTGCTTTAGGGACAGATAATAGCTGGTTATCATCAGCATAGCTGTATACAACTGTAAATTGCCCTGGGTAAGGGTGTCTGCTAAAAAAAAAAAAAAAAAATAGTAATCCCTGGGCCTGTGGTTATTATAGCACAACCAACACCCTTATTGCTTTCCCGACCTGGCGCCTGACAAAAGAAAGTTTACTATTCCCACTATACTAGGTGGAGTTTTCTGATCTTTTTGAGTACCCAAAATACATTTCTCAATATAATATTAGGCTGTTTTTTCTCTGTGGGTATTTGATATTGTACACAAAATACAAGGAAAAAAGAAGCCCAAATCTCTGGGTGAGGGCCTCAGGTTATTATTATTTGTTTATTTAGCAGACACCTTTATCCAAGGCTTACAGAGCCTAGGGAGTGTGAACTATGCATCAGCTGCAGAGTCACTTACAATTATGTCTCACCCGAAAGACGGAGCACAAGGAGGTTAAGTGGCTTGCTCAAGGTCACACAATGAGTCAGTTTGCTGAGGTGGGATTTGAACAGTGGACTTCCTGGTTACGAACCCTTTTCTTTAACCACTGGACCACACAGCCTCCTCAGCAAGTAGATGTTCATTCATTCTCAGACCAATTTTTGTATCAAGATGGAAGGGGTTTCCCCGGATAATGACAGGTGTGGAAGTTGTAGGGTCCTTAAAAAAAAAAAAAAAACCAGAAAAATAAATCACTTACACTGTATTTTACAAATAAAATGCTGACTCAGCGTCTTACGTTATATTGTGATCATCTTTATTTGCATATTCCCATTCCCTTAATTCTTCAATTTCAACACCATCCCTCTCCCCTGATGTAATAATTCATAGCTGTTAGTTTTTAATACTTTTCATGTATTGTATTTGATGCCATGGGCTAGAAGAATTGGAGGTAATTCTATTTATAAATTCACTGTTTGGCAACAGCAGTTTAAAAAAAAAATATATATATATATATATTCAGAATGTTTTCGTTACAGAAAAAAATACAAAGTTTTTAATACAGGTGATTTATTTATTTATTTATTTATTTATTTATTTATTAATTAATCATTTTCAGCATCTTTAAACAGCTTGTTCAGTGGTAACCACGCACTGGATAGTGAAGTAAACTGCAGCTACGTTCCAGCATGAATGAGACACGGACAGTGCGCCACGTTCAACCTTGACCTCTGTACACCAGAAGCAGTTTAAAGTAGATTTATGTACATTTAAAGCAACATTGTCTTTGTTCATGATTATATATGATAAGTGTATTAGTTTGGTTCTCAAACAAACAAACAAAAAAATCCTTGCATGTTTTTTGCCCCTCCCCAAGTGTAAAACCAAATATTCTCTGACAGCATATAGACAGTACGTGTTTTCCGCAGCAAACAGATTCTTACGGTCTCTGTTCATGATGAGAAAGAGTTTAACTGAGTGCACTGTTTCGATATGTTTGATTGGTCTCGCAGCAGTATGGGTAAAAATAGACTGAATGGCCTTGCCCTGCTAATATGTCCGGACATGTCCCAGGAGGAAGTGTTACAGCGTTTCGATAGATCAGGCCATAGGAGGATTAGCAAACCCTGATTTAAAGTAAAGTCTTCTAAATCAGTTTTTAATTGTGGCATGATACAGTCTCAGCAGTCCGATCAGTCTTAGCATTAGTATCAGCAATCTTACCAGTCCCAGCAGTGTCAGCACCGGTCTTACCAGTTTCAGCACCAGTCTTACCAGTCCCAGCAGTAGCAGCACCAGTCCCAGCAGTGGCAGCACCAGTCTTACCAGTCCCAGCAGTGGCAGCACCAGTCTTACCAGTTCCAGCAGTAGAAGCACCACTCTTACCAGTCCCAGCAGTAGCACCACCAGTCTTACCAGTCCCAGCAGTAGCAGAACCACTTACCAGTCCCAGCAGCACCAGTCTTACTAGTTCCAGCAGTAGCAGCACCAGTCTTACCAGTTCCAGCAGTAGCAGCACCAGTCCTGCCAGTCCCAGCAGTGTCAGCATCAGTTCCAGAAGTAGCAGCACCAGTCTTACCAGTTCCAGTTGTAGCATCAGTGTCATCAGTGTCAGCATTAACTTCAATAGCAGTGAACCAAACGCATGTCTCTCAATGAAGGTATAAACCCATCTACGTGTTCATATCTATAACTTCTATTCTTCTTGTCCTTTTAATATCACATATTTCTAACAGTGTGAATAGGGTAATTTTAGGAATTTGTTGTATCGCTTTGCAGTTTGCATTAATAGTCTCCAGGCTTTAAAATATGATAAATTTCACCTTCGTAACATGAACAGGATATGCACAGGGTTTTTTTTTTTTTTTTTTTAGACAAAAATTTGATTTTTGCCTCAGTAAAAATCTATTCCTAGCTAAGCCCCTGGTAACATTAAACTGGTAAGATGGACCATGTCTAGACAAAATGATCACATGCTTGACATGATAAAACAAGCCCCACCTTGCCCAGACTTAGAGCCAAAGGATTGTATGAACATGTGCCCATACTCACCTTGCCCAGTCAAGCAAAAGGATCAGCTGTTTAATATCATACAGCATAATGCATCTTGACCAAACAACATGGTCAATAAAGTCTGCTATGTGAGCCAATTAATATATATATATATATATATATATATATATATATGTTTCTCTACAGCAGTTGAATTGACAGTAGAAAGTTATGTAAAATAGTTTTTGAAAGAAAACCTTTTTTTTCATGAAAGAATATTTGTCTGTTAGTTAAAAGGACGGCTTGAAATTGTGTTTAGTTTTTCCTGAAGCTTACAGTACTCCCGAAAACATTTGTGGATCACTCACTTTTTTCCTTTGCACTTTAAGATATATGCTGTTTGTTGGCAACTGAAACTGCCCCTCCTCTAAAGTGATCAGATTGATTAGAGGTACAGTACTTGTGTCTCCCAATAACAATGCACCAAATTAACTTCATATGCAGAATTACATTGATTTTTTTCTATCATGTAATTGAAAAACTCTGTTAGAAATAATATGTAGTGCCTCTTTTTCTTATTAAATCTGTTTGTGTGTTTACGTCTTTGTCTACATGCCTGGTGACATACGAACAGAAAAATAGCTAAGCTTTTCTCGGCAGGCAAATGTTTATGTTTATAATGTTGTGTGCGAGCAGGAAGGCGTGGCCACTGGACTGCGTGTGTGCGTGCGCTTTGTGATTTGTGATTTGGTGTTTAATGTTATGTTAATGTTCTGTTGTTAGGCACACTGGACCTGCAAGGCGGTGTAGCCTACATCCTAGCCCGCGAAAGAACGCTTACACAACTGTTCAAGTGATGCGCACCATTTCAGACGCTGTCATATATTGACACCGTAAACTACAATACTTAATGCTTTGTCACACAATTACCAGGAATTATTATTCAGTACTGTATTTTAACGTTGTTTTTTTTTTTTACAGTAGTACTAAAATAAAATTGTTTTCAGTTTGCATGAGTGACAAATTATATTAAACACCATGGTTTTAAAAGAACGTCGTTAAAAAAAGTCTCATTTAGTCAAGAGAAAAAGATACAGTAATTTGTGTTTTATTATTTTCGTACCAGAACCGCCCGAGAAATCGTAGCAGTGAAGCAAATCTTATATTTACCTCATACTTAATACTCATTTATCCTTGAAATCGTCATTAAACAATAGACTTAATGAAACATTTTACGTCAGAAAGTTCCCAGAGGTATCATAAGTATTACCTTTATCCTCTCTCAGTTCAGGCCAATTGATTATCGTCATCAGGTTTAGTAAAAAAAAAAAAAAAAAAAAAAAATTACCTCAGAAATTCTATCATTGACCCGCATCATTAACAAAAGCAAAATAACCTTTTTTTTTATTTTACTCGTGGATGTTGTACAGCTGTCTGTAGGTCTTTAGTTTTTATTTTTTCATTCATTCACACAAATAAAGATAATTAGCGTTATTAAAAGGTTTTACTCACCTCTCAGTGAAGAAAGCTCTCCCTCCTGTGAAGAAACGTTGAATACCTGCCTCGCGCTGTGGGATGCGATTTATTTATTTATTTATTTATTTATTTATTTATTTATTTATGTTGTATTGTGTTGTGCAGGGGCATCTTGCTCTGAGGTTTTATTATTGTGTTGAACGTCGTATGGGTTTCTCCTACATATTTATCCAATTAAAGGTTCTGTTCAAGATGGATGCAAATGGAAATAAACTACAATACACATGTTATACATACATATACTATTATAAATTCTAGTTAAATATTTGGCAAAATATTATCTGCTCTTTGATTTCCTCTCAATACCGTGTACAAAATTATAACCATTTATGGTGTTTACCTTTTTATGACAGACTTTTTCTCTCATCATGTATTGTGTTTTAAAAATTGCGATTTGCACATCAATATTGTAGAGCACAATTTACAATGTATTGATATAAAGAGTTCTAAGATGAACCCTTTGCAATATTATATTAGACAGAGCAACCAGAGGTTCCCAAACGAACCCTTACTGAGAAAAAAAACTTGCAATAGAACCCTAAGGTTCCCTGAGGAACCCTCAAAGAACCCTTACTTTTTAGAGTGTAGTTTTGAATGTTATTTCCGAATCTCTCCTTTAACATGTCTGAAGGGGACACTGTATTACTTAAAACGTGAATTAACGTCTTAAAACGTGTTAACTGTGAGCAGTTACCTTGGGATTACACACCAGGTTCAGACGCATTGAATGGACTAATGTATCCGCAGGCGACCTAAGACTCACTGTTTCAAAGGTGTCAGTAGTGCTCAACAGAAAATAATGCATACAGAAAAATATTGTATACTGGCCATGGGCTTTGGTATTGCCCAGAGCCGTAACTAAGCATTTAGCTATCGGGGCATGCAAATATATATATATATATATATATATATATATATATATATATATATATATATATATATATATATATATATATATATATATACAGTACTGTGCAAAAGTTTTAGGCAGGTGTGAAAAAATGCTGTAAAGTAAGAATGCTTTCAAAAATAGACATGTTAATAGTTTATATTTATCAATTAACAAAATGCAAAGTGAGTGAACAGAAGAAAAATCTACATCAAATCAATATTTGGTGTGACCACCCTTTGCCTTCAAAACAGCATCAGTTCTTCTAGGTACACTTGCACACAGTTTTTGAAGGAACTCGGCAGGTAGGTTGGCCCAAACATCTTGGAGAACTAACCACAGTTCTTCTGTGGATTTAGGCAGCCTCAGTTGCTTCTCTCTCTTCATCTAATCCCAGACAGACTCGATGATGTTGAGATCAGGGCTCTGTGGGGGCCATACCATCACTTCCAGGACTCCTTGTTCTTCTTTACGCTGAAGATAGTTCTTAATGACTTTCGCTGTATGTTTGGGGTCGTTGTCATGCTGCAGAATAAATTTGGGGCCAATCAGATGCCTCCCTGATGGTATTGCATGATGGATAAGTATCTGCCTGTACTTCTCAGCATTGAGGAGACCATTAATTCTGACCAAATCCCCAACTCCATTTGCAGAAATGCAGCCCCAAACTTGCAAGGAACCTTCACCATGCTTCATTGTTGCCTGCAGACACTCATTCGTGTACCGCTCTCCAGCCCTTCGGCGAACAAACTGCCTTCTGCTACATCCAAATATTTCAAATTTTGACTCATCAGTCCAGAGCACCTGCTGCCATTTTTCTGCACCCCAGTTCCTGTGTTTTCGTGCATAGTTGAGTCGCTTGGCCTTGTTTCCACGTCGGAGGTATGGCTTTTTGGCCGCAAGTCTTCCATGAAGGCCACTTCTGACCAGACTTCTCCGGACAGTAGATGGGTGTACCAGGGTCCCACTGTTTTCTGCCAATTCTGAGCTGATGGCACTGCTGGACATCTTCCGATTACGAAGGGAAGTAAGCATGATGTGCCTTTCATCTGCTGCAGTAAGTTTCCTTGGCCGACCACTGCGTCTACGGTCCTCAACGTTGCCAGTTTCTTTGTGCTTCTTCAAAAGAGCTTGGACAGCACATCTGGAAACCCCTGTCTGCCTTGAAATTTCTGCCTGGGAGAGACCTTGCTGATGCAGTATAAATACCTTGTGTCTTGTTGCTGTGCTCAGTTTTGCCATGTTGTATGACTTTTGACAGTAAACTGTCTTCAGCAACCTCACCTTGTTAGCTGAGTTTGGCTGTTCCTCACCCAGCTTTATTCCTCCTACACAGCTGTTTCTGTTTCAGTTAATGATTGTCTTTCAACCTACATATTGAATTGATGATCATTAGCACCTGTTTGGTATAATTGTTTAATTATACACCTGACTATATGCCTACAAAATCCCTTACTTTGTGCAAGTGTACCTAGAAGAATTGATGCTGTTTTGAAGGCAAAGGGTGGTCACACCAAATATGGATTTGCTTTAGATTTTTCTTCTGTTCACTCACTTTGCATTTAGTTAATTGATAAATATAATCTATTAACATGTCTATTTTCAAAAGCATTCTTACTTTACAGTATTTTCTCACACCTGCCTAAAACAGTACTGTATATATATATATAGGAGAGATTCGGAATATATATATATATATATATATATATATATATATATATATATATATATATATATATATATATTATTGTTATTTAATTTTTTTTTTTTTTTGGATGTTACGAGTTAGGATGGTATTTACTCGCGCATACACTCTAAAAAGTAAAGGTTCTAGTAAGAACCTTTTAGGGTTCCTGGGGTTGATACTGTGGAGGAACCTTTTAAGGTCCTTCGAAGAACCTTTGTACTAGGGTTCCATGAGGAACCTTACAAATAAGGATCTTTTAAGAACCTCAAGGTTCTACTTGGAACCTTTTATGTTTATTTACAAACTTACATGCATAATATTATATATATATATATATATATATATATATATATATATATATATATATATATATATATATATATATATCTATATATATAATATGCGTGTCTGCATAATTTGTCTGGTTAAATAACATGCTAGGAATTACTGGTTTGCAATATCAATAAAAACAAAGAAATACTTTTTATAGAAACCCTTTATTACAGGTAGAGCAATAAAATAAATAAATACAGTATAGGAGTTATACTTTTAATTATAACACATAAATAAATGCATACAAATAAAACAGTCTGTATATGTTTCGTTACTCTTAGAATAACAAATACACAAATAAGTGAAAGGCTGACAACATTTCTTGACAGGTAGATATATAAATATATTAATTATAACTAATCATAATATATTATCCATAATGTAATTAATTTAATTACAAACAAAACAAGCAAAAACCTAACTTTAGTCACAAGTATTTTATAAAACAAGTATTATAAAAAAATATTAACACATTTATTTTTATTTATTTATTTATTGCATTTATATAGCGCTTTTTATACAAAAGTATCGCAAAGCACTGTATAGTACATAGCAGGGCAAAAAATCACAATCCGTTTGTATAGCAGGTCACACATATAACTGCTACACTCAGCCCATTTAAATACAGATTTAAACAGTATACACAATACAAAAGCACCAATTTTAAAGTTACATTAAAACCCACTAAGATAAGCGAGCCATTTTATAAAAGTGTGTTTTTAGTCTTGACTTGAAAACTGTAATGGACCCAGATTTCCTGATAAACGAAGGCTGAGCATTCCAGAAAAAAGCCCTGCCTCCCGTGTTGTTTTGTTGACCCTAGGAATAACCAGCAGCCCCACATCCTGTGATTTCAGAGTGTGGTTTGGAAGATACGGTGTCAGTAACTCCTGTAAATAATGAGGTGCTAATCCATTCAGGGCCTTATAAGTTAACAGCAAAATCACCATTTAAAAAAGTACATTACAATAATCAATTCTAGATGAAACAAAGACATGTATTATTCTCTCGGCATCAGATACAGAAATAATTAGAACATAAGAAAGTTGTTTGTTTGCTTGTTAGTAGCTTATTGATCCCAGAATCTCATCAAGCAGCTTCTTGAAGGATCCCAGGGTGTCAGCTTCAACAACATTACTGGGGAGTTGGTCTAAGTTTGGCTATATTTCTCAAGTGGTAAAAATATACTTTAGTAACTTCCCTAGTATGAGTCTAAAATGATAGATCAGACTCAAAGATTACCTTCAAACTCTTAATTTCGAGTTTAAATTTTGATGAGAGACTGCAAGGGTCGTGCTCATGTAATCCTACATTTCCTTTTAGTTGGTTCTGTGAGCCCACTAGCATAACCTCTGTTTTATCTCAATTCAACATTAGGAGATTCTGTGACATCCAATGCTTGATGTCTGTAAGGCAAGTAGCTAATAACACCCAGGCAGAAGAATGTCCTTGCTTTAGGGACAGATAATAGCTGGTTATCATCAGCATAGCTGTATACAACTGTAAGTTGCCCTGGGTAAGGGTGTCTGCTAAAAAAAAATAATAATAATAAAAAAATAGTAATCCCTGGGCCTGTGGTTATTATAGCACAACCAACACCCTTATTGCTTTCCCGACCTGGCGCCTGACAAAAGAAAGTTTACTATTCCCACTATACTAGGTGGAGTTTTCTGATCTTTTTGAGTACCCAAAATACATTTCTCAATATAATATTAGGCTGTTTTTTCTCTGTGGGTATTTGATATTGTACACAAAATACAAGGAAAAAAGAAGCCCAAATCTCTGGGTGAGGGCCTCAGGTTATTATTATTTGTTTATTTAGCAGACACCTTTATCCAAGGCTTACAGAGACTAGGGAGTGTGAACTATGCATCAGCTGCAGAGTCACTTACAATTATGTCTCACCCGAAAGACGGAGCACAAGGAGGTTAAGTGGCTTGCTCAAGGTCACACAATGAGTCAGTTTGCTGAGGTGGGATTTGAACCGTGGACTTCCTGGTTACGAACCCTTTTCTTTAACCACTGGACCACACAGCCTCCTCAGCAAGTAGATGTTGTCCATTCATTCTCAGACCAATTTTTGTATCAAGATGAAAGGGGTTTCCCCGGATAATGACAGGTGTGGGAGTTGTAGGGTCCTTAAAAAAAAAAAAAAAAACAGAAAAATAAATCACTTACACTGTATTTTAAAAATAAAATGCTGACGCAGCGTCTTACATTATATTGTGATCATCTTTATTTGCATATTCCCATTCCCTTAATTCTTCAATTTCAACACCATCCCTCTCCCCTGATGTAATAATTCATAGCTGTTAGTTTTTAATACTTTTCATGTATTGTATTTGATGCCATGGGCTAGAAGAATTGGAGGTAATTCTATTTATAAATTCACTGTTTGGCAACAGCAGTTTAAAAAAAATATATATATATATATATATATATATATATATATATATATATATATTCCGAATGTTTTCGTTAGAGACAAAAATCCAAAGTTTTTAATACAGGTGATTTATTTATTTATTTATTTATTTATTTATTAATCATTTTCAGCATCTTTAAACAGCTTGTTCAGTGGTAACCACGCACTGGATACTGAAGTAAACTGCAGCTACGTTCCAGCATGAATGAGACACGGACAGTGCGCCACGTTCAACCTTGACCTCTGTACACCAGAAGCAGTTTAAAGTAGATTTATGTACATTTAAAGCAACATTGTCTTTGTTCATGATGATATATGATAAGTGTATTAGTTTGGTTCTCAAACAAACAAACAAAAAAATCCTTGCATGTTTTTTGCCCCGCCCCAAGTGTAAAACCAAATATTCTCTGACAGCATATAGACAGTACGTGTTTTCCGCAGCAAACAGATTCTTACGGTCTCTGTTCATGATGAGAAAGAGTTTAACTGAGTGCACTGTTTCGATATGTTTGATTGGTCTCGCAGCAGTATGGGTAAAAATAGACTGAATGGCCTTGCCCTGCTAATATGTGCGGACATGTCCCAGGAGGAAGTGTTACAGCGTTTCGATAGATCAGGCCATAGGAGGATTAGCAAACCCTGATTTAAAGTAAAGTCTTCTAAATCAGTTTTTAATTGTGGCATCATACAGTCTCAGCAGTCCGATCAGTCTTAGCATTAGTATCAGCAATCTTACCAGTCCCAGCAGTGTCAGCACCGGTCTTACCAGTTTCAGCACCAGTCTTACCAGTCCCAGCAGTAGCAGCACCAGTCCCAGCAGTGGCAGCACCAGTCTTACCAGTCCCAGCAGTGGCAGCACCAGTCTTACCAGTTCCAGCAGTAGAAGCACCACTCTTACCAGTCCCAGCAGTAGCAGCACCAGTCTTACCAGTCCCAGCAGCACCAGTCTTACCAGTTTCAGCAGTAGCACCACCAGTCTTACCAGTCCCAGCAGTAGCAGAACCACTTACCAGTCCCAGCAGCACCAGTCTTAACAGTTCCAGCAGTAGCAGCACCAGTCTTACCAGTTCCAGCAGTAGCAGCACCAGTCCTGCCAGTCCCAGCAGTGTCAGCATCAGTTCCAGAAGTAGCAGCACCAGTCTTACCAGTTCCAGTTGTAGCATCAGTGTCATCAGTGTCAGCATTAACTTCAATAGCAGTGAACCAAACGCATGTCTCTCAATGAAGGTATAAACCCATCTACGTGTTCATATCTATAACTTCTATTATTCTTGTCCTTTTAATATCACATATTTCTAACAGTGTGAATAGGGTAATTTTAGGAATTTGTTGTATCGCTTTGCAGTTTGCATTAATAGTCTCCAGGCTTTAAAATATGACAAATTTCACCTTCGTAACATGAACAGGATATGCACAGGGTTTTGTTTTTTTTTTAGACAAAAATTTGATTTTTGCCTCAGTAAAAATCTATTCCTAGCTAAGCCCCTGGTAACATTAAACTGGTAAGATGGACCATGTCTAGGCAAAATGATCGCATGCTTGACATGATAAAACAAGCCCCACCTTGCCCAGACTGAGAGCCAAAGGATTGTATGAACATGTGCCCATACTCACCTTGCCCAGTCAAGCAAAAGGATCAGCTGTTTAATATCATACAGCATAACGCATCTTGACCAAACAACATGGTCAATAAAGTCTGCTATGTGAGCCAATTAATATATATATGTTTCTCTACAGCAGTTGAATTGACAGTAGAAAGTTATGTAAAATAGTTTTTGAAAGAAAACCTTTTTTTCATGAAAGAATATTTGTCTGTTAGTTAAAAGGACGGCTTGAAATTGTGTTTAGTTTTTCCTGAAGCTTACAGTACTCCCGAAAACATTTGTGGATCACTCACTTTTTTCCTTTGCACTTTAAAATATATGCTGTTTGTTGGCAACTGAAACTGCCCCTCCTCTAAAGTGATCAGATTGATTAGAGGTACAGTACTTGTGTCTCCCAATAACAATGCACCAAATTAACTTCATATGCAGAATTACATTGATTTTTTCTATCATGTAATTGAAAACCCCTGTTAGAAATAATATGTAGTGCCTCTTTTTCTTATTAAATCTGTTTGTGTGTTTACGTCTTTGTCTACATGCCTGGTGACATACGAACAGAAAAATAGCTAATCTTTTCTCGGCAGCCAAATGTTTATGTTTATAATGTTGTGTGCGAGCAGGAAGGCGTGGCCACTGGACTGCGTGTGTGCGTGCGCTTTGTGATTTGGGATTTGGTGTTTAATGTTATGTTAATGTTCTGTTGTTAGGCACACTGGACCTGCAAGGCGGTGTAGCCTACATCCTAGCCCGCGAAAGAACGCTTACACAACTGTTCAAGTGATGCGCACCATTTCAGACGCTGTCATATATTGACACCGTAAACTACAATACTTAATGCTTTGTCACACAATTACCAGGAATTATTATTCAGTACTGTATTTTAACGTTGTTGTTTTTTTTACAGTAGTACTAAAATAAAATTGTTTTCAGTTTGCATGAGTGACAAATTATATTAAACACCATGGTTTTAAAAGAACGTCGTTAAAAAAAGTCTCATTTAGTCAAGAGAAAAAGTACAGTAATTTGTGTTTTATTATTTTCGTACCAGAACCGCCCGAGAAATCGTAGCAGTGAAGCAAATCTTATATTTACCTCATACTTAATACTCATGTATCCTAGAAATCGTCATTAAACAATAGACTTAATGAAACATTTTACGTCAGAAAGTTCCCAGAAGTGTCATAATTTTTCCTCTCTCAGTTCAGGCCAATTGATTATCGTCATCAGATTTAGTAAAAAAAAAAAAAAAGAAAATTACCTCAGAAATTCTATCATTGACCCGCATTATTAACAAAAGCAAAATAACCTTTTTTTATTTTACTAGTGGATGTTGTACAGCTGTCTGTACGTCTTTAGTTTATATTTTTTCATTCATTCACACAAATAAAGATAATTAGCGTTATTAAGAGGTTTTACTCACCTCTCAGGAGGTATGACACCGGCACGGTTTTTGGGATGGAACCGCATAACAGTCTCTCTTTTTGATTGGTCCATGTCTGTCACATGAATAAGTCGTCACACGAGTGGAAAAGCTTGCAGGCATTTTTAACATTGTGATCAGAGAGAGAGAGAGTGATCTGCTTTCCACAGCCTTGTCATTATAATATAATGTGGTATTACGCTGTACTGATATAACAAACTATGGGTGATTACTTTATATGAATTATCATGTTATGCACAAATGTAAGAAATGGCTTTCTGTGGTGGTGTACTTTTTTCTTTCAAATAGCATATATCTATAATCGTTTTTGCGATATATTTTAATATAAAATGTATACACTATTGCAGTTTTGTTAGAGGATACATTAGTTTATCGCTAATGTAATAACAGTTGTAGATATAGACTGCCCCTGTTTTAATTTACGTCGCAAATTCTGGGCCGCTTTGCTTTTCAGATAATGTCCCAAATTCTAGGCCGATTTGGTTTTTAGATAACGTCCCAAATTCTGGGCCGCTTTGGTTTGCAGATAACGTCCCAAATTCTGGGCCGCTTTGGTTTTTAGATAACGTCCCAAATTCTGGGCCGCTTTGGTTTGCAGATAACGTCCCAAATTCTGGGCTGCTTTGGTTTTTAGATAACGTCCCAAATTCTGGGCCGCTTTGGTTTTTAGATAACGTCCCAAATTTTGGGCCGCTTTGGTTTTTAGATAACGTGCCAAATTCTGGGCCGCTTTGGTTTGCAGATAACGTCCCAAATTCTGCATTTTCGAATTTAGGCCAGTTTTTGAGATATTCTGCTCAGCTGACAGCCGAGTTTCTAAGTCATGCATGCACAATTTACCATAAACTGGACCGTTAATTCATTTAATAGTAACCCTTAGTACATTAATCAAAGTTAATGTATTTTTACTCTCCCCAGAAAACATTTAGGAACATGGTATACCAAAAAAAAAAAAGTACATCTCATTTGCTTATGTAATGTCCATAAATACATAGTGAGGCATTGGGGTTTATCAGAACTTCTGGGTTTAAGAGACCAGTGCCCTTCAACAACTTCAAATAAATCCTATTGTATTGTATTAGTCAACATTTCCCTTATCTATTCCTGATAGTTTATACTGAAGGTCAGGGGTTTTCAACCTTTTTTTGAAACTGTACACCTTCTATCTGGAGGTTTCAGCTCGAGTACCCCTTTACAATTTTCGCTCAACTGAATGGTACCTCAGTTACAATAAAATGGAGAATAATCTGATGACCCCCCCCCCCCCTGTTTATTTAATACATTTGGGTGACAAACTGCTGGTTTAGGACAGAACAACAAAGAGTAGGCTTAATTCTTAAAACTTTTAACTACAAGTATTTGGATGCACAGAATTTAAAAAACAAACAAATATTGGGTTAGGAGCACACCTATTTTTTTGTAACTTTGACGGCCTTTTTTAAATTCTGACAGCCTTTTGTAAAAGTGAAGGCCTTTTGATACCCAGCATACACTGCAATACCCAGCAGTTATACACTGATATTCTGATAGCACAGCAATTCAAATGAAGTTTGTAATTGGTTGTGTCCCTCAAATACACAATAAAATTGATATTTATAGGGTATACAGTTATACAGCGATACAGTGGTTTCGGACATCTAAGAACAGGTACTGCGAGCATCTGGATTCATACCCAGAGGTTCTCTGTAGCCTCCTAGGACATTCACAGCTTGTTTGATACCCTCTTGTAGTTGCCCGTTTCTGTATATAAAGCAAAATGCTGTTTGTTAATCTCTCTTTTTTCTTATAAATCAGTCTTTGCAGGAATCATTCCAAAAACACTTGAATCAGTTAGGGACTACCAGTCTGACACTACAGGCCTTTAAATTGCAGTACCAATTTGCAAGTTGCTAAGTGGTTGTGTTCCTCAAATTTGCACTGCAAAGTGATATTTTAAAGAATAGGGTATATAGTGCTTTTTTTCGCCTCTGCTCGCTTTTGGTGCAAATCTATACTCCTATACACTCAAGCTGATACTGTGATCACAAAACACTTGGAATGGACTTAAATTGGTGCTTCTGTTGCATAAATACACTACAAAATGTGCACATTTCAGGTCTTATATGTAATGGACATTGTTTGTATGTATTTTGCTATAGGAAATCGTGGTCGGGGGGGGGGGGGGGGTCCTTCTGTGGTACCCCATGAGTCCACAAATCCTGGGCCAACAAACTCGCTAGTACTCTCTTTAGATGCACAACAGTCTTAGCTAAAGAAAATGGGTTCCTTTGAGTTCATACGACCCACGACCGCCATTGGCCGAGCGTTACCCCAATGGTGTTTTTATAATGGAATTTCCCATAGGGAAGGTGGTGGTCTCTTATTGTATCCGTATCTCCACGACCCCTGGGCCAACGAACTCAGAAGGGCACTCTTTGCGTGCACAAGAGTCTTAGCTAAAGAAAGACATCAGCCACGGGTTCGTACGCCACCCCACCGCTAGATGGTGGGCTTTGCCCCAAAGGGGTTTTATAATGGGATTTCCCATAGACATTTTTCAGGGTGCTATATATCGGGTTCCAGGGGTCCCCGAAACTTGAAAATCGATACCGAGGTCCACCTCGGGGCCCCTTTTGATCCCTCCAAGCGAAGTGTCCCCAGCTAGAAAAGACACCAGTTTAAACTTTTTTTGCCAACCTGGAGCTCAAAAGCTATTGGAAATGCAACCTTGACATGCCATCATGCTGAAAATGTGTAAATTTGTTGAAAATGTAGCATTTGAAAACGGGTGGCTCCCTGTGAAAGAGGGCCCCCATTCATGACCCTAGGAAGTTCAACCCGGTTTCTAGGCCCCAGGGTCATGGAGATATGACCCCGAAAAGGGTAGTTTTTGGACATTTTTGACAGGGTGTATCTCGGGTTCTGTGGGGGTTAGGAACTCGGGTTGCCTGAAATGTGTTTTTCAACCCTGCTATAGACATGAATGAGGCTGAACACCCTGAACGCCCTAAAAATATTTTTTGCAAAGAATTGCTACGAAACTGGGCATATTACATTCAGGCTGGTCTAGAACCCTTCGAACGGTGGTTATAGGTGCTCTGGTTCGAGAGATATGACTGAAAATGTGTTTTTTAACACTTCCATAGACATGAATGGGGCTGAATACCCGAAAAAATATTTTGCAAAGAATTGCTACGGTGGGTGTATGCGTGCAGGTGTTGCATGGTGGTGTCTGCGTGCAGGGATTGCATGGTGGTGTGTGCATGTAGGGGTTGCATGGTGGTGTGTGCGTGCAGGGGTTGCATGGTGGTGTGTGCGTGCAGGGGTTGCATGGTGGTGTGTGTGTGCAGTGGTTGCATGGTGGTGTGCATGCAGGGGTTGCATATTGGTGTGTGCATGCAGGGGTTGCATATTGGTGTGTGCATGCAGGGGTTGCATATTGGTGTGTGCATGCAGGGGTTGCATGGTGATGTGTGCATGTAGGGGTTGCATGGTGGTGTGTGTGTGCAGGGGTCTTATGGCGGTGTGTGCGTGCAGGGGTTGCATGGTGGGTGTATGCCTGCAGGGATTGCATGGTGGTACACGTGTGTGGAGGGGAATTGGAGTTCAGGTTTTGCGCAAAAGAGGGGCGGGAAAAGACTGGGAAGGGTAGGGTAAAAGAAAAATTACTACAATCATTTATTTTCACTTTCGACTCCCAGTCTCCTTTCCCTCACTTTATGATTTTATTTTGTGATTATTTAATTATTGTCAAAATAAACGGCCTTCATCTACTCACAGTTGCAGTCTCATTTCTGTCCAAAAATAACCTGAAACACTACAATATATTGATGGACGTTACATTAGAAAATGAGATGTCCTTTTTTCGGAATACCATGTTCCTTCCCAAAAATGTGTTTTAATATTAGCCTTTAATAAAGGAAAACGACTGCTTTAATTAATTTTCATGTATCTATTTCAGTGCAATGTAGTTTCTTCACGTAATAAGAAATACGTGTTTTTTTTTTAAACATTTACATTTTATTTGTTTTTTCATAAAAAAAAAAAAAGATTTCTGGGGAGAGTAAAAAATACTTTAACTTTGATTCATGTACTAAGGGTTACTCTCAAATGAATTCACGATCCAGTTTATGGTAAACTGTGCATGGAAACTCGCTGTCAGTTGAGTCCCCAAAACTGGGCTGAATTCGAAAATGCAAAGCGGCCCAGAATTTGGGACGTTATCTAAAAACCAAAGCAGCCCAGAATTTGGGACGTTATCTGCAAACCAAATCGGCCCAGAATTTGGGACGTTATCTAAAAACTAAAGCGGCCCAGAATTTGGGACGTTATCTAAAAACCAAGGCGGCCCAGAATTTGGGACGTAAATGAAAACAGGGGCAGTCTATATGTACAACTGTGATTACATTAGCGATAAACGAATGTATCCTCTAACAAAACTGCAATAGTGTATACATTTTATATTAAAATCGCAAAAACGATTATAGATACATGCTACTTGAAAGAAAAAAGTACACCACCACAGAAAGCCAATTCTTACATTCGTGCATAACATGTTAATTCATATAAAGTAATTACCCATAGTTTGTTATATCAGTACAGCGTAATACCACATTATATTTTAATGGTAAGGTTGTGGAAAGCAGATCACTCTCTCTCTCTCTGGTTACAATGTTAAAAATGCCTGCAAGCTTTTACACTCGTGTGAAGACGTATTCATGTGACAGACATGGACCAATCAAAACGCGAGACTGTTATGCGGTTCCATCCCAAAAACCGGGCCGGTGTCATACCTCCCTCTCAGTGAAGAAAGCTCTCCCGCCTGTGAAGAAACGTTGAACACCTGCCTCGCGCTGTGGGTTGCGATGGCAGCTGATTGGTTGAGAGGGCAACCGCTGTTGCTGGGGCATTTCTTCGTGGACCGCGCTTTTTCTACATTTAGTAGTTAAAACATTTCAAACAGCCTTTTGCCAGCGATAGCATAATGTATTTATTTATTTATGTTGTATTGTGTTGGGCAGGGGCATCTTGCCCTGAGGTTTTATTATTGTGTTGAACGTCGTATGGGTTTCTCCTACATATTTATCCAATTATAGGTTCTGTTCAAGATGGATACAAACGGAAATAAACTACAATACACATGTTATACATACATATACTATTATAAATTCTAGTTAAATATTTGGCAAAATATTATCTGCTCTTTGATTTCCTCTCAATACCGTGTACAAAATTATAACCATTTATGGTGTTTACCTTTTTATGACAGACTTTTTCTCTCATCATGTATTGTGTATTAAAAATTGCGATTTGCACATCAATATTGTAGAGCACAATTTACAATGTATTGATATAAAGAGTTCTAAGATGAACCCTTTGCAATATTATATTAGACAGAGCAACCAGAGGTTCCCAAACGAACCCTTACTGAGAAAAAAGAAAACTTGCAATAGAACCCTAAGGTTCCCCGAGGAACCCTCAAAGAACCCTTACTTTTTAGAGTGTAGTTTTGAATGTTATTTCCGAATCTCTCCTTTAAACATGTCTGAAGGGGACACTGTATTACTTAAAACGTGAATTAACGTCTTAAAAACGTGTTAACAGTGAGCAGTTACCTTGGGATTACACACCAGGTTCTGACGCATTGATTGGACTAATGTATCCGCAGGCGTCCAAAGACTCACCGTTTCAACGGTGTCAGTAGTGCTCAACAGAAAAGAATGCATACAGAAAAATATTGTATACTGGCCATGGGCTTTGGTTTTGCCGAGAGCCGTAACTAAGCATTTAGCTACCGGGGCATGCAAATTATATATATATTATAGTGAACAATCTGTTCTGTATTTTAGTGTGGTAGCCAACTGGCAGCATGAGAGGTGACACCGAGGCACTTGGTAGGGTTGAAGAATAGGCATTTTTATTATTTTCTTAAACAAAAGTTCAAAGTCTCAACAGAACGTTTATGAAAATAAACAAAACAAAAGAAACCCTGCCCACTAATCTCACTTCTTCAACCCTCTCTACTGCTTGCACGAGCTGTCCTCGTTGCAAGGAAAAACATGTTGCTTTAGCATAGAGACCAGTCCAAGTTCCATCCCGACGCTGCTGGTAACAGTGAACCTGGTCTCGGAACAAAAGTCTCGCCAGGTAAGGGTCAATGATTCTTTATAATCCACAAGGGCTGCTGGGAAATGTAGTTTGTAATCCTTTTCCAGGTGAACAGGTAAATCTTCCAAGTAATCTGTCCCTTGGTCGCTCTCTGCTGGTGAACTCCGACACTGACAGCCTGCTGCTTGGCTGGATCCTGACGAACTAAAACAAACAAATAAAACCCAACTACCACCGTCCGTGTGGTTGGTTTCCTTCCTGGGTATATTATTAAGCACAGTTCATTAAACCAAACAGTCCTGGTTCAATAGACAAAACAAAACACCAGTCTGGGTCTTCACTTTAAATCCCAGACAATTACAGCGATTTCAGGGTCACACTGCTTTTAGAATTAAATGGCGTTTCTATACCTGAAATTAAGCAGCCAGCCTCACTCAAATAAAACACAGTCCATGAAAAGAATGTAGTTGCTTAAAAGAACACGTAAAATAACAGTCCACAAAGCACAGGCTTTTATAAATTCAGCGCGTGCACCCTATACGCGCTGGTATAAAACTTATTCAGTTTGGCAACAATTAATACAGCTGTAGAAAACGGGTTGAACGCTGCATACAGCAGGCAAGTAAGCAGGTGAGTAACAGTCCACTTCATACGGTGACTTTCTTTTAAAACAGGTAGACACAGAACGCTGTCTTTCTTTTCAAAGAAACCAAGCACAAATGGATCCCGCAAGTCTGCGGTCTCGGTTACCTCACTGGAGAGATCTGTTTGGCGAGTGCACCAGCTTCACTTCATTCCAGGCTGCAGACGCGTTGCAGCTTCCTCCGGCCAGACCTAAATATAAGCCCTACTCGCTTTTTATTTTGGAGTCACTCCACACAGGTACCTTCGGTTCTGGAATAAAGTAATCCTTTCTGGTCACCAACACTGTCGCCCTTTTTAATCTCTGTTCCCGTACTTCTGCACAACGAAGCACGCTGCTCTTGTCTCTGTTCCACACCACTTAAACAGTTGCTGTACAATCTGTACCCAGCTAATGAAACGGACCGACAACACCACTCGGTCTTTCAAAACTGCTGCTATACAAAAAAATACCTTTCACAATTACCTCCCCCTTTCTAATTGCTGACCTGCCTTTTAAACCCCCTGGATTCCCGCGGACATGTCACCTGACTACTGACCTTCAGAATCATGGGAGTTGAAGTTTCTTTATTTATTATTCCGTTCTGCCAACGTAACGCCCGTCTTTTTAGTTTTGAGCTTTGGGGGAAGATATCAGCATCCCCACGTTTCTGATACCTTCCTCGTGCGCTCAACACTGACGGTCTGTTACAATATATATATATATATATATATATATATATATATATATATATATATATATATATATATATATATATATATATATATACAGGCCCGTATTAAGGTATTTGGGGGCCCAGGGCTACTGACATTTCAGGGGCCCCCTTGGAGAACCCCCCCCCCCCCCCAAGCACAAACTCATACAATACCAACACAATAATGTCATTCGAATAGGCAGTGGACAGCATTACCACTCACATCACAGTAGCTATGGCATGCAAAATAGTATGGTAGTCAGTACCACTAGCTCTCATTACCGACCGCATCGTTTCGAATTAAATCAACGCTGACATTAGACAAAAACATAGTGTAATCGGCGCTACTCTCAAGCCTCCTTAACATTGCAAAGTATAAAGACACATTTGACTTACCATTGCTAGATCTTATGCTTTCTTGCCTTAAAACTTAAAAAATAATTCCTTACTAATGTCCGTGAAGTCCAGTTGGCGAAGCAGGTCATGTTCAGTGAACATGAGAGTTAAATGATTGAGTCATTAAATTCAGTAATTCATTAAATTCTCTCTGAGGCGGAAAAATTACTGTCTTACTGGCAAATAAGGGGACACTTGCTCACCTAGTGCGACCTCACCTCCTCAGTTATCGGACCCCAACATGCCGTATCAGAGCTAGCAATAGCATTATCTGTTTCGTCAGTTTCTCTCGCCTTAAAAGGCAGTTCAATGGCTGGCTCTCGTTTTTCTCCTCTGCTGTAGTGGCTGTGCACCCAGCGCTAACCGACTCGCTGCTCTCTGCTTGCTCCTCTGACTCATGTGGCTCTTCCTCACTTTCATTCTTCTGACACTGACTTTTAAAGAGTTTAGTGAGTTTTGGGGTACTATTTATAACCTCCTCGGATTTAGCTAGTTTGAGTTTAGTGATTTTTCTTTTTTTTCGCACCGCTACTCATCTTTTCTTATTTCAGTTAGCATAAGATTTTTTTTATTTCGTCAAATAACTACGGCATGCCAAAAGGACACAAAAATGTTTTAAAAAAATAGGCAAATTGTTTAGTTTAGTACGTGCTTTTTTATTTGCCAACCGTTATAGTTTGACTTTACAGCAGTGGTCCTCAAAGTAATTTGGGCACGGGCATAAATTGATCTTACTTGGCTGTTTGCGGGCACGCTGACTATTGCATAGGTTCTTATAGTATAACGTTATATAGAGAGTTTTAGTGGGAGTTATTCTTTGTTTACTGTGATAAGGCCAAGTCTCAGGCAGTAATTGTGCGTGCTGCGTTTATTTTTTAAATAATTCATATAAAATACGCAATGCAAATATTTTTAAATAACATGTTTACATAGATAACCATGAATAAACTAAAAGTAAAATAAGAGGATAGATAGCGTCTCGCTTTGTGTCAATTTGTCAAATCTGTCAACACTACTCTGTTTTAAAGATCGCTTATCTCCCAGTGCAATTATTCAGAGAAAGTGGATTTGTAACTAAATCTACTACGGTGTTTCCCTTGTCTGGTGAAATTAAAAAATATGTATAGAGAAAATTAAATTCTAAATACTGAAATGTATTATTTTTCTCAATAACAGTCGGCGAAATTCAGTGGTTACCCGGCATATTAACAGCCCGCCTCTGCTCACGAATGATTGGACAGCTGTCGGATCTTTCACTTTCCCATTGGCTACTAACTCGCCTTCAATTTTCATGCAGAATACCGTGAACGGCCTCTGCTTAATTATGATTGGACAACTGCGTAAACTTGGCAGATATTTGACTCTCCTATTGGTTAAACTTACTGTCAGTACCTGCAACTGAAACAGACACAGTTAATGTCCCACCCAGCTAATTTATGATTGGGCTACCGCAGAGAAAATGCAGATATTCCGTTGGATGATCGTATCGCAGAGGTCCTTCAGGAAAAAAAAATATATGTCGAGTACGTACAAGCACAGCATAAGCGAGCAGCACTGAATTTGCCAGCGGGCACCACTTTGAGGACCACTGCTTTACAGGGACGGCGGGGGCCCCCCTAGGAGGCGGGGCCCTGGGCTTCAGCCCATGTAGCCCATTGGCTTAACACGGCCCTGTATATATATATATATATATATATATATATATATATATATATATATATATATATATATATATATATATATATATATAAATTGCATGCACCTCCGGTTGAAGCAAACAGAGGTGGATGGAAAGACTCCAGTAGCTACCGGGGCATGCAAGACTCCATATCGTAGCTACCGGGGAATGCAATTATATATATATATATATATATATATATATATATATATATATATATATATATATATATATATATATATATATATATATAATTGTTATTTTTTTCCTTTTTTTTTTGGGATGTTAGGAGTTAGGATGGTATTTACTCGCGCATAGTTTTGAAGGTTATTTCCGAATCTCTCCTTTAACATGTCTGAAGGGGACACTGTATTACTTAAAACGTGAATTAACGTCTTAAAACGTGTTAACAGTGAGCAGTTACCTTGGGATTACACACCAGGTTCAGACGCATTGATTGGACTAATGTATCCGCAGGCGACCTAAGACTCACCGTTTCAACGGTGTCAGTAGTGCTCAACAGAAAATAATGCATACAGAAAAATATTGTATACTGGCCATGGGCTTTGGTTTTGCCCAGAGCCGTAACTAAGCATTTAGCTACCGGGCATTGGCGAGTCATGGCTTGAAAAACTGATGGGGCAAAAACTCCAAACGTAGCTGTCTTTTTGCCATTTTAACAGTGCTCAAATTCACTCCGTTTTAGCACATATTTTCGCTGACTGAAAAAGTGAAAGTCTCACACGAGAACAAATATAACGGCGAAGGGTCTTAGTCACTCTTTGTTATGTTATTATGTTTTGAAAGTTTGAAATAAACTGCGCATTTTTAAATAATAAACCCTGGCAACAGTGGCGTAGCCAGGATTTTTTTTCGGGAGAGGGTGGCAATGGTAACTTTTTTAAGGTGAATAGTCACAGTGGTGAAATTGGCAACCTGATTTCTTATTAGTGCATTGACGTTTTATTTTCGAAAAATAAAGAACTTTTTTTTTTTAACAGAAGATCCAATAAGCAAATACACTGTTGTGCAAAATAGTTAAAAAGAGAGATTCAGTTCAGAACACTTCCGTTTAAAAACAAAAAAGGAAATACGAAGCACAGGACTTGAACTTTTAACATGCGCATCAGATTTCAATTTCACATTGTGATAATAAATAAAAATAATTATATATAATTTCATTCGTACTTATGGTTGTTCATGTCACATTTGGTGTTCAAAGCAAAGCAAACCATTATATTTAATTTCACAAATCCTGACTAATGTAATTACTCTTTGACTGACGCAGGACTGCCGATGGTACCTAATCTTCTGGAGGTTCGGGGGAGGAGGGACTTGCACACAGTTGCATTAACTACATTGTATAACTACAGCGCCTTTAAAAACAAAAAAAAATGTACAAACAGCTGATCCAACAAAAAACTTGGGTTGATTGACAGCAAATCCAACCACTCATTTTTTTTGGTATCACACTGCACTGCCATTCGCTAGTTGAGCAGACGGACACGCTGTAGCCTAAACAAATAATCAGAATGAAAACAAGTAGGTAACCGAACTCAGGAATTGAAACAGTTTTGCCGGTTTTCTCTCAGCAGCGTCCAGAACTGTTTTCATTCTGATTTATTTCTTTAGTTATTCAATTAATAACAGGTTGTACATTTACCACTCCATCTCCAAGACCTGGAAGGACTTGGTTACCGTCCCTTGATGAAGCTGGCTGCACAATCCGTGAAAAATGATAATCTTATTAGTAGGCTGGCCGCTGGAGAGGTCAGCTGGCAATAAGATATGTCATGAGGCGAGTGCATTCTATGTAAATACATAGGCTACTCATTACATAGTAGATGTCCTCTACCACATCTAAGTGTGTAGTAGCTAGGCTACATAGCATATACAGTAATCATAGCCTATATGTTTCATGCATCTGTGTTTGGGGTTGAGCAAGTACAGCTTGCTTATGTATTCTCATTGGTTGATAGCAACGCGGTAAATAAAAAGTTCTTTCCGTGAGCGAAAAGAAAAATCAGCGCCGCCCATGCCACGTCCGCCCCGCTATAATGGGAAGCGAAAAATATAACAATATTGCAATTTCTTACACACGTTTCAGTGTGAACGATCCTAACACAGTGGCTAAGCCACTACCTGGCAGAAATCTGGGGGGGGGGGGCACGTGACCAGGCGTGCCCCCCCCTATGCGTCGCCACTGGTCCTAGTATATGTGCTTCCGGTGTAAACCTCGGGTGAATGTTTACGTTTTGGAGTTTCAAACAGGGCGGGAGATTTGCTGTGACGGGTGATTCGGTACCATGGAGTCTCCAAAGAAACTTTATGCTGGACATGAGCTCGAGGATGAGAGCAGGACATTGATAGGGACTTCGCAAGAGGGGGGCGATGACTGCGAGGAAGACGGAGGACCTCCCGCCGTGTTTCTGTGCGTTAATTGCAAGGTACCCATCGGGGACTCCTTGGCCTGGCTCGGGAGTGAAGATGAGACGGGCACTATATGGCTGAAAAGTTCGTATCTGGCAGTGTTTATTTTTGTGTGGGCTAACAGTACTTGAATTGGTAACGCTGTATGGATTCTGTTTCATGTTAATGCATTACTGTTTACAACATGGTGTCACCTAGTATCATTAACCAGTATTAGCAACATAACGCATTATTATTATGAGCATAATATTTTAAATAAATACACTCTTTCTTGTAGCTGTACAGTCAATTCTCGTTAACACGAATTTCAGTCTCCAGGAATTGAGTCTAGATTAAATGCATACTGTCGGTTTTTATTGAAGTTACAGTAAAACTGAAATCAAATTATACAGAACAATTAAAAGTCTTATACATTAAAAGTACTGTGAATTTTATTTGAAAACACGGCTATATGTGAATACGTGTTCACGGGAACGTATTGTAATCTGCAGCAGGGAATCAATGAATTATCCACCGCTTTCAACACTGTTTTTTTCCTCTGTTTTGTAAGGGTAGTGCACGTTTTTGCGTGAGCATAGCGGGCAACTCGAAATGCATCATAGGGTCTGTAGTCCCTAAACAGCACTAACATACAGTACAGAAGAGCTAATGTGGATGAAAGTTAATACATTTCCCGACCAAACATTAGTGATTCGTTTTAGTTCAAATTTTCTTCCCTGGGATGGATCCAAAGTAATTCGCACTAACAGGAAATTCGGGTTAAGCGAAATAAGTCACTTACAATAAGCAGCTGCTGAATTTATCAGGGACCTTGTAGAAAATTCGTACTATCAGGAAATTCGTCTAATCCGAGTACATTTTAAGGAGAATTGATTCAGTACTGTTGTGCTTAATCACATAATCATTAAGTGTTGCAGGTTTTTTGGAATACCTATAAAAGAGCCTATACATGGCACATGATCTATCTCCTGCACAGCCCTAAATTGAAAAACGGTTATTATTTTATATTGTGACACAACATACAAAGTAGCCCACCAGTCAAACATATCTTGCTGTGCATCACCTTGTTAATACATATACTTTGTTTATTGTCCACAGTATGTATTTGATTTTTGTAATCCTTTTTTTTTTCTTGTTTTCAGCAACCACCAACAATGTTGTTGTCAGTAATGAGAAGCTTGTTTCTACAAAATTGAATGAATGTGACTGGTAGGTATATCTTTACACAGCAGATGCATGTAAGTAGTGGAAAAGTTTTACAAAGCTAGTCCTGCTCTTGTACATCCAGTCAGAAGCTCTGATGCAGTTCTACAGATATGCAGGTGTAATAAAACAACTGAGACATTTCCAGGTTAAATCCACTTGTACCCTATTCACCTTACCTAAATGAAGTGTGTGGAACATTGAAACCACGGGACTGCTATTCAGTTCATTCAGTCATATTTTTAAAACATTATCTGTTTTTTTTAGGGTTGTGTGAATAGGGTATAATAATGTTGTTCAAATTCACACCCAAATTATGACTTGAATTTTGCCGAATTGTTGCACACCTGCCCATTTACTTTTTACTTCAGTCGTATTAGTTTGTTATTTCTGTATTTCTTTCAGTATATATTCATTGTTGTCTTGTGGTGGCTGCTATTCTGAACTGGGCAAGATCTACACATGTACACCGAAGAATCTGGACTACAAAAGAGATGTGTTCTGTTTAAATGTCATGTCTGTTGCAAGGTATGGGCTGCTTACTTTTCAATCTTAAGCTTGTACTGTAGCTGCTGCACATTAGTCAATAAAACAAGGCTTGTGTTTTTTGCTTAGCACGGATATTGTAAATGTTTGCAACATTCTTCCACAGATTAATCATCTGTGCAGTTCATGTGTGTCCAGTTTGTTTGTTTGCGTACTCAGATGTGTTGAGTATTTAAATGTACAACTTGCAGGATGTGATGGGGTCAGCTAGGGAAGTGGTGTACTATAGGTCAGTAGTCACCCTATACAGCCCCCCCTACTATCTTCAGCTAAACTGTAGATTTGCTGTTCTGTCTAGTTGCCAGAGCAGTAGGTCACTTAAACCAGCCTGCTGTTCAATCTACCATTCTACTGTTCAGTGTAACAGGAAACATTGTGACATTTTAAAATGCTTGGCGATTCACATATTGCCACATGTGGCCCCCAACATTTTTTTTTAGTTACTTTTGTGGCTCAAGTTTTTTTGAATAACATTTGAACTCCACTGATGTTGGTTTGGAACTTCCACACGAGACACCAATATTGAGTTTGAATTCTAATGCAACATTCCCTCGTAGGGGTGTTCCTGTAGGGAAGGGCTAGGCAGCTGTCCCTTCCAGTCCAGGTCCTTGTTCCATCCCTGTTCTAAATTGTTAAACTGAACCAATTAAAGTAGTTTTTAAAGGAGTAAAGTAGTTATTTAAAGGAGTTCAGTCATTTCAAATCATCCTCCCGCACCCTTTCTCCAGGGCAGCTGGCCACAGCAAGGGCCATTCTAGCCTAGATATTTATTACAACCATACCCTTAATTACTTAAACCAATTAATCTCAAATCTGTGAATTATTTAATTTATAACCTGATGTGTCATGGCCCTCAAGGCGGAGTTGTGATCTGCTACTCTTGGGCAAGCTTCTGTTGCAGGGTCAGTATGGAGACTGTCAACAGATTGATTGGCAGCTCCTTTTATATCATCCTGACTGTGATGTGGTGGCAGCGCCCCCTTGTAGTCATATGTGGCAGCCATCAGAGTTCAGTTCCCATTTTTTAATTTCCCTTACTGGATCCTGCAAGTAAATTTTAATATGGTCAATAAATGCAGCTACTTTATAGACACCCTGCTGTTTTCATATTAGGGGCACAAGCATCTCCCTCATTCCCTATTGACCCCTGTTAACACTGCTTCACCTTGTGAGCCAACTAGGTATGCTGCTGCTAGCACTAGTGCGACAGTAGGAGGTTGTCAATGAGAATTACTGATTGAAGAGGCATCTCTGATACTAGAGCAGAATGTTCATATAGCAAGGTACATAAGTACTGTACAGTGTAGTTTTCAATATTCAATAGACCACACAGGCAATTAATTCATTGTGTTTTTCAATTTGAATCAAAAACATGTTTTCTAACCTGGCATGTTAATGTTTAGTTATGTGCTAGGGTCCACACCCCATAAAGTCCTAGCAGATGAAGATGACGAACCAATCACTGTCGAATCCAGGATGCTTGTAGAAACAGATATACAAAGGGTAAATCTGATCAACTTTCACATTGTAAATGTATTTATTTTTTATAATTAACCAATAGACTTCCAGACACTTTATTTAGAATGTTGAGGGTTTTAGTAAGGCATTTCTAATATTGTTCTGATAATTTCAAATCTGTTTCATTTTTTACGATTGTATTTCTATCTCCAGCACAGGCCCTGTGATAACAAGATTAATCTGGGGTAAAAAAAACTGTAGATAACAGGGACTTGTAGTGTTTTTCTCTGTTGAAATACACTAATTGTTTTTTTTTCCACTTTGGCAGATAAAATCTGTTCTGATGACCTTGGAGGAAAGACTGTGCGCACTTGAATCTAACTTCCTACCCAAAGGGCAGTAAAGACAAAAGCAACAGTGTTTTTTTAATAAAAGGAATTATGACATATCTAATGACAGATCCGTACAAGTTTTTGTTTGTTGTTCAAATCATTATACGTAATTTGTTGTTTATCTGTTACTTAATGTATTAGAAGTTGACTTGTCCAGGGGATCGCAAAAGGGAATTTATTGCACATTTTCAAGTAATGTTTTTTACTGCTTGAAAATAATTTAATTTATTAATTTGACACGATTTACACATTAGTAAGTTCCTACATATAGTTGTGTCTGTGCAGGGCCTATTATGACTGCCTTGTTACGGTCATGTGACTTAAGTTTATGGGGTATAGAGACAAAACACGTTTTGGTACTTGGCTGTATTCTATGAAGTTGTCCAGGAAAAATGAACTGCCACATTTAAACCTCATAACAATGATGCAGGCTGAGATACTGGCTTTACAGTTAGTACAAATGAAGAAACAACTTTTTGATTCAAGCAGGATACATCTCTGTAGTAAATTTCTATAGAAAAAAGTTTTTCCAATTTGGAAATGAAGACAGAATGCCTGGGATGCAGATACTTGTGTACTCAAGTACCAACTTGCAGAACATGAAACTAAATATTGCATATACAAATGAGAAGCAAAATTAAAATGTACTGACTAGGTCAGGGCTATCCAATCCTGGTTTTTGTTGTAACTGTACCCTAAATTAATTAATTGGGCCAATTAAGCTTCTAATAAGCACTTAATTGGTCCAATTAAGTAATTTAGGGTACAGTTAGAACAAAAACCAGGAGGGACATCGGCCCTCCAGGACCAGAATTGGAGACCCCTGGACTAGGTAATAATGAAAAATAAAATAAAACAGGCAATATAGTTTTGCAAAACTATATATATCTATACAGTTGATTTATTTAGTTAAGAGAAAGCTGCTGAATAAGCTGTTCTGTATTTATTTTAAAATTCCATAAAATTAGTATAAAAGTTCCATACAAGATTACTCTGGTTCAATATGCCCACCTTACATTTTGCAGGATGAGCTGGTGTTTTTTTTTTCTACATTTTATATCAATAGCTAAACCTCTTTGAGTCCCACCGCTGTGATTCCACAATCCAACTCAAGCTTGAAGAAGTTCTCGTACACTTTTACTGTACATTCCCTGAAGCTGGCTCAGGTAAAGACAGTAGCGCTACATTTCCACTGACAAGAACCCCATTCTTTACCCCATTGTCAATGTTCTCTGTGAGTATGCCTAGTAAGGACTCTATTTCCCTGTCTTGCATTAATCTAAAGTTGGGAGTCCCAGAAATGGCAAAATATTTAGCTGTAAATGTAAACTGCGTACTGTAGAAGAATGAACGGACACATGCTATGATTTCTAGAGTTAACACCACAGCGTCAAACCCCATTTTATTGCATAAACCACTTATTTTTAAGGGTAATCACAGATAAGTTATTACAACCCCATCCTCTCCCTTAAAATTAGGTAACCATTATTCCCAATTACTCAAAGTAGCCAACAAATATTTAGTAGTTAGCATATGGATAGGACATTTTGAGATGGTCAAGTGGGAACTATTGGGTGCCTTGATATGAAATAACTCCTTTACTGGCCAGTGGGTTTCTAGAAAGTGAACACAGATTTATAGAAGTGCTGTGTACTACCAGTGTGTCTCCTGGGTCCTGTGAGTGGGTTCATTTAGAGCTGGGCCACTCTCACAGATCCAGGGCAGTGGATTATTACACTGATAGGTTGTGGCTGACTTCTGATACAATAGAACACAATTCTGTAAAAATTGGGAACACTTAGTCAGAAAGCTGTTTAGACCGACAGCTCACTGGAAACTCAAACCATTTTGATTTGAAAATTGAACAATACAATACCATTTTGTGTAAGCAAAAGTATTTTTGTTTCCTATGAACAAATAAAAAACGTGTTTCATGTTTATAAGCAGTCTTCTATGTGTTTATTACCCAGTATTGAATATATTACTTTTTCATTTTAGTTGCGCATGTTTTAGTATTGAGAGAGACAGAGTTTCATTGAACGCACTGTTATCCACCCAGAGCCATTCCCCCTAGTTGCCTTCAGCACTCAGTTCAATTGCATAACTAGTACTTTGTTTCATCTCGTCTCGGAGAAACCCCTGTAGAGATTACCAGATAGAAGTGTAATGTGTTGATACACAAACAGTAATAAAGATATACATTGCATGCAGTGAACGCGAAGAGTTTTCAATTTTTAAGTTAAGCAATTTAAAACAGTCACCTCGTTCTTGATTTTTCTTCCATTTCGTCACTAAAGGCTGGAGTTCCTGTCTGTTATTGAGCAGCTAAGAACTTTTATTCATTTCAATTGCACGTTATTACAATGCCTTACAGCAAGTATCAAAGTATAGAAACATTTTAATGAATTTTTGAAGTTTAATGATTCCTAAAGTTCTGTAATTTGTATGGAAATCAATATTATTGGCGATTATGCCTTGTGTGAGAGACTAAAGGTCATGTCTTAAAGGTACAGCGCTCAAAACATAACATAATTGTCACAGTCTAGTAATATGAACAGACATGTTTTTACGTCTCCTTTGACACGGAGATGGGCTACCGGAAAGAAGGGCCCTTAACTTGGACCTGAGACGGACATATTAAATGAATTGCAGTGAATTCAACTAAAGCAACTTCAGCCTATCCCTGTGTGAAAGGAGGCATAGTCACATGTCCATTCATATTAACAGCAGTTAATGTTAACTTCCACACATTTCATTTTGTCTTCCGTGACGATGCCACTGCCGAAATTATCGATTGCTGCAAAAAACCTGGTGATGCACGGGGTGCTATTTTGAGCTCTGCAAATTGAAAGAAAAAAAGAAACCTATCCATTCCTTGATTGGTTTGATGCTAAGCTGGGCTGTAATATTTGTCATAGTTTTGTTGTCACCAGAATGCAGATGTTTTGAAGTTGGGTATAACAGCAAAAATCTCCGGGCAGGAATTAAAATCTTTGCATTAAAAAAAACAATAGAACACAAGAAATCCAACGGTCAAAACAAGGCAGCTGTGAAGTATCCAAGGCCACCTCATGAAGTAAACAGAGAGCGGATGTGCACCAGGTGAAAATCCAACACCTTCAGATGAAAAGCTGAAATAGAGGGAAGGTACACCTTGGTCGTGGGCATTGTTTGCCCTGATCCAACAAGTGCTGTAGGAACTGAAATATAGCACTGATGGGGCTATGCAGAAAGTCAAAACCCTAACACCAGTTGGAAAAGATCTTCCCTTCATAAGAGAGTAATGGTAGATGGCGCCCTTGAGGCTTGGAGTGTTTATGACCTTCTCGGAAAGGCCTAAAGTGAAGAAATGGCACCGTTCAAAGGCCAAGTCCAAAGACTGAACTTCTCTGGATGGCGATGCCGAATCTTGCCTTGGGACTGCTGAAGCAGATTGTGGTGGACTGGCAGAGGCTAATAATCTCCTTTGAGAAGGGCTATGAACTGGGAGATTCAGATATTCATGGACCAGCAAGATACAACCATTAAGACCTGGAAACAGGAAGGGATGAATTGGGCTGAAGTGTTGAAAGGAGAACAGGAGGCCATCTGGCCACACGGTAGATGGCATCTACCCTGCCAGACTGAGGATGCAGATGGCAAGAAAACCACAGGAAATATTTTAAGTTGTCCAGAGAGATTGGTAAATGGAGTGCCAAACTTCTCCCACAGCATATCCACTACAGGCTGAGATAGCAATCACAGAATTAACTTGTGGTTCAAGTTATGTTATATTCCATTGGCACTGCCATGACTTGCAGATACAAGACACTGGAGGTTACCTCCATTTTCTTTAACACTACCATGCTCCCCACCATGCTTGGAAAACACAGTTTTCTTTTTCTGTCTTTTATGATAAAAAAAACAGAAGAATCACAGACTAATTTGTAAATGCTTTACTTCCCACCTCACTCATGTCGCAGCGGCAATACACAAACCTGACATTTCACATATTGAATTTCCTTCTGTATTGTACAGTATACACACTACCCAAACAAGCACACAACCCTGCCCCTCCTGGACATTGGTCTTCCAGACTTTAGACTTGGAGCATGCTTATCATAGAAAAAAGAAAAGTTAACTGTTGGTGGGCAGGAGACACTTCCTGGCCCCCAGTTGACCATGCTTGAAGATGAGCCAGAGCAATGGGCAAGGTAGGCCTATCTAACCTGCAAACCACATGGCTAACAGGACAAAGACAAGTAGCTTCTTTATTCTTGTAAAAGTAACAACAACACTATTACACTACCAAGGTGCTAAAGCAGTAAGTAGCCAGCAGAGAATGTCATAAAAGCACACAAAATAAAGCAAGGTAAAAGAACAAATCTCTTTGGAATATCTGGTCCTTTCTCAAGACTGAAAAGGAAAATGGTAAGGGTTGGCTGCTCGGCCACTTCCTCTTACAGACCTGTCTCTGTCATGAGAGTGGCTTGTGCAGCCAACCCAGTTAAAGCTTTAGTATGTACCTTTCAAGAAAGACTAATTTTAGGAAAATTACTCATTCGTAAGTGAGACTGAACTTTGTAGAAACACTGGGATCATTTAAGACCCAACTTCACAAAACACTGAGATCAATCAGCTACTAGGAACCGGACGAGCTTAAATTAGCTGAATGGCCTCCTCTCATTAGTAAATGTCTGTATGTGCTTACGTCCATTTCGGACAGCTTGTGTTTTTTTTTTTTTTTTCTGGGATAGTTTTGAAGTGTAATGTGCTACAGTATATTGATCAAAAATCTTTGTTCATCCAATTTTTTTCTTTGCTCTTCACGTGACACGTTATCTGCTGTATCGCACAATACATATTGTTTTAAACCAGGTCTTCTCAAACTCGGTCCAAGGTACCCGCTGTGGCTGCTGGTTTTCATTCCAACCGAGCCCTTAGTTACTTAACTAGACCCTTAATTGAACTGATTTGCTTAATTAGACCTTTTTACTTGTTTTCAGCTCTTAAACAGTTGCATATTTCAAGTTAGCTACAACATTTGATAAGTAACTTGAACTGCAACTGTTTAAGAGCTGAAAACAAGTAAAAAGGTCTAATTAAGCACATTATTAGATCAATTAAGGGTCTAGTTAAGTAATTAAGAGCTCGGTTGGAATGAAAACCAGCAGACACGGGGTCCCCAGGACCGAGTTTGAGAAGCCCTGTTTTAAACGGTGAAAGAGAAGCCAGGGACAAAAGCACTGGAATTGCAGATTGCAGCCAATGAGGGAAAATGTAAATCTGCAGAATTCTGAATCTCAAGCATGTGAAAATGATAAATAACGATAAATTATGCCCACTGTAAATCAAGTGTTGATGAATTAAACATTAATATGCAACAGGTTTTAGTATTTCTTTAGCCTAGATCAGGGTTTCCCAATCCTGGGGACCCACTGTGTCTCTTGGTTTTCATTCCAAACCGAGTTCTCAATTACTTAATTAAACCCTTAATTGAACTATTAATGTGCTTAATTAGACCTTTAATTGTTCTCAGCTCATAAAAAGTTGCCAATATCAAGTTACTTATAAAATTGTATAGCTAACTTGAAATATCCAACTGTTTAAAAGCTGAAAACAATTAAAATAGTCTAATTAAGATAATGAAGTTAAATTAAGTAATTGAGAGCTCAGTTGGAATGAAAACCAGCAGACACAGTGGGTCCCCAGGATCAGGATTAGGAAACCCTGGCCTAGATTATATTGGAAACACCTTTTCAAGAGAAAACACTTTGCTGTAGTGACAAATCTTGGCCTGGATATCACAAAAGCAGCTGCTGGAAAATTGTTGATAACTTTTGCCTGCGTTGTATCCTTAGTTTCAGAAACAAGGGTGTCAAATCACAAACTGCTTATAAATAAGTGTAGAACAGATAAATACTGTACAATACAGTATAAAGACCTAAAGACCTCTCAATTGGCACGTTATGAAAGACCAACACAATTACAAGACCTTTTTGTCAAAGTCACTTCTGCCAACTGAGAAAAAATGAATAAACCAGTAATGTGAGTTTGAGAACAAAGACAAAACACCCTGAGGGCATAATTTAAATGTTTTGGCATATCTGATGAAAAGGTTTGTAAACAGGAAAAAGAATGGATATGTGAAATGTACTCTATCATAGATATGCCCAGAGGTTAAAAAATGCAGCAGTGAAAGGGGTCATTTTTACTGGACACCACACCTGTAATGGAACATCTGAGAGAATCATAGAATACAGAAGTGTACCAACTGGAAAGACAGACAGTCTCAAAGCAAGTGGTTAAAAGAATGTAAAGGAAGAGGCCGACACAATTTAATAGAACCATCTTTTATTTTTTTCCTGTTCGTTCTAAAGGAACGATCACAAACATCACCACAGTAATTAAACAAAGACAGCGATATCGTTCAAGGTAAGGCTGGCTCGTCTGTGTTTAAGGCATCCTTTAAATGATTGTGCTCTGCATTTTTTTTTTTTTTTTACAAATGTATACAGACAGCATTAGCATCCTGGAGACACACAGAGCTGAGTCACATAGTTTTCCTTCCCGATAAGAGTTCAACAAATCATTAAACCAGGAAAAGCACCTCACAACAAAGAGACCAAGTGAAAATCAGGTATCACAAAGGAATGAGTTAACAATATATATAAAAAAACGGCGCCACATTTACCCAGTTGCTACTGCATTAAAACTTGCAGTGCTCAAGTACATTGTGAGAAAATAAAAGTATTTAAAAAAAACAAACATACAGAAACAGGAGGAACACATTCAGATATACATCAAATTCCAACCTCTGCATGCAAGTCCATACAAAATCGTTTTTACAGTAAGAGATATAAAAATACCCCTCTCAACATATTGATTTATTATTTTATTATTATTATTATTGCACAACACCCCCCCCCCCCGCGCGAGAAGAAATCATCCTTACATGGTGCAACAGTGACAATTTAAAACAGTGTTACAGTGGTTTAAAAATACAGATACATAGACAACCACAAGCACCACAAGTGTCAATACTGTGGCATGAAAGTCAATACAGCGCCTGAATACATTTTACAACCCTGTTTCATATGGCTTGCTGTTATAAAGAGTTATTTGCAGTTTGAGTAACAAGATGAGGCAGGCCCAATACACTAACACACAGACAAACAGGCACAGACACTATCATTCTCCATCTGGCACTGTTTCCTCAGCCGGCACCCTGAAGCTCTCGCTGGAGAACCAGTACTACAAGACCAACAGACATTAAGTTGACCTTACTGACAATAGCTGTATCCAGCATTTAGTTAACGTAAAACTGCAAAATAATCTTTAAAGAAAACAAATCAGTAGTATTTTGGCAAGACGGTATAATCAGTAGTTTCAAATACCTTTGTTAAAGCATTGATGCATCTTAACAAAATTCATGTACACAGAGTGTGTTGGGTGCTCTTTCCTCATCACGCCACTAGGGTGCCAACAGCGACCCCTACAGCTGCAATGTGGAACAGCAGATACAAGTGATGTTGTCTCTGACAACATGTTGGAAACACTACTGGCCACCGGGGGCGCTGTGGAACAAGCATTCCTGTCTGTGGAAGGGACATTATTCAATATGAAATAGTAGATTATGTTAAACGGCAGACGGTAAGGTGGGGCTGAGCTGGGGTTAATTGCCTAACCATGATTAACTGACTAATTTAGGCCACTTCTAGGTTTTCCAGAAATACAGATTCTGCATCTATACAAACTTAACCTTTTGTCTGCAGCTTTGATTGCCATTCACACTTCACAGTAGATCAAAACCTGACCTGATGCAGGCCCATGTCTGTTTAAATTCAAAAAGAAGAAAGGGGAATGTAATGAGGTTTTAGACCCTGAACAAAGACAACATAACAAAACAAAGAAACAGCAGGACTGTCCACACTTTCCATGTAGAGCTTCCTCCTAAACCCACCAGGTTTCCCCAGTGCACACACTCCAGGTCTCCCAACACCATCCACCTGTTCTTCTGCAGTGACTGAACATGCAAAATTCCTATCCCTGGATTATTATTATTATTTTGTGTGTATATATATATATATATATATATATATATATATATATATATATAGACACACACACACACACACACACACACACAGTATGTTTATAACTCGTATGTGTGCCTGACACTGAATGCAATCATTTCTACACACAGAGACATGTATTCGTACAGTATAGTGGGAACTGTGGAGATTGTATAGTGCAAAGTGAATTTGATCCTACGGGATCCGGTTTTCTCCCTGAATACAGAGCTGTTTAGTTTTTCCCCCCTCCATGTTCGCTTTGTTTATCTGTGTTTGTAAGTCTTTGAACACAGATTCAATGCTTTTTAGGGGTAACAGTATATATGGAGTAAACATGCCCTGTATGGTCACATCACGTATACAGTACAGTATGTATGTATGTGTGTATGTATGTATATGCATAAACAAAAATACAGGTGGTCTTGTCTTGGTGATAAAAACAGTGAACTTTCAATGCAATGGGAATGTGAAGTTTTTTGAAAAAGAATATAAAAACATTTAAAATAAATAAAGAAACACCTTCCTTTTTTTCCTGGAAACTACTCCAGAAACCACTCTGAAGTGGCAAGCAGGCGGCGAGAGAGCAGGAGTCAGGGTCTCCCCCACCCAGGCTTGTTCTCTCGGCTGGCTGTGGAGTCTTTGGGAGGGAGCTTCCATTCCATTTTAATCTGACAAGTGCTTTGCGCTGGGATTTCTCCCCAGCCTCCTGTCCGGTGCGTTGTGGCTGCAGCTTTATTTCTCAGCAGTCTCTGTGGGGTTGTACTCTGTCTCCCCCGAGGAGATCCGAGTGATGCGGCGCTTCGAGCCCCACAGCTTCCGAGTGAACTGGCCCGTCTTCACCTGATCACATAGAGAGGGTGTTAGGAATAGGGGGGTAACGATACACTCTTGTCACGATATGAAACATATTGTGCGATGCAGTTTGCGACACAAATGTGATGGTCCTGATGGGTCCCTTGTATGATGTATAATAATATGTTAAAAGACAAAAATCTAAAATGTATAGGAAAAGTATGTACAAACACACGTATTCTTCATTCAAGAACCATTTGGTGAACAACAACATTGTGCTTTTGGTCTTGTGTCACAATAAAAAAAGATACATACGACATAGCATGTAAAGAAAGTATCACTATTCATCTATACATGATGAATCGTTACACCCCTATTTAGCAACTTAAATAACAAAAACAATCATAACCAAGGCTTAAACGTAGCAACATAAAATCGCTGGACTGCCTGTGCGCACAATCTCCTGGTTTGCTGAAGATCATTTTCTTTGTTAAATTACAACACAATCATAGTTGCTATTGCTTCCTGGTACTTTACTGGATTGTGTCAGATTTAGTCCAACAGTGAGATCTTCAGCTCAATACAACTGTTTTTAATGTAAGCTAATGGGATGTAAGAAAATTGGGCAGCTTTTATTAGCTCTCTTTTAAAAGATTCTCAAGCATGTCCAGGCAGGATTCCAGCTTGTGGATACTCCCATACTCCACGTCCCCCTGCCCGATCATTTACTCCCACTGCACTCTCCCAGTCGCACCAGTGTGTGGCCTGTCTTATCTGCCCTCTCTCTCGTACCTCAGAGGGCTGCCCGGCCCCCACCACAATGAGCTTGCCGTCTCCCAGTCCCACCAGGATGTGGCTGTTCTCCTTGGTGATGGATACGCTGTGGACCGGTACCTTCAGCGCCAAAGGGCTCATCATCAACTTCAGACTGGAACACAAACCCAAAGCAAGGTTACAGCTCAGCACAGCCAGAGCGCTGAACAGTCACTCAGACAAGTTGCTGGCAGTCCAACTGAATTTTTGGCAGGACATTGGATTTAGCGTTGAATTAGACATGGAAATGCCTTACCTGACAATTTCCCGTTTTCCAGCTCTTACCATCAAGTAAAACATAGTTTTTGTGTTTAATACAATTCAAATCGAAAAGTCTTTCATATGTTCTAGTTGCAACGTTTGTCTAAACAGTTCTTCTGATAGGCAGCTGTACTGTGCTGCTCCTACCTGTAGAGGTCTCGGATGCAGAGGGAGCCCTGCACTGTACCCAGGATGACGTGCTCCTGAGACAGGCACATCGCCGACACCTGCTCCTCCAGAACCACCGATGCAAGCAGCTTTCCGTTAATCGAGTACACGTGCAGGGAGAACTTGTCCTGAACAGGAGAGAGAGAGAGAGATGCGGTCAGACAGGGAGCACACACAGTAACAGACACAAGCATGCAGACACACACGTAGACACAAGACACAGGCACAATATTACTACTACTTCCTTCTAAACTGAAGACGATGTTTTGTTCTATATTGAACACTTACAAGTGATGAAACTAAAAGTAACTCTCTAGAAGCAACAACAACAACAACAACACTAAAAGACATTTCTTATTCAAGGTTTAGCACACCTCCCTCCCCTCCATCCTGTTACCTTGACGGTGCTCCTCCCCTGCAGGATGGTCTGTGTGACGATATGGCCCTCCAGCCCCACGACCAGGTCAGAGATAGTGACCGGGAGAGAGCGCTCACAGGCTGGCTGCAAGGTCCGCATGAACTGCCCCCGCCGCACACTGTGCACGATCAATGAGCCGTCCTGAGAGATATGGAGATAGAGGGAGAGAGAATGGGAGGGAGAAGGAGAAAATTAGACATCAAAAGACAGCACGCAGAGGAGGGTGTCACCGAGTTTACAAAACAAGACAGAGTAGGATAGCTCTCGCATAAAATCTGCAAGAGAAAAAAACTGCAAACAGCTTACCAGAAATGAATGAAAGAAAAGATCTATTAGGTTCCACAGTAGCAAGGACAGTCATGTAGGTGGGCTGCTCCAAGATAGTGTATCAGCAATGGCAAAATGAAGGGAAAGGTTGCCAGGAATAACATGCATTTTTCCTCCATCCTGACCCCATGCTAGTTAGATACTGGCTCATGTTAAACTCTTTAGAAGGACATGACCCCTCACCTTTGACCCCGAGACCGCCATGTCCAGCTCAGTGCTGATGGCCACACAGGTGACCTCATCGTTGTGTCCATAGAGGACCTGAACTGGCTTTGGAGCCAGACCACAGGCAAAACCACCCTGCAGAGGGGAAGAGAAAGGGACTGGCTATCACTGCATTGCTTATCAGAATGAAGGTTGTAAACATTTAAACAGTAAACAAATACAGAAGTAAAAATAAACAAAAAAACAAAATCAACATACTTTTTCAAGTAAGATTTGTACGAGAGTTTACAAAAAACACAAAAGGTTTACATGCTTAACATGTAGATTTACAGCATTAATTCTTAGGACTGATTAGATAGAAAACGTTATGGAAGTGTATGCAACCCTCCAACAAGGGCTGGGCATGTGTACCTGCTGTTGGACCTGCCACACCATGCAGGTGGTGTCCCGTGAGCCAGAGATGAGGTAGATTCCACAGAGGTCCAGCGCCAGGCATGTCACGATGTCTTACAAGAGAAGAGAACACCATTAAACCAGCTGGCAGCAAGGTCTCCTCTCTTACAAATTGTACTGAAAAATGATTCATGAGAATCGTGTTGTTATCAGCAATAATCATGTTAGACTTTCAGCTGTATCATCTTTACACAGAAAGTAACATGTTTATAGAATGGGTTACCTAGCCATGGTGTTGATGCTGAATCACTGGGAAGTTTTTAGATTAATCACATACTGGGAACTGAAAGGGTGTGATGGGCTGATTGGCCTCCTCTCGTTCGTAAACTTGTAAATTCGTTATCCAAAGCAACTTATAAGTGTATGAGAAGTGCAAGTTATAAATAAATACAACAAATAAACAAATAGAGCAATACTGTAAGAAGACATTATATACTGGAAGTAATGTTATATTTTATTTTATTTATGTTAGTATTAGAAAAAATGATTTTATAGTTTTGTGTGTACATATACTCGTTTACACCTGTTTACACACTAGTTTCTTCTGAATTATAGTTATAGTTTATAGTTTTATTTTTTATTTTTTGTAGTTTTATGTTTAATTTTCCATTTAAAAAACAGTGTTTCTGCTATGCAAATGTTAGATATGATATTCATGAATAAAACTTTTGAGTTGTATTCGATAGTCTGTCTTTCACTTTCACGTTGAAGCTGTTTAAAAATGTTCCGGTTAAAATGACTGGCACGACGGTTCTAGGTAGTAAGAAAATCAGGCGGTTCTAATGTTCTAAAGGGTCTAATGCAACAGAAAGCACCACAGGAGTCAGGTGCCTTGCAAACAGAGGTCTCTTCTCTGAAGTTCCCCCAATGTCCCCTGCTTCTGGGCTGACGTACCGATGTGCCTGCAGAGCTGCCCAACCACCTTCCCCTTGCCCAGTGCAGTCACCCGCAAGCTGTTGTCCCAGTGCCCCCCGCTGAATAGCAGCTTTCCGTCGTGAGACACCACCAGGATCTTTGAGGTGAGCTCCACATCAGGGGACAGGGGTCCCGACAGGAAACGCTGGGTCCTGCAGAGAGAGAGGAGGGGTACACAACTTCAATACAGTATTTTAAAGAGAACTCTGTAGTGGGGATCAGAACCTGCCCATTCAATAGAGTATAGTTTAGAGAACTCAGTACAGAACAGGGGATCGATCTGAGAGCCAGCTACTTCAATAGCGGTATTGTAACAGCAGTTCAGTACTGGGGATCTCACAGCTAGCAACTTCAATACAGTATAGTCTAGCAAATTCAATACTACAAAATTACAGTATGACAGCAAAGCAGAGCAGTGAGAGAGACTTTCATACTTGGGGTTGGAGACAGTAGGGTCCTTGCTGAAGCTGAAGTAGTTGGCAATGTTTTTATCATACGGCAGCCAGCTGTGAGTTCCCAGCAATCCACTGGCACTGACTGTGACCTGGGAGACAGGGGAGAGCAAAGGGTTATGGGAAGTGGAGTTCAGCCAGAACTACCAAAACAATAAGAAAATGTCATAATAAAAATACAGTATCATATACTGTTAATATGCACAGTGGTACAACGAATAATCAAAGAAACATACAGCTATTGTATTAAACAAGGTTAAACTATTATTTACTCCATGTCAAGTAGAAGCCTGATTTTTTACAACTTGTAAAGAAATTGCTTCTTATACAACATTAAAAGAAAATTTATGAATAATTCAGGTTTAAATAATTTATTATATTTATATTGTTTTGATATAAAATAATGGCAAGGAAAGAGTACCCGAGATATTTAAGCAATGAAGCAGAATAATGAATATAAGACATAGAGAGAAGTTAGGAAAAAGAGAAGACAGAAGCAGAGAGGAAGTTCCCACTACGGGGGTCTCATCTTTACCAGCAGGTCCGGGTAGCCCTGGGTAATGAAAGAACGGGCCTGGTTTTTGGGAACCACAGCCTGCACCAGGGAAACGTTATCACTGATACTCTGGAAGAGAAACACCATGTCATTAAAACTCATCAGCAGGGCCAGCGCTGCCTGAATGAATACAAATTTCACAGCTCACTCTCACAATCTAGTAACAATTCAGTTTCTACCTCAGGTATTAGAAATACTAAAAGAAACTAAAATTAAATGACAAACGTTTTCACTAGAAAGAAGTCTTTTACAATGCAATACATAGTAGACATTTGTCATTGAATTTTAGTTTATTTTAGTATTTCTAAATTCCGCTCTGAGTGTTTTACAGTTATGTTTTAATAGTTATTTAATAACTCTCTCTCTCTCTCTCTAGGACTCAATAAAATCATTTTTATGCTAAATATAAATCTTTCTTAATACAAAAATGAAGCCTTTTTTTGAACAAAAACATGAAATTAAAAGGTTTCTCTTCCTTTAACCTTGTCCCCCACAAACTCCCTGGTAGTAAGCACCTCTACGAAGGCCTTGAGCTGAGACAGGTGGTCCAGGAGGTTGGGGGGGTTGTTCTCAAAGCGAGCCAGTCGCCGCACAGCGTTCTCCGCAGACAGCCGGGGAGGATGGGGCTCCTGCAGACAGACAGACAGACAGACAGACAGACAGACAGACAGACAGATACTGGGTTACAGAATCGCACTGAAAGGTCCTTCCATGGAAAAGTGTAAGCATAAATATTAGTCTCTGGCAAGCCCAAGATTTGCTGGCTCAGTTAACATAATAGTCCAACATTCACAACTTAAATAAAATAAAATAAAATCTTGTACAAATCATCTTCTGGACAACAAATACCGTTCAGGTTAAGTGTTTGTTCTGCGTTGATTGGGTGGCCTTTAACAGAGATAGGTAGGTGATGAAGTGAATGGTGAAAGAGCTGGCTGTGATAGGCCGCTCCATGGAAATGGGTAAGTCAGCACTATCAACATACTGGCTCACCCTCAGCAGCTGGCAGGGAGTCTGTCCAAAGTTGCTGATGATCCCCTCCAGAGCCTTCCTCTCTGTTTCATCTGCAATGGCGTCCAGGTCCACAGCACCTGCAGAGAGAACCACAAAGTCAGCTATACACAAGGAAGGGCAGGGCAAGTTTTCTCTTACTCTGATGCATTGCATGGCTTTTGGATGCACTCTGAACATTAAAACAATAATACATCACCTGAAAGTATGGGGGTGAGGGTCACCCATACTGCAGCAGTGCACAGGTCAGAGAGAGATGCACCCTGGAATAATGCCCAAGAGGTTGTGAGGTCTCTTGTGGAATGACCATTGACCTTCTAGGGGTAGGTTGGCAAGCCAGACAGTGTCTGCAATCCACTCTGACAGCTGTTGTTTGGACAGGGTGTGTCAGTGGAACTCATAGCAGATACAGAGCTGCTCTGTTTGATGCTAACCCTGAGTTCGGTCAACATCGTACGCTAATGCCCTAACTGGTCAGAGCGTGTGGAGCTTCCTCTCCCTGTCAGATTGGAAAGGTGGTGGATGAGAAGCCTCCAACTCCACTGACTGGTTGACATGGAAAGCACAGATGCTTTCAGGGAGGAAAGCAGGGTTAATACAAAGCATGACCTTAGTCCTGGCCTCCTTGAAAAATATAGATGCTTTTGCGATGGAAAATGCTTGCATTTCACCTACTCGCTTTGCATAGATGATTGCTAGTAGGAAAACTTTAGGTTATTATTATAACCCTGGTTCCCTGAAATAGAAATGTAACCATTACCATATAGGTATTTACCTCCTAAAGGTGGTAGTTACCACCCAGCTGTCCATGGTGCACCGACGCCAATGCTAAAGATGGCTCCACGAAAAGCCCTGGGCTGCGCCGGGTGGCAGAACCTTTCAAAGCCACCTCTGGCAACAGGCGCAGCCAGCTGTGCCTGTCTTTGAGGCTGCTGGGGCCTTGAGAAGCAAGCGAACCAGCTCCTTTGTGAATTCCCACGCATGGTAGCAGTGCAGGGCAGCAGTGTGGAGTAGTTGTTACCGCTCTGGACTCTTGACCGGAGGGTCGTGGGTTCAATCCCAGGTGCGAGACACTGCTGCTGTACCCTTGAGCAAGGTACTTTGCCTAAATTCCTCCAGTAAAAACCCAACTGTGTAAATGGGTAATTGTATCTAAAAATAATGTGATATCTTGTAACAATTGTAAGTCGCCCTGGATAAGGGCGTCTGCTAAGAAATAAATAATAATAATAATAATAATGATGAAAGTGATGCAGGATCTCGTCCACCGAGGGACCAAACGTATGCCCTGGTGTAATAGGGACATCCAACAGTGCTTTGTCCCTGTCAGGCACGTGTGCCTGGGAAAGCCAGAGCTGCCTACGTGCGGCTATCAGCCTACAGCCTGCCCGTTGAGCTTTGACACACGGAGCAGGGTCTTATTAACCAGGCGTAGCTCATCCAGCTGTTGTGGTGACTGTTAGGAAGGGACCTGAATACTATTATAATTGCCTATTATAATTTATGTTGCTGGATCCCCGGGAAGGAGCGACTAAGCCACTGGCTTCACGTGGGGCACAAGGCCGCATTGGGATGTAACAAGCAACAGGCTGTAGTGCACAAATTATGCGTAACTAGTGAAAACTATTACAGCGATTATTTTAATATCACATACATTTTGTGTAAAAACACAATAAATGCTTATCTGAACAAGGCTCTGCAAGCAGCTTTGATAAATCTTATTTAGGTAATGGGGTCTTTAAGAGGTAAATACCTATATGGTAATGGTTACATTTCGTACTTGAAAGGGAACTGTCTTCAAAGATAAATATTTCAGCTCTGCTGAATACAGGTGCTCGAATGGTGGTTTCGTAAGCATGTTAAGCACCACATTCAACCGCCATTGAGGGATTTATCCCACATAGCCTCCAGACCGTTTTTTTTTTTTTTTGTCCTTTGCATCAGTAATTCTAAGGAAATTGTCCTCCTCTGTTTTGGTCTGGGTATTGACATTGAGAGAGGATGAAATCCTTCTCAAAACAGCGTCAGCATTGCTGGATACAGTAAAGGGGCCTCTGTATACTCCATAGTGTCATCGTCAATCAGATCAGTTGCATCCGCGGTGTAGTACTGCTGATCATGTGCAAATCATGGGTGTTGCGGTACCAGGGACCGCTGTAGGGGCTACAGGGTGTGGAGACCAAGCCTGTTAAGAGCTTCAAATTCCTCTAGTCACTGGATCGTGACCTGGGAAGAAGGTGGCTGAGCAGCGCAGGTTGGAATCTCCACAGTGGCTGAAGCTGGTTTCACAGGCGTGTCTCTCTCCCTGCTGTCACAGGAATGCATAGACTTGCAAGACCGCTTTCTTGGGGGAGACATGGCTGAGTTCCGCTGTTCCTGAGGCTGCTCCAAATTTTTGTTTATTTCAAGGAAGACGACGAGCTGGCTTATTTGGTCGCAGAGCAGGGAGCGAAGGAGCAAAGGAGCAAAAGGAGCAAAGGAGCAAAGGAGCCCCCCACCCAGTCCCCACCCTAAATATCAACATCCCCTCTCCCTCCCCCTCCCTCACCCTCGTAGGTGCAGTAGTAGAAGACGTTGAGTGCTTCCACCGCAGCGGGTCCCCTCTGCTTGTAGCCGAAGATCAGGTCAATCCACTCGTGCAGGTGGCCAGACACATGCTCACACTCCTGCAGGGGAAGCAAAGCCAGCATCATTATCTTAGTGATTCCATACTTTTTCCACTGCCATGCACATCTATTTAGAATTTAAGTTTCAAATGTTCAGTTTAGAAACAAAGTATTCAGAAATACTGCAAACATTTTAGCTAGAACACTGTGTCGTTTAACACTACACTGCCTTCTTGATTATATTTTAGAAATTGTTATTTTGGATCTGTCTATTTCTTTACAGTAATAATAATAATAATAATATTAATCATTATTATTATTATTATTATTAGAATCGAATTAGAGCTGTGAAATTGTTTATATGATCTTCCTAATCAAGAAACCTCCTAAAAAGATATCATTCAACCTGTTTACCTGTAAATATACAACACACATTACTGAACTGTTCTGTAAACACCAGATATTAAAGGGGTGAAAAAGCACATTTCAATGCTCGAATGTGGAATATACTTGACAGTGCATCTCTGGACTGAGCTGATCTAGTAAAGCTTCCACAGACAGGTCAGATACTGGATGGCATACCAGTGCTTTCCTGTGCTTCCGGATGAAGTCCTCCCTGGATTCAGCCCACTTTGGTAGAACAACGTTGTGCACTTTATCTAAAGACATCTGCAGGGAGCCGAGGTCGAAACCTGAGGAAGAGAAACAGAGGAAGAGGAGCGGCGATCATTAACTAGGCACACAAACTCCAGCACAGCGCTCTGCGAGGTCAGCTGGCTTACATCAAAGCAGGTAGAATTCCACCTAGCGCTGCTACAATGTCACCTGGTAAACTATTCTGCATAAGAAAAGCCTTACTACCTGCCAATCTAAACTTATCTACTCAGCTTCCAGTTGAATTTGTGACTTGGGTTAATCATATCCAATCCATTTAAACTTCAGTTAAATCTCCCCCTGTATCTACCTTTTAATTTTCTGTTGTTTATTTATTTTAAACCCAGCAACAGTACACCAATGGCGCACAAATCTGGTCCTCCAGGGTTTATAGGTATCATGAAATAACTGACTGATTTAGACCTGGACGGAGGTTAAATTGGTATAGTTAAAGTCATTTAGGGTGCAGGTGGAACAAAGACCTGGAGGGCTCCGGACCTTGAGGACTAGAACTGTGCACCCCTATGATACACACTTCCTAAAAGTGTCTGGTGTTGGTTAATAGCATGAACTCAGAAGAGCAGTTGTCTCACACAGGGCTTCAGATCACACCCTCCAGCTTGTCAGATCACAGTAAAGCTACACAGCCGAGACCGGCACAGGGACCACGGGCCAGTCCCTCTCCACTGCAGGGAGCCAGCTGCTCCACTTACCGTTCATGTTCTCCAGGAACTCTGGGAAGTAGAAGAACTCTGGGATTAACTCCTTCACGTCCACGGGGTTCTCCACGCGTGCCTGCCAGGCTGCGTGCACAGAGTGGAACTGCCTGTCTGCACAGTCAAACCTGGGGAGCAATGGCAGCACACCATCAGAAGGGGGAGACACTGCACCACAGCAGGAGAAGCATTTTATTAAATTCATTTTGCAGCAATTGTATGAAGCCGGCTGTGTATGCAGCTGTATGCTGTGCTGTGCCCTACCTGCCGCTCTGCAGCTGGATGTGCAGGGTGGTAAAGGGCTCAGTCCGGATCATATAGTGCATGACTCCCGCTGCGTTGGAGTAGTGTGTGCCGTAGTGGAATTTATCAATGGTGCCTGTGGAGTCCTCAAAACTCTCGTACCTGCACACAGAAACAAAGACACACTGTGAAAGTAGTACAGGCAACACATTGTTATTATGGCCTAGCCACTATGGTTTAAGGGCTAGCAAAATGGGTTGTTATTTACATTTATGCAAATGTTATCTATGACATATATCTAGGGCTTCCGATTTTTGTTTTTAATCGATAATAAACACAATAAAACACCCCTCATACAAAAAAAAAGAAATCTGTGCATATCTAATAAACACTGGAAATGGTTACTCAGTTCATGTTGACTTGACCCCTTTTCTCTGTGAAAAAAAAATACCTACAAAAAAAGAAAGAATCCCAGTTCAGTTGGGCAATGTCCCTCCTTCCTGACTTGTATCTCACATTGATTCATTCTGAATACTTTAAACCCACCCCAACTACTGAGTGGCAGCAAATTCATACATTTCTATTGTAGGATTGTAACAAGCTTGCGAGATTTAAAACAGACAAAAACCCCAGAAGAATATGCCCGTGACCATAAGGATTTCGTTGTGGAAGACAGAAAAGGAAAGAAGGTACAATTAAAAGTACTGTCGAGTTACTATACCTATTGTGACAGAAAAAAACGAAAGTAATCAAAAACAATAATTTCATACAGTATATAAAAAATGAAAGCTCTGGGAAAAAAAAAAAATTATATAAAAGTCGAAAATAACTAAAAATAAGCACCGAAAAATTCAATTAATAAAAACCGAAAAACAGACGCCTTACATATATCCTGCGAGTCATTAGGAAACAAGAAGAACATTATGGTTGCATACTGTTTATTTATTTTTTTATTTGTGATGTAGCCAGCGACATGGCCTAATAATCATAATTTAACACAGACAGACAGCAGAAGTTAGAATGACAGATTAATAGACAGAGCTTGACAGAGATATACAGGGGTGGGACAACACATTGGAAGCATTTGTTACACAGGGTGTCCCATAAGTCAAGCATCATAGGCAATATCAGAGATTCTGCCCATTAGGGTGCTCTCTGTTAAATCGGGCGGCCACACCCCCGCTGACTATCGGACCACTTCAATGAGACCCGCTGCAGGAATAAGAGTCGGTAATGGAAAGTGTTCTCACTTTTCCTTCACGTCCTTGGCGTGCCGGCTGTTGACCACTCCGATGGGTTTGGAGAGGTCACGGAAGGTGGCAGGGTTGTCTAGATCGAGAGTATCAGAGCTGTAATCATACAGGATCCAGGGGAACTAAGGGAACACATCGACCAACAGGCAGGCAGTTCAGACACAGTTCAGACACTGAAAACTATAAAAACACTCCATTTTGTTAAATTTAGTATTGCTAAGAGAAACTTTAAAAATGTTAACATTTGTCATTGAATTTACTTGGTTTCTTGTAGTATTTCTAAACATTGCAGGGTGTACAGACATGCTCGCAGGCACTCTCTAAAACCACCGACTTAAATCGACAGTTGAGACTGACAGACAGATAGACAGACACTTGCAGGAACTCTCAAATCACACACTACATTTACACTCAGATATTCTGCCCATTAGGATGGTCTCTGTTAAATCGGGTGGCCACACTCCTGTTGACAGACATGCAGCAGCTCACACAGAGACTTCATTAGCACTGGGTCCAGACAGACAGCTTACCACAGGGTACTGAGAGAGGTCGTTGTAGGTCCTGCCAGCGATGGTGTTCAGCTGCATCAGGTACTCGAAGTTGGAGATCTCCCTGAACACCCATTTCTGAAAGGAGTCAAATAAAAACATGCAGCTGAATGACAGGACAAGTATTTCTCCCTTTATAAAAGTTTACCACGGTATTCTTGCAGTTTTACCATGTTTTTCCCATGTTTATACTATGCATTTACCATTGTTTACCATGGCTTGCTATGTTTATTAATATGCTTTAAAACAGCTCTCAGGGCTTTACAATGCTTAGCTACGCTTCATTACACTTGGCTATATTTTACTATGTGATTTTTTTTAATAAGGGTCTGCAGAGACACACAGCTCAGTCTATGCAGAATTGTGAGTGGGCGGGCAGCGCTTACCTGTGTGAGCCCGGACGCTTTGAGCAGCTCCTGGGGTGAGCGAGACCCAAAGTAGAAGAGGTTGGGAGGGCGGAGACCCAGGATCCGAGAGTACACTTTGTTTCGAACCTGCAGGTTAGACAGGCAGAGAAATGATGTCAGAAAGAGAGCCACACACACACACACACACACACACATACATTAAGCTTATAAGACTGTGCCATTTCACCAACACTGGTAAAGTATGTAATTGTATGGTATATCTTGGATCTTTTCTTTACTATGACTGTAAAGTGGATCAGAGCTGGTCAGTGTCCGCCATGACTGTGTCGGGCAGCAGTGGCTCCGGAGCTGTGATGGGCTTAGCCCGGACTGGTAGGCCCAGCTGCGGACACTGCTGCTGGAATTCAAAAATCTCTTTGCAAACAAGCCGGAAGAAGCGGGTCGTGCCCACCTGGTGCAGCATGGCATTGATACCGGCGATGCACCACCCATCAAGCTGAGGCCCCCCGCCGGCTTCCCCTAGAACCGGCAGGAGGTTACAGAGATGATCCTGGCTGAGATGCGGGAGACGTGGATCGCACCTGTAGTCCAGAGGCTGTGTGAAGCAGTGGTGGCAGCACTGTCCAGTGTAGCAAAGTCAGAGACAGCAGCTGCAGCAGGAGCAGGGGGGCGTGGCCCCTGGACTGCGTTAGTTCTCATTGGCTGTGTTATGTCTGGATTAGTGTGTTTTCTGAGCTTAATTTAGATAAATGTTTATTATTTTATGTCTGATTGTCCCAATGGTCTGCATGAGCTGTACATAGGAGAGCGGTGGCCTGGTTGGGCTGCTACAACATTATAATTATTATTTGTTTATTTAGCAGACGACTTTATCCAAGGCGAATTACAGAGACTAGGGTGTGTGAACTATGCATCAGCTGCAGAGTCACTTACAACTACTTCTCACCCGAAAGACGGAGCACAAGGAGGTTAAGGGACTTGCTCAGGGTCACACAATGAGTCAGTGGCTGAGGTGGGATTTGAAATGGGGACCTCCTGGTTACAAGCCCATTTCTTTAACCACTGGACCACACAGGACAGATGTGTAGCATTAGCAGGGTAAATATGTGTAGTGTTAATAGGGTAGATATATGCCCTATAGAAACTCAGAATGTCACAGTCTCAAGCCCTGAGGAAGGAGTGCAGTGAGTTTAGAAACAAGGTATTCAACTTGATAGATGTTTCCTGGTTAAACATTTTAAATAAACAAATACATACATGAATAAATGAACAAATGAAAAGGCACCTTCTTCTTGAAGTTGATGAAGTAGTGTGCCTGGTCGATGAAGAACAGCTCCAGGGCTGACCTGCGCAGGTTGTAGCGTCGCAGGTGCACCTCCCTCAGCTGGGACAGAGGCCGCTTGAAATCCAACCCAATTCCTGCAGACAGTCAGGGTTACTCAGGGTTACTCATGCATCATCCACAATTAAACCACTACTGTCAGAGGAAATATCAGAACATCTGCGGTGGGTAAATCATTTCCCCAGGCGACAGGTGATTTAGAATCCCAACGTGTGGTAGCAATCCAACTTGGAGAGCATATATGACTGAAGCAAGGGGCTTTTGTACCAGGTGATATAAACCAGACCACCACACACAGCTTGCATACTGATTTAACCCCTTCAGCTCCAGGATGCACGTCAAGGTTTGATATATAAACTATGGGCTTACGTTCAACCTGGTCTGTCAATGTGCATGCTGTATAGGCAAACGTTTCTCAAATGAAACACTGTGGCAGCATGCAGGGAAATCTCAGAAATCTCCACCCATTTTGCTTTTTGTTAGTACTCATTGGTTGACCAACGTGAGAAGACTTTAGTAGAGCAACGTGAAAACAGCGGTATGGAATATTATTTCCTTTAGTGCAGAGAAACCGAATATTCCAACGAACACTGCTGCACATGAATTCGAAGACACAAATACACGTCTGTGTCCACCATCAATTACATACCGGTAGTTGATAGATATTAGAAATACGTCGCACAACATGATTAGCCTTGCACCGATTTACCACCCTGACAGATTCAATGGCCAGTGATGTGTAGGATTAACATAAAAAACAGGATCAATGAAGTGCTGCTTCAGATTTGGCAAGAGTCTCAAAATCGGGGGATTTCCAAAAACTGGCCCAACTTTCTATTTTCTGTTATGAGTAATAAAAGCCCCTTTTCCACATTTATTTTTTTTAGTGCGTTTATTTAAGTCACAATCGAGTTTTCACTTGAGTGTACAGTTAAAAAGGGCATACATAAACCTCAGTAATGTTATTACTTTATAAAAATGTGTCTTTTGCCAATTTGTTTATTGCAAAGAAACTACAAAGGTAGAGATTAGAAAAATGTGTCTACTTTTGTACTGTTTCTGCCTGAAATACAGACGAAAAAATGTAGAGCTTTAACTACTGCGTTAGTTAATTCAGTGGGGCAAAGTAAAGCCTTCACAGCCTATTATTCTGGAATATTACAGATTTGCATATAATTTTATGATATAACAGCACTGCAAATCGTTCTGCTTTTGTTAGATTTAGCTGGAATTGTGCAGCATATACAATAATACAATAAATAAGTAATAAAAAAATAAATCTAGCAAAACATCTGATTGTCTTCAGTTTATTATTAGAAGGACCTGGGAATTAAGATCCAGTAGAGAGTTGAGAGGGGCTGCTGCATTTTTAAAATGAGAAACACTTTGGTTTTAATATAGAAATAAATGAAAAGTTCATGTGTCAATTTTCTTCATTTTTGATATGGTGTATTTGTTTTTTTTAGGAAACATTAGCAGTGTGGCCACCAATAAGTGTTGCACTCTGAGGTCACCAACATTTGTTTTTTTGAGAACCACTGGAATAGGCTAAGTTGGTGGTGTTTAATTTGTTATTGGCATTCCCCCCCACTAAATTACCTGCAAAGATAGTTTCCATAAAAAATAAGAACTTGTTCACAATAATATATTTTATACAGGAACATTGGGAAACACTTATTGAAACAATTTTGTTAGCTGTATATATTTTTGTAAATGGGGGATGAACTGTAGGAGATGACAGTACATTCTGCTGATGTCCACTCTACAAACAATATAATCATGATATGCCGCCCACTAGCATATATTTTCTTTCAAGTTTTCTTTTTTAAGAAATGATTTATTTTACTTCTCAAGTTCATACTGCTGGTTGTGCACAGGCCACACCCACCTTCCTCAGTCTCCTCCTTCTCCGTACTGCCGTCGTAGAAATAGATGTGATGTGTGGTGACCTCCAGACGACCCTGTATCACAGCAACAATGGTGATGAGCTCACAGTCCTCTGAGATCACCAGCTTCTCTTTCTGATTCTGCTCCTCCTCATCCACCCTGCCAGACAGAGGAGAAGGGGTGATAGAAAGCGAGGGAAAGAGGAGGAAGGGAAAGAGAGTGTGGGAGAATGGAGCAAGTGGGAGAGAGGGAAAGAGTAAACACAATCATTCATAGACACATTCCATTAGGTAGCTGCCTGTTTTCTAAGCCTCTCAGTGTGTTTTATCCTACTGTTTCAATGGGCTTTTCCGATTCAAGAGTAACTGTTGAAGTTTAAGCAATGTATCAATAACATGCATTTGCATTTAGGCCTGCAGTTCACTACCAGAGCAAGCAGTGATGAAAAAAATAAATGTTCCACTATGACCTACACCCACAGTATCTACAGGACGGAACTTCACGCCAGACTGGGATTTCTTGTGACATTGAAATGCTTGGTATTTCAGGGCAGATTTCCTAGATATGGTTCGGTGTTCAGGTTCCAGGTTCGTGCACATTAGTGTTGTTCTACCACACTGATGGTGCTGTGTTATCTGCAGTGTATAATAACCCAACTACACAAACACATTCACTGAGTTGTGCAATGACTTACTGATTGTCCAGAAAGACCAGGTCCTCATCTCCCAGTTGGTCGTCCTCCATCTCGCTAACCTTAGCCTCTTTGGCCACGGCCAGTGGGATAGACTCTGTGGGGCTGTGCAGGTGGTCTGCACCTAGAACACGAGGCAAACCGGACATCACATCAAAACTCTGTTTCACATCGTCATTTACTAGGATCCAATAAAACGCTGGAAACTACAGAATTACGTGATTTTATAAGTATTCTGGCTGTGCAAATCGTTTTCTTAAATTATCAAAAAAAAGTTGTAAACCCAAGTTGAATCAGAAATAAAGTAATACCAAAAGAAACTTAATCAATTCAATGACAAACATTCTGACTAGAAGTCTTGCTCAGTGTCTTCAATGTAGAAATTAATTTTGATTCACATACTTATATCGTTGGATCACGTGGACTCCATTCACAGTTGATAAAGTGTAAATGATATCTTAATGGTTTCCTGTCGAATCAGAAATTAGAGTAGGGTAGATAAGAGTGAACTGAAATCAGGTGTGTGCTTACCCATGTTGTCCCGCAGAGCACTGGCCACAGAATGAGAATCAAAGCTGTAATTGGGGACCAGCTTCAGCCTCATTTTGGAGTAGGTCTCTGCGCTCGACAGCTTCCACCTCACCTCCACCTCCTTCCTGTGGGGAAAGCCAGCAACTTCATGAGTAAAGAGACTCTTCATTCTTTAAAACACATGCAAACACACACACACACACACACACACACACACACACACACACATATATATATATATATATATATATATATATATATATATATATATATATATATATATATATATATATAGATATATATTAGTCCCCCGTGAAAAAAGTGATCACAGATCGCGGTGCGATTTCACGGAATGCACCCTGGGCTATAGAATTATTGATTTTCCATGGCAACAAGCCTAACTTAGTATTCATAAGAACAAATTCAAGTTTATAAACATTCCACAAGGTGGCGCAGTGAGATTTTTGAATACCTATGCTTTGTTTATCTTGCTCAATCTGCTCTTAGAAAAGCAAACCACTCATTTTAGACACCAACGTGCTGTAGCTATTAAAATCCTGAGCTAACATGGATACATTTGCTAAGAGCAAACATGTGTCTGGAAGCAAAAGCCACTTAGGAAATAAAACAGCAGCGGGTCGTGCTGGGGAATATCCGAGACACTTGTATGAGGATGGGGGCAGACTGTGCAACGTTGTTTCTGAAGAAACTATCAGAGCCCTGTTTCCTCTACTTCAATGGGAAAGCAGGACTTTAAAACACCAGAACCAGTCCTGAGAAAATGGAGAACATTTTTAAAATGTATTTTTATTTTTCTTTCAGTCAATTTTATTCAGAATCAACACTATTTGAAGGAATATGACATTTGAAGGAATTGAGCAAAATATTTTCAGTATTGTTTCTAATTGCAGTTGCTCACTTTCAAAGTATTTTTTCCTTATAGCAGTAAAAACGCCAGTATTTATTTGATAATTTATTTTACTTTTCTGCTTGCTGACTGGCCTCACAATTTTGTTTTTGGAATTAATAAAAGTTATTAAAGTTTCAATAAATGTTTTTGTGGTTTCATTCTGCTACTTGTTTTAGCATGCACTGTAATAAACTTTGAAAACAGCTCTATAAAAAAAGAAATGAACAAAGAACCAGGTTGGTTTTAACTTATAAAAGGCTACCGCAGAATTCAAGAATTTGTGTTGCAGAAATCATGGACTCTTGCCGCAGAATTTGGAAAGATTTGCCGCGCTTTTCACGAGGGACTAATACATACACACACACACACACACAGTGTAGTACCTCTCAGGCAGATGAGCAGTCTACTCAAGAGTTTCACACATACACATGTACTCGCATACACAGAGACAAAGAGTGGTACTGTACCTCTCTGCCCAGGCCCCTCTCTGGCAGGTCAGCAGCCTCCTCAGGGATCTCCACTGTCGCAGCACAGCACTGTGGTGGTTGTTGATCTGCTTCAGCATATTTGCATAGCGCAGGTTCTCAGAGCGCATCCTCTTCAGGTAGGGCTCCACAATCAACTCCTGCACAGTACACATAGAGTGGGGTTACGACACAACAGAAACACATGCACTGCGTTGCACAGCATGGCACGGCACTGTACTAGACCAAGTAACAGAGCACAGAGCAGCTGGCACTAAACTTCTCTTTGAAAACAAATACAGTACAACGTCGCATATCTGACCCCCTGTGGACTGGGGTATAGGCGGATATGTGAAAAAGTTGGATTTGTGAACGTCTATAGAAAAAGCATCTACACATCCATAAATAGGTTAGTGAACAAAAACAACACGTAAACTGCTTTAAACATGGGGAAATGTTTTGCTTTAAAAGTAAGCAAATGTAAACGGGATTAATTAGCCTACAAATACACAGTTTTGCTATGCGGTTTGCTAAAGCCATCTCCACGCAAAGCTTTTTTTTTTTTTTTTTTAAATAAACAAAAAATAGAAAACAAAAACGGTAAATGTACAGTAACCTGCAACCGATGGCTTCTTAACTCTAGAAGTCCCTGCTTCCCTGGTCCTGCTTTCTTCATACCTCTGTCACGGTACTTTGCGCTCTTTCTTGATATTGCCAACAGCCGATAAGCAGCTTGGTTTGAATATTGCTTCAGATATTTTAAACAAACGGCCGGTAAGCACTGCATTTATTAAGCTTGCTTTGTTTAACTCAAATGCATTTAAAAGCTACAACAACACGCTGTCAATATCTGCAAGCGTGCGCTCCATCATATAAACACATTGCACATAAAAAAAGCTTTCTCGACTGGTGTACGTCACTGAAATGTCACTGCTACATGCAGCTGACTGACACACGCACACAGCATGTCTCTCTTAAAGGGGAACACACCAAAAAGCTGATTGCTAGAACGCTTTCTTTCTATTTCCATTGCGGAAGCTACACTTGCTGCCAATGCCATTATTTTCGTAGTCTACTTTTAATATTTAATTATTTACTTCTTTATTTAGCGAGGCAGTTAATTGATCAGGGCGGTTATATGACGATCGGATATGTGACGTTCCACTATGTTATCATATTTCTCTGAATCTGCCTTTAGATGGTTTTGAGTTAGGCTGGAGAATCTTAAGTGCTGGGCACTGGACACGTGACTACTTACTGTTTAAGGCGGCAGTGGTTTCGTCATGATATTGTGGATGAAGAATTCTGAAGTATTTTTTCCAATGAGGGACTTTATGAGCTCAGAGGAGTTTGTGTCTGCCCCTGTGGAAAGTGTACCTGGAACTTGGTCCTGCTATCAGCCTTCTCCTTCTCTCTCCGCAGAGAGCTGCTCATCAGTGCGTCGAAACAAGAGTTCCAGAAGTTAGACATCAGGTCGTGGCTCTTCCCAAACGTATCATCTTCATACTGAGCCATGACAGGCTGGACCTGGAGGAGTGCAGGGGAGACAAGGAGAGAGAGAGAGAGAGAGAGAGAGAGAGAGAGAGAGAGAGAGAGAGAGAGAGAGAGAGAGAGAGAGAGAGAGAGAGAGAGAGAGAGAGAGAGAGGAGGAGGAATTAAGAAAGAAAGAAAGAAAGAAAGAAAGAAAGAAAGAAAGAAAGAAAGGAGAGACAGATAGGGTAAATTACCTATTAAGAAAAAGAGGGGTAGGATTTGAAAGTGCTGGTAAACAATGCCAAATAAAGATGAAAAACACTCAAAAGTGATTGAAAAGTTTCATGCGCATGCGTATCGAATCTTACATACTGTAGGCCCATTCAATTTTTCAAATTTTGAGGTAATTTTTCCTATTTTGCCATCTTTAAACAGCGTCAGCCTTTGCCATGTTGATTAAGATTATGAGATCTGATAAATATAAAAAGATTATATTGCTTAAATATGGTTTAAATCGGCTGTGCGGTTGGAAGCGGATTGGGTAGAAAAAGAGCTGAGGAGCCTCACATGCTTCTCGATGAAGGTCTGCCACTCGACGGTCCTGCAGTAGTTCTGCAGGTCCTCAAACAGGGTGGCGCTGCCATTGGTGGGGGGCATGTTGGGCAGGAGGTGCTGCAGCTGCAGCATCTCATAGTGCTGGTCCAGCAGGGTTCTCACTATAGGAACCAGGTACGTGAAGGAGTCTGCATGCCCAGCCGCCAGCGAGTGAGAGAGCGGCCCGCCCAGCCTGCCCAGTAGGAAGCAGACCTCCTCCGTCCGCAGAGACATCACTGTCTGCAAGAGACTGTGCAGCTTCACACAGGCCATCGCACACACCTGCACAGGGGAGAGGAGACCACGTCAGTACAGAGAGGGTACACCGCCTTTATAAGTGCAAAAATAATCAACAAGGGAAGGAGGGAGGAAAGACAAACAGTCGGAAGCATTGCCGTTGTTGTGGGGAGCCCTGAATTCTTGGCAACACTGCTACTGAGAGTGGCCTGAAGTATGAAAAATAAATAAAGATGCTTTGGAACACCCAGAGGCGTATATATAAATCGTATGCAACAGCAATGCAGCACAACAAAATATATAATAATAATAATAATAATAATAATAATAATAATAATAATAATAATAATAATAATAATAATAAATCTGGAGAGGAAATGAAGAAGACAGAGAACCGTGGGACCAGGGTACTGACCTGTGCATTCTGCTGCTGGATGTAGCCAGTGATGATGCGCAGGCCGATCTGGGGCATCTCCCTCATGTCTGTGGCCCCGTTCACAGGGTAGTACCAGGCCTGCAGCTTGTCCAGCAGATTTACCACCCCTTCAAAAATCTGACAGCAGTGGGGAAAAAAAGTTATTTTAGAGACCGCCTCAAGAATTGAACACACAGGTATGCAGGAATCACTTTGTAGAGAATAACAGTATGAGGGACATTTTCTTCAATGGGACTGGCTTCCCTAATGCCTGTTTCCCCTTTTGTCTGCATTTAATATCCCAATCCTCGGCATCCAGTCTTCTTGTTTGGTATCCTTACCCTCCTTTCCCTGCGTTTCTCACAAGACATTGCAATCCCTACATTTCATGTCTTCTTCTGCCCTAGTCTACCAACGGAGCTAAAGACGACTGACAAACCAGATGATCTAATCCAACTTCTCAGGGTTTGGGTCATCGGGAACCCGGAGTCTTAAAGCGTTCACCAAACAAGTACAAATCTGAAAAACAGTCTCCTCGTGTACAGTCTCAACCTTAGTATAAACTCTCCAGTTGACGTCACAGTGTGTCAGCAGAGTATCCTCTCCTTACAACCTCCAGTCCACGTCTCCTACCTTCTCACTCCAGAGCGCCTGGTTGGCGTGGCCCTCGGCGAAGAGGAAGTCCTGCAGAAGGCGAAGCAGCTTGACCACGTTCTGGAGGTGGCCAGGCAGTGCGGCCCCCGTGGAGTCCTTGATGTCTGAAAAGGCAGACTCCAGCATCATCTCCAACAGGCTGGGGAGAGAACATGGCCGATCACTCAGCAGCTCAACCCAGGGCAATGTCAGGAACATTCTAGACATCAAGATTTGCCCATGCAACACCAGGCAATCTTTTCAAGCAACTTGACTGGGACATTTCTAAGCAAATTTCACTATGTGAATACAGTGGTAGCCATGGCCAGCTATTCACCTGTCGTGAAACTGCTGCAGTGCAATAAAAAAAAAACTCAGCGCTTTTTAATATCACAGTGATTATATTAATCCATTGCTTTCTTGTTTTATTTAATATGGTTAAACTGGGCAGTTAGGTAAAGTGACAGCATGTAAAAAGTGAAACTGAATTCCCAAATACACTTGTCTATTTTTTATTTTTTTTTGTATCTGCAACTGAATCCATTCTGTCTTGCTAAGAGCTGAATTTACTGATTTAGACCCACAATAAAATGTGCATTGATCAGTTTCCATCAGTACCATTCAGTTGGTTATAGAAAGTGCAAATGACACATGCCAGAGATCCACCGGTATATAGAGCGTTTTTATCTTACAGGTTCGGATATGACAGGTTCTACTGTATAGCCTAATAGCCTAACCATTAAAAACCTACAATTACAAAGGTTAGTATTATTATATTTTTTTTGTTTAATTAAATAAACACAATATTATCACTAGAATTGTATTTTTAATAAAGAATTTGTTTAACAACCCCCCACCCCCCTTATGCCATTTGGTTAGTATTTGTCATGGTGATAAAGTAAAAAACAAAACAAAAGCCTCTCCCCATATTGAAAAAGCAAAGCAGCCTCATATGACCAGTGAGAAGCTGATGTCATAGCCTGTCTCAGTGTGGACATCATTGAAGATAATGCAGGTACTGTAAGGAGGCAGTTCAAAAAATTAAACGATACACTCAGGTTTACATTTGATTAGTATTACACAAAAACACAGTTTTAAGATATTAACATGGGCATGTATAGTTCAATTGATACTACAGTTTTGCACTTTGTACACATTTATGTTGTAAAAAGAGGGGGGTGGGGGGCTTTATCTCGCCCACGTCTGGCTTTCACTTACTCCGCAGATAGAAAAGCTTTCAGTTAAATTATTCTTATTTGTTTATTTTTTAATGAAAAAGGATAACCTAATATATATATATATACACACACACACACACACACACAAACGCAGAGTTGTAGTCAAAACTCAAAAAATGCTCATTCAAAAGTATTAATACCCTTTGATGCTATGATAGTATTGTCTACAAGGTGCTAGAAATTTAAATATGATAATGCGGAACCTAATTCTAGAGAAGTTTAGAAAATTCTGGATTGTAGGTGAACATTCTTAGAGAGTATAAAAGGGTTAGGCATAGGATGACTGCTGTCATTACCAATAAGTCAATATGGGAAAAAGTAAAGATCTATCTGGAAGACCTTAGGCAGAAAATTATTGTCATGAAGCTGGAGAAGGATACAAGAAGCATTTGACTATCCCAATTTCAGCTATTGTTTCTATTATCAAGAAGTACAAGACTCATGGTACTATCACAGCGCTCCCTCGGTCTGGAAGAAAGAAGGTTCTTTCACCAAGAACAAGTAGAAGAATTGTGAGGAAGGTTAATAACAATCAGAGATTGACCACCAAAGATATTCAAAGTTAATTGGCTGCAAGTGGGACTGGGGTTTCTATTTCAACCATAGGTCGAGTATTGCATGGTGAAGGTCTCAATGGTCGCAGGCCAAGGAAAAAGCCACACTTAGGAAAACTTCATAAGGACAATCGCTTGAACTTTGAAAAACAGCATTTGGATGATGGATATGAGTTCTGGTCAAAGGTTTGGTGGAGTGATGAAACAAAAAAAAAAAAGAGCTACTTGGTCACGCTTATAGTCATTACGTTTGGAGAAACTCTGTTGAGGCGTACAAAGAAACATACACCATACCTACTGTCAAGCATGGAGGTGGTAATACCCTTCTATGGGGCTGTTTTTCTTCTAATGTGTGACTAAGGCGGCTGTAGGGGTGACGTCAGACCCAGAAGACACACAGTACTGCGAGTGAAATGACAAATGCGCTGCTTGCGCGTTTATTAAATGAACAAAATAAAAGGTTTAAACAAAACACTTCTACAAAACAAACGGCATGTTGGCCAAACAAACAGACAAACAAACAAACCAACAAACTGTGGACAAAACAAACAAACAGATACAGAACAAGTACCGTGCTGTTTCCACTCCCAACACGCGTAGCAATTGTTGTGATTTTATATTTTATTTCTCTCCTCTCTCTCTCACGTTCACCACTGCGAACACACCAACCCTGTGTGCATGAAACATTCATTCTTTTATACAGCTGTGCCGAGACTCGATTGCTAATCAATCATTCAATTGAATCTCGGCACAGTCTGCACGTGGACTAATTGTGCACTTCCCCATGCTGAAGTACCTGACCCGAACCTGTAACTTGGCGATCAATTAAGCCCAGCCACATGTTATAATAGGAGCCAGATCCTTTGTTGAGAGAGAGAGAGAGAGAGAGAGAGAGAGAGAGAGAGAGAGAGAGAGAGAGAGAGAGAGGGGAGAAAGAGAGGGAAAGAAAGAAAAAGAAAGAAAGCATCATGTTATAGTTTGGAGAATTTGATTCTTTTTTTTTTTAAACCTTTTGTTTAGTTTTGTAAATTATTATTATCAAAATTATCAAAATCCCCTTAAACCAATTTATAAGCTATTCAACTGATTTGCACTCCACTTAACATCAGTTCAAACTGCATGAATAATCACTTGTCCTGTCATGCAGCAACTGCTGGCTGTGGTGTGTCTGTTCTCACTTCAGTGTTTAGTTTCAAAAAGGAAATTATTTGGACATAACCAGAAAGTCTGAAATAATTGCTCTGTCAAATCAGACCAATGAGAGAATTTTGCTTTGGGAAATGAGTGTATATGCCCTACAATATACGTACTGATATTTAAAAAAAATATATTAAATCACAGACCTGAAAGATAAAGCACTAAGCTACAGTATATTCAACATCGAACTGTTTGAAATATTAGGTTATTTGTATGTTTTTGATCAAGATTTGTAAGATCAAATTAAAAAGTGTAGTATTTTGTTTTAGAAGATGGCCTTCTGTAGTGACCTGATCTTCGGCGTGTGACACCTCCTGAACTCTCCCCCGTTCCCATTCTAAGTTTTGTTTTACTATTACAGTATGTAGCTCATGATTGAGTTTTAATCAGTTCTTAGTGACAGGAGAACACTTTTAACACACCAAACCTTCACGCTCTCTCTTTGCACCCCACCCCCCTCACTCCCCTCTCCACCCTCACCCCTCACCCCTCACCCACCTGCGCTTGATGTCGTCGGGGGGCCGGACGAGCTCGCAGGACGAGCCCAGCTTGGTGAGGACGGAGAAGACCTGCCCACGCTCCTTCCAGACAGTGTCGTCACTGCCTTCCACCCCACGCCATGTCACAGAGAACACGATGTTAGTGAGCAGGTTACATAGCTCCTCCTCCGGGGTTTGCTGTGGAGACCAGGGACAGGGAGAATAACTGGTAAGAAAGCGAGTCAGGTAATGAAATGTACAGCGTAGTGGCCTACAGGAAGCATCCAGACACTTAGCATGGTACAAGAGACTGCTGCATGTAAAATAGGGCAAATTCAATTAAATTATTCACAACTGCCTGGGGACAGGTAAGAGGGAGATTGACTACATGTAGTCATTTTCATCCCACACTTAGGGTTACTGGTGTGGATGAACTGTTATATAGACACATATATAAATATTTCTATACAGACGAGTATATGTGTGTTGCTGGTGTCAGACACAAACACAGAGCGGCCCAGCTCAGTACCTGGGGGTTGCTGGTGTTGGAGGTGTTGTCCCCAGGATGGGGCTCCTGGAAGCTGCTCTCATCCAGCACGTTGGACAGACTGGAGCTCTTGCGTACCCTCATGCCTGGGAAGGGTTTGAAGGCCTCCAGGGGGGAGGGGGTGTCAGCCTGGCTGACGGGGGTGTGGCTGCCGCTCTCCACGGTGGCCAGCGAGCCAGTGCTGGCCAGCTCCAGGCCCAGCTCAAAGGGGGAGGACCCAAAGGGAGAGAATGGGGAGTACAGCAACTCCTCCTCCTGGGCCCCGGGGATATCAATGGTGTTGGAGGAGGAGTGGCTGGTCACGTCCTGGGAGTCGAAGGAGTTCCCGCACGATTTTATCTTTATCCTCTGGGGGCAACTGCTGTTGCATGGAGACAGAGAGAGGGCAGAGAAGCCTTCAGAGACATTCAAGTCGGGGGACTCATAGCCGAAGGGCAGGAAGACGTCGGACAGCTCTCCTCCCGTTCCAATTCCCTTTGCCCTTGTCTCCTGGGGGTTCTCCAGCATGGAAGAGTCCTGTCGTTGCAGGTCCAGTGTGTCACTGTTTAGGGAGCTGGAGAGGCTGGCTGCCCGAGACTTGTACGACTCCTTCACGTACAGCATGGTCAGAGTGTCCTGCCAGCCAGCCTGCCGCGCCAGCTGACGTACGTTGTCCTGGTTCGAGTAGATGAGGTGGAAGAGCTGCGGGAGAGGAAAAAAAAACAAGACAAGAGGTTGGTAACTATTTGAGGAGTGAAGCGTGAAAATATTTTGGGATACAAATGTAGGCATAGAAGGGTACTGCACATAGTGGAAATTAACCTGAAATGCAGAAGCAGGAAGATGTGTTAAACGTACCTTGCGACAGACATCCAGTCTGACAGTGAGATCCGCTCTGTGAGACAGGTACACCACTGCGATCAGATCCCGGTAGTTGGGGTTCACATCTAGGGTGAGGGGGTGTAGAGAGCAGGTTAATAAGAGCAGCACAGGGATTTAAATTCTCAAATGAAACCATGCAGTCATCCCAACTCAGGTGGAACCAATTCTGGGAAAGTGTTACATAAACTACATGAGATGGAGTAAAGGGGTTCCAGGGCAGGTTTTGTCTGTCCATCCAAAAGAAAAGCAGTAACTCACACACATGGCGAAAAACAGCCTGAAAGTGTTAAAAATGCTACATTCTATGACATTTTTTTAGACGTGCAAAAGGTCTTACAGCAACAAAAAAGTGATGCAAATCAGTGTCGCAAGAGGTTGAGTTACCCCTGTTGATCCACCTGAGCTGGACCTAACTGTAAATGAATAATAAAAAAACTAAGGCACAGGAAGGAGCTTAGAAATCAGACGTAAAAGCAGTCTATGTGTTTATCTTGTCTTCGGGAGTCAGGGATAACAGGTTTCATTGAGTAACATATTTCTGAGCAGATACAGACTAAAATCCTGGAGCAGGACCGACATTTTTACAAAATGCAGGCATGTTCCAACGCAAATCTTAGAGAGAGGCTTCAAGCATATAATCTCCAGATAAGTTCAACTACAACATGGCAAGAATAGGGGGTCACCTGCGACGAGGACCTGCTCTGAGAGACAGCGAATGAGAGACATGGAGACTGGGACCTCGTTTAGGCAGCTGATCAGGCCTTGGTAGCCAATGTCCTTCAGCTTCAGACGGTGCTTACTCCTCTCGGGAACCTTATCAAACTTCAAGATCTTATACAGGATCTGGAGAGAGAAGGAGAGGGAGGAGAAGGGGACATTTAGATGTAAAAGGTCAGGGTTACTTTTCTGAAGTTAATCAAAAGGGCCTCTGAGTTTGCACGGCCCATTACAAATGTAATGGGGATACATTACTACAAGGTAGCTCAATAAACGACAATGTCCAAGTCCATACTGTATGTGGATTATTCTCTGTATAGGGATACCAAAAAAAGTCTATCCAATGTAACATTCATAACATATTTTCTCTGGAAAATGGCATTATCTTTAAAACAAAGAAGTAAGAAAGATACATAATGTAAAAAATAGAAAATAAATAAGTAAAGGCACTCTGCGTGTAGTGCAGGATGCACCGTATAGCCTGGAGGTCGCCGGTTCAAGTCCAGGCTATTTATTATTATGTATTTCTTAGCAGACGCCCTTATCCAGGTCGACTTACAATTGTTACAAGATATCACATTATTTTTACATACAATTACATTTTTTTTTTTACACACAGTTAGCCTACCCATTTATACAGCTGGGTTTTTACTGGAGCAATCTAGGTAAAGTACCTTGCTCAAGGGTACAGCAGCAGTGTCCTCCACCGGTGATTGAACCCACGACCCTCCGGTCAAGAGTCCAGAGCCCTAACCACTACTCCACACTGCTATTCCACTGCCGGCCCTGGACGGAAGTTTCTAGGGGGCGGTGCACAATTGGTCGAGTGGGGAGGGCTTAGGTCGGCTAGGGTGTCCTTGCCTCACTGCGCACCAGCGACCCCTGTAGACTGGCTGGGCGCCTGCAGGCCTGCCTACAAGCGGCCCAGAGCCGCGTGGTCCTACGACACTGTAGCTCTGAGGTAGCTGCATGGCGGGCCTGCAGAGTGAAAAGAAGCGCACACGTTTCGGGGGACGCGACTGTTTGTCTTTGTCTGTCCCGAGTCAGCGTGGGGGTGGCAGCGGTGAGCCAGGCTTATGAATTGGGCATTTTCAAATTGGGGAGAAAATGGGGTAAAATACAATTGGCGATTCCAAATTTTTAAAATAAATAAATAAAATACAAAATAATAATAATAATAATAATAATAATAATAATAATAATAATATAGAAAACAATGTTTAAAACTGGTATATTTTAAATTGTGAAATAGGGTGTTTGTCTTTTTCAGATCTATGTTCTATGGTCTGATGTACCAATAACTGGAACACATTTTTCTTTTCATGGTATGTTATTTGTGTATTTACTCTCAGAAAACGACCCATATACGGTGCTCCTTGCTACTCCTTATGATTAGGTAATTTGGTTAATTCAGTTATTACGCAACCCTGATTAGCACCAATACTGAACTACCTGACTGATACATATACCTGCTGTATATTTTACTGTACAAGGTTTCTTCACTAGTTCACAGTTTTCAATATTTCATATATATGGAGCGCAGTTCATAAATCTATAAATATTCCCTCTGATGTGCCCATCACTTTGTCCCCTCTCCCTGCACCCTCACCTTGAAGACCCTCTCCCTCAGCTCGTCGCTGTATTTCTTCTGCAGGAGGAGGGAGTACAGCACCTCGATGTGGCCTGTGTCGAAGAGCAGTCCAAAGAGCTGCTCCCGTGTGGGGCCTCCGCGTAGCAGCCCGTGGATCACCTCCAGAACACCGCACACCTGGGGCAATGAGGGGCAAATGCAGGGGCTTCAGGACCCTGACAACTTCTGGACCAGGGGTTCACAAATTTGTTTGTTTGGGACACACACACACACACACACACACCTTTTTTTTAAAAAAAATATTTGAATAGGGACCCCCAAAATTGAAAACTGAGGAAAAGGCAAAAACGCAAGCAAAAAAGAACTACTGTACTGAAGCGAAAGTGATGTTTATTGTATATTCTCTGTATGTATGAAAAGGTACGGAATTTAGAGCACTGGTTCCCAATCTCTCCCAGCCCCTACAACTATTTATCCTGTTCTTCAACTCTTTTCCAGTTTACCCTAACCAGTTCCTGCCCTCTTCTCTAATCCCAATGTATTTGCAGTCTTTCCATTCCTCTAATCCCCTGAATACCATGACCCCCAACCCCCCCCCGCCCCTCGCTCCCAGAGGCCCCGGGTACCTGCTGCTCGTCCTGGACGGCGGCTGCATATGACAGGATGCTCTGCAGCTCCTCCGGAGCCACAGCCCGCGATAGGAACTCTCGGACCAGCTGGAAGAGAGAAGTCTGCACCGTCCGCACATCATCCATTGGGACCGCACCGTCCTTCTCACCCCTGCACCACAAAGACATGGAGATGCAAACACAGGAACACACGCCCAATTTGTACCTATTCAGAATCTGCCTGTAACTATTCATTAGAACATCACTCTAAGTAGGTTGCTCCTTTTCAAAAGTTTCTGTTTTTTCCCCCAAGGGGCTCACAAAATCCTTCTATGCAGATAATATATTGCTACTACTACAACTACTACAGATATTATTATTATTATTATTATTATTATTATTATTATTATTATTATTAATAATAAGCAACTATAGACTGTGAATATTACTGTACTAAAGGCTTTTAAAACCTCAACTGTGAAAGTGCTGCACACAATGTGGCGATGTTCATACAGTTCTGTATCAACCCCACCCTCACCCGTAGTGCGTCCTGATGGAGTCCAGGACGTACTGCACTCCGTATTTCCTGCGGATCCGCTGCTTGTTGTCTTTGATGATGGACGATACATACTGAATGTGTCCTGCAGAACAGAGCAGCAAATCCACAAATTGCACATTAAAACACCCTGTCATTGTGCTGCTCTGACTGGACAACCTTCCAGGAGAATGCCAGCAAAGCATGCAATCCTGTGCCATTCCTCTTATTTTTTTACTCAATACTCCCTCTTCTTCCTCTTGCTCTTCCGCCTCTCCCACCCTCTTTCCCTGAGCATCACTAACCTCCACCCGCTACCTCCCTCTCTCTCTCCCAGACTGTGCTCTCCCCATGCCACCTTTTCCCTCTGTCTGCTGCTGCCTGACGGTCACTCCTTCTCCCCTCTCCTGGGCATCACACCCATCTCCAACCCTAAATCCCTCGCTGTGGTGGTGGTCCCATCCTCCTTCTCCCCCCACTTCTCCTCATCCCCCCTCCCGTCCCCCTCCTCTCCTCCGTCCCCTTCCCCCTCCCGTCCCTCTCCCCTCCTCCTCTCTTCTTCTCTCCCCTCCCCTCCCTCATACCGAGGCGGACAGCGAAGTCGCCATGGCTCCAGATGCGGAAGTCAAAGAGCAGGTGCTGGTAGAGGTAGTGCAGCAGGACATTGTTCCCCTCACTGCACGTCTGCTCTATCAGGAACTGGCACGCCCTCAACACGTTCATGTCTATCAGCTGGCTTGGCACCTGGGAAAGGCAGAGAGAGAAGGGCAGTCATTAACAGACCAGTCACAGAGCATGTATTTGACCATTAACAACTGCCAATTTTAAGATCATTAAAAACACCCGTGACACTCCAAAATAGTTCCAAAATAATTAAATTTTTAACACTTATTTAAAAGTTTTTGAAAAAACAAATAAAACTTAAAAAAAACTCTAAACATGGTTTATGTAATGTAATTTTAATTAAATAATGGAAAGCTGAAAGAAAAAGAAAAAACAAGAAATATATTTTATTAACAAAAACTAAAATTATTTTACTGCCACAAAAGGTAATTTTTCTTGTACAAATCTCCACAACTAAAACACGACCAACAGAATCATAAAACACAGTTATCAAATGCAGATAACAAGTCTTTTTTCCTAAAAGCAAAAGTTACATGACCCCAATACGGCAGCCATCTAAGGTCATAGGACAAAGTGAAGGACACCTTTAGATTTTGCCTGAGGTGTGTCTACTATGTGTAAAATACGAAGTAGGCAACTCAAAGGGTAAAACAGATAGCTGAAGTTGAACTACAGACAAGGGCTGTGGCTGAATCACCATTCAGCACATAGGAGGAGATGCAAAGCCAGATGCCTCGAGGCAGCACGTGACACAACTTTCCCAGTCCAGTCTCAAACCACAGTCCTGTTAAGTAGAATAAAACCTGTTGAGCAATGGAAAGCGCACAATGCAGAGGTGGAAAATGTGTGCAGTGCCCCCAGTCTGAGAATCCATCGCTCTGTGTGAGCCATTCCTCCCAGGGGAGTCCAGTGTGTGTGTGTGTGTGTGTGTGTGTGTGTGTGTGTGTGTGTGTGTGCAAAACATCCTACAAAGGGATGACGGCTTTCCCAGAGGATGCACCATGAGCTCAGCAGTGGCTATGTTCACTTGCCGACTGCAGTATCCCTCAACTGTGACTTTAGAACTGGCATCAGGGAGGAGTGCCTCAGTGCAGACTTCCTTTGTGTTTACACCTGAAACACTAATTGGAAGTCCAGAAGTTCCTTTCCATATGTATGTACACTTTTGAGATCACCTAAAGACTGTCCCGTTTACACTCAGATACTGGGTACAATCCTAAAAGGAGATGACAAAGTAAGCCCTAGCCAATACTTTATGCACAGCTCAGGAGACAAGGACCATGCAGGGGACAAAGCTGCAGTGGAGACAGACTTAGGACAGAAGGAAGGAACCCATTTTTATATTTATTTATTTATGGTGACAGATGGAATGGGTTACCAAGCAACATGGTTGCTGCCTAACAACGGATAAATTAGCCACCAAGAACTGGGCAAACACGGATGGCCATACGGCTGTTTGTGACTTTTCTGAAATTCTTATTAAGCCAATTAGTTTCAACAGAAGCAGCAATCTTCTGGAGCACATTGCTGACTATTTGAAGCCCAGCTGCTGGGATGAACTCATCGCGCAGTCCTCTGTTTCGCACTGGTGCCCCGATCTCCTGCATACTCCTTAGTATGTACAAAAGTTGTCCCCTACATAAAGGTAATAATTAGCAAGGTTAGATTTAAAAGCATGTGGGTTTCATTCTTTCCCTCCTTATTATTATTATTATTATTATTATTTATTTCTTAGCAGACGCCCTTATCCAGGGCGACTTACAATCGTAAGCAAAAACATTTCAAGCGTTACAATACAAGTAATACAATAAGAGCAAGAAATACAATAACTTTTGTTCAAGTAAAGTACAAGTTTGACAAACCACAATTCAATAATACAGCAGGTAATAGTGATAGTTACATCAGGATATGATTAAATGGTGATAGTTACATCAGGATGTGATTAAATACAAAGTACTACAGGTTCAAAACTTGGCAGATTAGTGTATTCTGAAGTACAGGATTAAATGCAGTAAAATAGGGGCTGATAAGAGCAAAATAAAGCACATTTACATGAAGGGTGATAGTGTCCCAGGATACAAACAGAGGAGTTCTACAGGTGCTCTTTGAAGAGGTGAGTCTTAAGGAGGCGCCGGAATGTGGTCAGGGACTGGGCACTTATGCATAACTCAACTGAGGTATCCCACCCTGTCTCCACTGGGGATGGCCATTCTGGTCCTACTGGTCCTATTAACAAAGACCCTTCAAAACAAACAATTATAAATCAACCACGTCTTAAAATTCACAGCTGAGTATGGCTAGGTATTCTTTTTTAAGATTTCCCACAAAAACAGCAGTGTAATTTCCAGCTTACCTACTTACATGACAAGCTGATATCTCTTGACTTCAGCCTAAGAAGCAGGCACGGTAATTTAAGACGTTACCATATTGAAAAACAGTAAACGTAGTGAACTAAAGCAGGGTTAGCTGCTGCAAGGAAAAAAGTTTATTTGAAACTGATCATTTTAGGAACGTTGACAGCAGAACGCATATGGGGAGGGGGAACCATTAAAAATGAAATGTACAGGGGGCTCCCAAGTGGCGCATCCGGTAAAGGCGCTACCTATAGCCTGGAGGTCGCCGGTTCGAGTCCTGCTATTCCACTGCCGACCGTGGACAAGCACTTCCAAGGGGTGGCGCACAATTGGCAGAGCGTCGCCTGGGTGGGGAGGGTTTAGGTCAGCCAGGGTGTCCTCAGCTCACCGCGCACCAGCGACCCCTGTAGACTGGCTGGGCATCTGCGGGCTTGCCTGTAAGCTGCCAGAGAGCTGCGTTGTCCTCTGACACTGTAGCTCTGTATCTGGCTGCATGGTGGGCCTGCAGTGTGAAAAAAAGCGGTCGGCTGACGGCACACGTTTCGGAGGACAGTGTGTGTTCGTCTTCGCCGCTCCTGAGTCAGCGCAGGAGTGGTAGCGGTGAGCTGAGCTTAAAATAATTGCCTACTTCAAATTGGGAGGAACGGGGTAAAAATCAATTGGCGACTAATAAATAAAAAAAAAATAATAATAATAATAATAAAAAAAAAGAAAAGTATTGCCGCTTACTTGATTGCAGAAGAATCTAAACTTAGCTTTCAGATTGTGGTAATGAAAAAGAGATGTTTGGAAATATCTAAAATATATGATATTGTGTTTACTGAGGTGTATTTAACATTGTAAATAACTGAACGAAGTCACAAACTTAAACTTGTTTTTTACTTAAACAATAAATGGGTACATGTACAGTAAAAAACTTAAGAGCTGGCTGTGTTGCATGCTCTCAGACCAGGGCTCCACTAACACTGAGCATGCGAGCTGCAGCATGCTATTTCCCATATTACAACTGAACACAATCAGAGGTGCCGTCACCAATTCTATACAATGAGTTAACTGCAGTCATCAGCTGCATAGATTAACCATTCAACAGAATGAGGCAACAAACAAGTGAGTACTTATATAAGTTACTGTTTTAGTATCACTGTAGTGTCTTAACAAGTTGTTGTATTTTAAGCAGTTGAATGTGGTAGCAACCAACTTGCTCCTAAGGTGTACACATGCCAACAGTCCCTATATGGTCGGGCTGTGCACTTTATGAGGCTGACACATCTGCTGATCACTAACTTACCGGTATACAAAGGTAAGAACGATTCATTGGTGTCTGTGTTTACTGTCATGCTGGTCGTGTGATGTTGAGTTGAGGGGATTATTATTATTATCATATTATATGATATTGTGTTTTTTGCATATGACCCCTCTTGTGTATGATGCATATAGCACAACCCCCCCCCCTCCCCCTGAAACCTCGTATAAAGACAGTCAAGCCCTTGCAAACCTGCAAGACTTGTATCTGTTTACTTACACAGCTTGATTGACAAGCTGTTTGCTTTGAAGAGAGTGGCTTTGATTGGTGTTGCAGCTGTCACTCTCTCACACACCGACATTCCCAGATCTCCAGCATAGTTTTTTTGTTTTTTTTGGCCCAACAAAAACATTCTCTCTGTATTTTCTGTTTCAAAGGACAACAAAAAAAACCCATCTCAAACATGTACGTAATTAATTTGTGTAATTTTTGTAATTGCAATTTCAGCAAACAATTCTGCTGTAATTGTAATAGTAATTATAAATATAATTGACTCCAGGTATGTTGAGCACTGTGCTGGAAAGCAAGAGGAGCTCTCAAGGGTTGTCTGGAGCCACGCCATTATCAGGACACAATGTTCCCTGGGGGAAGGGATTGTTAGCGCAAGCAGGGTCCGCTCAGGATGCACCGCCCTGCACTGTGCAGCTTAAACACTTCCTGTAGATCGGCCTGACCCCAGTGGAGCTCTGGAACAGCCTGGACTCTCCTTTCCGCATTCTAATAAACAACCAGGCAAACATTCCTGTGGCGCCGCGGCCAAAATACAGGAGAGCACGAGCAGTGCAAAACAAAGGACTGCGCGATGACTTCATCCCAGCAGCTGGGTTTCAGATAGTCAACAATGTGCTACAGAAGACTGCTGCTCCTGTGGCTACAAACTGTTCTACACTGAGTGATACACCATGCTTACAAATGCATAATTCTACCTCTCCTTAGCTTTGGAAATGTCAAAATGTATAGAAATTATAGATCAGATTAAGTTTAAGTAGCTGCTTCATGGGACTTAACTTCTTGTGCTGTAGAGAAGTCCCTCGCCAGTGTTCCAACTGCAAACAAACCATGTGACCTACAGCACAGGAAGTTATTAGGCACCAGGAAGTTGCAACTGATGTCAGGGGGTGTTTGCCAACGCGTGTAACACTTTAAAATAAAATGGCCATAGATTCATAACGAATTAAAGGGGAACACTACAGGACTAAGGGCTACTCGACTGGAATTCATTTCTGAATTGTAGCCAAACTCACTTCTATAGAACTCATTCCAATGAGGCTCACCTTCTGCAACAGCGCCCCCATGATGGCCGGCCCCTGACACTGCACCAGGCTCTCCTGATTGACTGGATGGTGTCGCAGGAAGTTCTTCACCATCAGCAGGAAGGCGGCCACGCTGTTCCGCTCCAGCCTGCCCTCTAGAGGAAAAAGCAAGAGGAGGCACACAATCAATTCAAGAACCAGCATCTGTAAATAAATCTGCTACTCTTGAGAAATGTGCACCAAAATGTACCCCCTTCAGTGGCTGGTTAATTCAGTTTAAACAGTATTTCAGTAACTATATGGACATCTTATTATCTAATGTAATTTCATTTAAATTACACATTTATACTGCTGTGTCACTGCATCCTGCAGGCTTCTCATTTTTGATGTTTAGATTTTATCAACGTTGTGTGCAGATTGTCTAGGACCTCAGAATAGCTGCTCAATTACAAGACAAAATGCAAAACAGTTCTAGTACATTAGAAAATGCAATGCTTTCTGTTTATTCTTCTAGAGTTTCACCTTATGTGCAATGTGTGTTCAATCACAAAGCAAACATTGTTCACAACTATTGTTGGAACACTATGAGCCCTGCACCATCAAAAGCACCGCCTTCTGAAACCCATTTTAAAAAGGAATTTTTTGAACACTGCAAACCTTTAGTTTTATAGTCATGAATATCTGTTTATACCACAAGCGTGAGTATATCTAGCATGGGATACTCGAGCAGGACACCATGAGTGGGATAACATGCTTACTGGGACTAGTTTTGAAGGTGTCTTTGTTTTCATTCCAAACCTGTGGTCTATTGCTGAAATTCAGGACAGAGCTGTGCTCAAGATTTCTGATTACAAATTTCTATTATTGATTTGGACTCCGATTTCCTTGAGAACTAGTTCATTCAAGAAATGTCTGTTACTGATCTGCCTGCACCCGACTCCTCCGAACAGCCATTAGCCCCTTCATTACCACTAGCAAACCAACAGAGCGGCTGCAAAGGGACAGACTGAGCTCAAGGATCTATCTAAAGAAGGCTGTGAAGAGGCCAGAAACAGGGAACGAAATGAATCCGCATCAAAGCACACTCTGTTGACAGTGAAAGTAAAGATCCCTCAGGTAAAATAATCCCTGAATTAATTGATTTAATATAAATAATGTAACAACTGTACTGCTATTTATTTTAAATATATAATTGTGGTATAAACATAACTGTCCTTACATAAACAACTCACTGCTGATGGGGCTCCTGATTTCCTGGGACATCTTCCTGCAGCAAATACAAATCGTACATACTACGAACGATCATTCATTATCTTGTATCTATATGTATGTTTATCTATATGTCTCAAATATCTGTATGTATGTTTATCTATATGTCTCATAAGTCAGGTCATAGACAATTGTGCCTGTGAAGTCTGATTTATGGGGCACCCTGTAACGGACACGCAGGTTCTGGGGTAGTAGGGTGGAAGAGGGGAGGGGGTACTGACCTGAGGACTTGCCCAGCGGCAGCAGCATGCTGGGGGTGTTGCGGGAGGAGGTGAGCTCGGGTCCCACCAGGTCTGTGGTTTCTTGTGGGGTCTCTGACTCCTCCACCTTGCAGCCCACCTGTTCCAACATGGGCAGTAGCACACCCATCCCTCCCACGCAGTTTATCACATCCTGAGACGAATGATAAGAGACGGTATAGACACACACACACAGAGAGCCCGTTCAGAGTAGAGCAACCACTCAGCAAACACATCACGACAAGAGGGAAGACTAGAGAAGAGAGAATATAAAGTGAACACACTGCAGAGCACCCACTCCGAAAACACATCATAAGAGACAAGAGACCAGAAATTAGGGGGTAAGAGAAAATAGACTAGAGGGAAGAGGCGAGACGAGAGTCAGTTTAAACAGGTCAACACACTGTGGAGCACCCACCCAGAAAACACATCATAAGAGACAAGAGACCAGAAATTAGGGGGTAAGAGAAAATAGACTAGAGGGAAGTGGCGAGACGAGAGTCAGTTTAAACAGCTCAACACACTGTGGAGCACCCACCCAGAAAACACATCATAAGAGACAAGTGGGAATTAACTGCCAATCATGAAAACAAAAGGCCAGAGAAAAGCGCTGGATCTCAATAACGTCTGTTGAATAACTGTTATTATTACCAGGTTTCATCACAAGTGTTTTTCCAGATATATGCAAATATGTTAACGTGCCATACAGATGGACCAATGTAGGGAGAGACAGACACCCCCATGTACCCCCAGAATATAATACCAAGTTTCATCACTACTGCATAAGTGGTTTTCCTGATATAAAGTGTGACATACTGCAGGGGTTAATATAATTAGTATGAAACTAGCAAGAAACTACTAAATGCAACGTCCCTTTTTCCAAAGTTAGTTTATATATATATATATATATATTGTGAAGGGTTTTTAGTCCTTCGGGTTCTTTTCCAGCACTTAAAATGACCCAGCCACACACAAAACTTGATTTTTAACAGCGCTGTTGCGCTAATTTTTTAATAGTCACAAAACCAAAATAAACACAATACAAAACAAACACCTAGCTCTGTACGAGCACTAACTACACCTCAGGAACACCCTGACTACCAGTGGGACAGCTAGGCTGTTTCCCCACTACACAATAAACACCACACAGGTTTCATACAACGTACTTTTACCTTACGACTGCTGGGAAGCAGAGTACCTCTTCCTGCCTCCTTCTACTCAGCAGCCTAGAACAGACTGGCTGCTCTCTTTAAATACCCTGCACCTGGCTCTAATTTACAATGATCACCAGGTGCAGGGGATAATTAAATTAATAAAACAAAACAATTACCTCAACCAATGTGCATTTGCACATGTTTTCTGCAGGGAGTATTTTAACCCCCTCCCTGCTGTGTTACAATATAGACACACACACACATACACACTCATACAGCATGTGCCTTTACCTTTAACTATCCAGAATCTAGCTCACAGCACGGCACCATATCAATAGTGTAGCCCAGGCCTGCAAAAGGACCAGGGCTCCACTTTCTCACTTGCATACACTGTGCTTGCTAGTCTGCTGTCAATCCCTAGAAACCAGAATTCAGCTGAATTCAACTGGAGATTTTCCAGAAATCTTGTTTGAAGGATGGCTTACAAACAAACACAATCGCATTGGTTTGCTTTATACTGCCATGCACTCTGCCATCTTCCAGGGGACAGGACAACAGTCAGGCAAGATATCTGGATCTTCAGTAATAAAGAGAATTGTTTGGCTTTACAAAAACGTTATGACAAAACTGTCCACTTTTTAGTGTCTATCATTATTACAGCAGATGTTACTATGAAGTGTTACGTTGAAGTTATATATGACAAGACACAAATGGATGGGAAAACATATTAGGCATCTGCAAATGTAAAATAGTTTAAGAAAAACATCCACTGTCTGGTGTTGCCGTGTTCAGGTGCGTGCTCAGGTGTGTTCTTGTTGAGCTTTGAGCTCATGAGCCTACAATGAACAGTAATCATTTCCAGAATGGGAAATTATATGCAAGTCTGATGGGTCAGAAGCTGATCTCAAAACCCTTTTATCACTCATACAGGTGCACAGCACAGACCCTTAGTGGTCTGTTCATGAAGGGTTAACGGCTGTAGTAAGAGGAAAACAGGAGCACATGATCGGATTTCGACCATAGCCGTTTACTTAGACCATTGCTATTCATAAGGGACAACTGACATGCGTCGTTAAGCGCCAAGGACATTCGTTCCAGAAAGAATATTTTAAACAAATTGAGGTTAACAAATACATCATTACATGAAACGACCTAAAGACCTTATCTAACTTTCACACTTCTTCATACAGTAGATAACCACAGAGCAAAAGCTGGTTCACAGTAGGTTCACGGCCAGGGAGAGGCAGGGCAAGTGGGACCCCTTAAATAACAATTCAGTGCAGTTCCTTATCCTAATCCTAAAGCACTTCTAGTCAGTGTCATCCTAATGTACACTGTGCCACTCAATTAGATCAGTGTACTGCAAGTCTTACTCTCTAATGTATGGATTTCCTCTCTATGGTTTGTATAATTAAGCTCCCAGTAAGTCGGTTTGTGATCCATGCACCGATTCCAAAAACAGTAATCTGACAGAGTAATGCAGTATCCAGCTTGCTATTGGAGTGATGTCTACATGTTTCTATCATCGGCAACTAAAGTTTTTTTTTTGTTTTTTTTTTAGCTTTAAAAGAAAGAGAAGCTGTGAGCAAATATAGAATGAGCGATTAAACAATCCCAGTAGATTAGTAACAAAGGACAAGTGGATAAATAGAAAAACAATCACAATAGTGTTTAAGAAACTTGCAGCACTACGTAATACACAGGAGACCTGAACAGCAAGCAGAAAAAATGTAACACATATTGTATTCGGCAGCACTTTGAGGGACCTGGCATTCTCTAATAATCTATTTATATGGTTCTGTAGTTCCTTTCATTAACACATTTCCTGGACAACCCCCTCTTCCCCAAGTAAGTGAGTACAGTTATGCAACTTCTCTAAAAATGAGAAGTGCATTCTTTTATCCTTCTTTCTAAATAAATGGCAACTGGTTTAAAACACCTGAGGATACTTGTAAAGGGAGAAACCTCAAGCTGGTGCCATGTACTCATTGTGCTGCCATATAGATCGGTGTAGGACCCTTGCTGTTTCTTATGTACATTAATGACCTCGATTGGGGGATAATTAGCAAGCTTGTAAAATGTGCAGATGACACAAAGCTTGTCCATTTTCAGCCACCCAGTAAATTCAAAAGGATTTAGACCACATACATAACTGGTCAGAAAACGTTGCAAATTGTAATTCATTTGGGATTCAAATACCTATAGTATGGTATAGAACTAGAACAGGCCCACCAAGAGAAAGACCTTGGTGTTGTACAAGACTTATTTCTGTCAGCAATCAGACAGTGTGAAGAAGCAATTACAAAGTCAAACAGAACACCTGGTCCTAAAGTCAAACGTGTACAGTACAAATCAAAAGGAGGTTATGCAGAGGCTGTATAATGCACTGGTGAGACTGAATACTGTGTTCAGCTCTAGTCCCCATAAAATCAAAACGGTTCAAAATCACACAAACCTAATTAAGTTAATTAACCAGACCCACCTTGACGTCCCAGTTTACCACTTTGTGCCCAGTCAGTCTTCCATCATACTGGTGGTTAGGAGACAGGTCGAGGCAGATGTGGTTTTTACAGGCCTGGAGGAGAGAGCAAACTGGTAGGTTACAACCAACAAGGTTTCATAAATCTAATAAAACCCCCATTCTACTCTAGTGTAGGGAGCAAAGTTTCCACTGACCACATCCTCTAATACTGCTACACATGGAGAGCTACTGTATGGCAGGAAGTGTCTATACATAACTACCACTTAGACTTTCTATAGCTGCTTTAAGGGAAGAGTTAAGTCAACGAGCACCAGATTTCAATGCTGTGGAGCTGGTCAATGCCTGCCCAGTTGCGATAAACCCTGAACATTGGCGCTGGATTGATAAGGCCTCACCACATTTCTTCTTCTGGATAAGTAACTAAATCTACCCCGTCACAGCATTGCCCTGTACAGAAAAGATGAAATAAAGAAGCACTGGACTGAATCCCTGAACTGAACTGCATGATGGGTCTGTTGCATCAGGCACCCTGCCTCCCACTCCACTTGGTCTGTACCTTTGGAGTGTAGCAGAGCAGCAGTTTGCTGTTGAGGTCCAACATCTCCCCGTCTGGCTTGAAGGGGGTCACGCTGTTGGGTCCTGTGCGGAGACAACAGGGAGAGACACTGAGACCAGACACAGAGTGCTCTTTATTATGGTTTATTCATTGCTACTCCTTTAGCTCTCTAAGGGAGAAGGTTATAACCAAACAAGGGCTGTAAGAGAAAGTGCAGGAATTTTTAAACTTATTATTTTTCTGTTTCAAGCATTAGTTACAAGGATTTCCCAAATTTCTGTTTGAAGTGTGTTATAAACAGGCATAGGAAAATATGCGTCTGCTATACTTGCATCATTAATAAGTGCAAAGACGACATTGTCATGCTCTTCCTTAGATCAAAACTCCTCTCCTCTCCCCATGGAGTCTTTGCTATTCTAATAACTTTTACAGAACCCCCTGGCAGAACTTATATTTCTCCTATTAGACACTCTCCAAAGCATCTGTCTAAGGGGAAATACAGCCAGTCACAACCAGTCAAACTGATCTCACCTTGCAAATTAATCACTTTCAGGCATATTTTAATTAAAATGTTGATTCACTTCCTACTACATTCTGAGCCATTCGATTAGTTTGGTTTATTCTTAAGGGTCAGATAGCTACAGGCCTTTGTTTTTTCTAGCTTCCTATCCACCTTGGTCTTGAGATTTTGAGAACAATCTTTAGTTAGATATCTGTGAGATTACTCACTGAATAACACAAGATTTTGCTTGGAAGGCGTTTTTTTAATACTGTGTAATGTTTGTTATATAATTAAACAAGTGTAGAATATTTAGGTTGCTATTTGATGTGTTATTGTATTCTGAATGCAGCAAAAATGATGGTACTCTGTTGTGTACTGCACAGCTGATGTGGTACTGTAGCTTTAATTGGAAGAACAAAGCGCACTGTGACGTTGCTGCTCATTGCATAAGCTAGGTTGTGTCTTTGGATGATCTTCTTCAGATCGGGTTTGGGTCACGTGAATTCTCTGCATTGCAATGGGGTCATTCTCAAGACGACCCCACCCGAACAGGAAAAGATTTCGGGATTCTAAAAATGTTTATTAAACCCAGAAAAGCCCCACAGGCATTTAGTGAACATTAGCCACTAATTAAAACGATAAAGCAAAATACTAAATTGTTGGTAGTTTAACAAACAACATAACAAAAAAATTTAAAAAAAACACATAAGCTTATGTTACATTTAATATAACTCACTTAAAAATATACTGATTAATTGAAAACCATTACACAGTCATTAAGATGCATTATAGTCAATAGCCAGAAAAAGAGGTAACTGTTTCCAAAATCTGTTGAAGAATTTTTCAGCAACACAGCAGATGGTCAAAACAAAGGAGTTGGATTCACATTTTGAGAAAAGCACTTGTAACAAACTACAACAAAGGAAATGGCTACAAAGCAGTATCAAAGAAATATGGAATACCAAAATCCACAATCAGAGCAATAATCAAGAAGTATCACAGAACAAATTCAACTGAAACACTTGAAAGAATTGGCTGTCCAAAGCCAAGGAAAGAAAGATTTAGAAGCACTGGTCATTATAGTGCACGAAAAAACTGTACAAAGGCACCTGAACTCGCAAGAGTTGTATACTGCAAAACACTTAAAGAAAATTCATAAAACAAGAATTTGACAAGAAATACAAACAGGAATCTGAAGCCTTCTTAACAACATTCTCTGGTCCAATGAGACTAAAACATATCCCAAAATTGGACCACTATGTTTGGGGGAAAAAAAGGCAAAACCTTGTACCTATAGTTAAATATGGAGGTTATTCGATCATGATATGGGGGTGTTTTAGCTTTTCAGGGACTGGAGACATTCATGTAATTTAAGCCATGTATAAAAAGATTCTACAAAGTACAATGATACCATCTGTTTGCAGGCTGATTGGCAGACAAAAACAAAAGATAAAAGTTCTTGAATGGCCTTCACAATCATCAGATACCAATAGAATAGAAATGCTTTGGACTGATCTGAAAATAATATATGTGTATATACATTTCTGATATATACTGTAAATTATATGCTTCGTGCAGATTAAAAGGTACTGTGGTTCAGTGCAGAGGTTAAGCAGTCATGATACCTTGCACAGACTACATTGACACTGCCTGCCTCACCTGCGCTGTGCAGAGCCTTGACCTGGGCGGGCTGCAGGGCCTCGTGGCAGACGAAGGCAGTGCCCAGCATGCCCCCCAGGGAGGAGGGAGTCCCCCACTCTGCGTCCTGGTTCCCCGCAGGGATGGTGTGGACCAGGCAGTCCCGGGTGGGGGGTCCGGAGAAGGAGGCTGGGAAGGACTGGGAGCGGCTCAAGGGGGGTGCGTGGCTCGGGAAGGAGAAGTCTAGGGGGTGCGAGGAGGAGGGCAGGGTGGGGGTTGTTGTGGTGGGGGTTGTTGTTGTGGTGGTTCGGTGGCCGGCAGATCCAATACAGCAGGAGGTGAAAGCCTGCAGATAGAAATAGAGAAGAAGAAGAATTCAAATTGAAGAGAAATTAACCTGCTGAAAGTTCTGGTCTATCCTGCATAGCTGTGATAGTTAGCGATTTTCAGCTGGTCATACTGGTTTAAGAGACTTGATGTTGGTTGAAGTGCGGCTGTAGTTAATCTCGTGCAAGGTAATAAACAGTCAATTAAAAAATCCCTTCCTGTAAAACTGAACTGATGAAACAGAAGGAGGCTAGAAAAGACATATCCCAATACGTTTTTATAGGAAACCCAAGACCGAACAGATATTTTTCCATACTGAGGTTGCTGGAGAAACTTAATAACCCACAATTTGTTTTTATTTAGATACGCTATCCTTCCTATTACCAACTATATACAGTTTTCTGAAAACTGAAATGTTCATGGATTATAAAGTTTTTCCAGAAAATAGTTTTTCATGGTAAAAATGACAGAAAATGAGATGATTCTCAAACATGTTTTTTCAGGACACTCCTTGAATTGCTGAAATCTGTACGAGGAACTTCAAACACCAGGCTTTCAGGAGGAGCAGGTGATGTGGGGTCTCGGTTGTAAGGCCCCTCATATTGATTGGAAGCCTGTACACATACAGTGCCTCTTCCTTACCTCACTGAGGGACGGGACTCTGAGCTGAGCAGACTTGCACAGCAGTCCATCCACAAAGATATTGACCAGGTTCTGACCGAAGGGGCGCCGCCCGGCAATGTGCACAATATCTACCGAATGCTGGAGAGAGGGGAGGGGAGGTCAATACATTTAAAATCAGCAAGTTCTTTTTTTTTTTTTTTTTTTTTTTTTACTGTCCTAATATCTTTTTTTCTTGCAATTACTGGTAATACACTGCTGAGCACAAGAGGGTGCTGACACAAAAAATGGGACACTTGGCTGATCTAGCCTAACTATTACATGTCTATGGCAGGTAACTAGAACATAAGAGAAACTCCAGAACTCACAACTGGAGAACTAACTCAGAATGGTTGTGAACATCAAAAAAGCTAAGGGTATGACTTAAAGAAAAAAAAAATTCTTGGGAGGGAACCTTTTTTGTTTTTTGACAAGTACAGAAATGTAATAATCCATAAATCATGTCAAAGGAAGCTGAGAACACCTGTTTGCAAACAGTGGATGGAAATGTTTACTATTATAGAGTTAGTCTGAATATTTTCTTTAATTGCTGCCACATGCAACAAGGTTTTAGAAGTGGTGTTGCCTTGTTGTCATTCCTCATGTGGAGCACAAAGTAGTTGTGCCAGTTTTTGAGGGCATAGAGCAGGGCTGCACAAATCCTTGAGATACAGAGTCGTCCAGGTTTTATTATTAAATAATAAACTAAATAAGACTTTGGGAAGAAATTAAATGAATAATTTAGGGTCATAAGACCAGGAGGGCTCCAGACCTCACAGAACTGCTGAGGCTGATTTTAACCCTGTGTTTCATAGTTCAAAATTGGTCAAACCCCCCCAAAAATCCAATCCATGTCATTTTTTTCTTTTCTTCTAAAAGTTATTTTAAAATAAAATACAATACAATGATTACCATGAAGAGTATTCAAACACAGCTTACTGCCAACAACAACAACAAAAAACACTGTCTGGATGACTGATTTAACAGTCCAGTATACAGGATGATATACAACAAAGGGCTCATCTCCAAGAGGCTCAGAACTCTAAGCATCAGGCCTCAGCCTCTCTATTCAGGGGGCTGTAGTTCCTCACCCAGGCCGAGTCACTGAAGGACACCTCGGGTAAAGCGACGGTCATGTAGTCTTTCTTGGTGCAGACTGCCACCACCAGCATACCCTCAGCCGTGAAGAAAGCCTCGATCCCAGTCCCGCTCGCCGTGAAGAAACTAGAAGCGAAAGCAGAGACAGACTGAAGCCATTTAGGAAACTTAAATCATTAGCCACATAAGTTTTTATTCAATTTATTTCAACTTGTAACCGAGAGAAACAACTGGAAAATGATCCTCAAGGTTTACAAACTGATGATGTAAAAATCTGACAGCAATGGCAGATGACAGATGACAGATGCACCTCGATTCTGCAAAGTAGCAAAAGACTGGGACTGCATGGTATCCGACTACCTCTGCTTTCTGTGAGGGAGCGCTTATTTAACCATTACTGATTACACCGTGTAACAATTTTTTTTTTTTTTTGGTTCCTGGGTAGTAAGTGTTATTTCCTAATTGCTTATGCCTCAAAAGTATAGAAAATGGCTATTATTCCCCAAAAACTTTGCTTTTGTGACCAGGACAGTGATATTTTGAAATTTACCTATTTTCCAGAACATTCCAGATAGATTCAGTGCTGAGTAAACTTGGAGTAACTTTCTAGAACTTTCCAGTAATATAAATAGTAGTATAAATACAGGGACCTTAAGCCCACCAGTTCAGTTTAGTTCCAGCTGCCTGGTGGATACATATCTGCATTTTTCTGAGATGGCATCAAGAGGCTGCAATGGTGGCATTCCTGATGGGTCTCCAATACGGTTTTACCAAGTTTCCCTGCTATCTTTGCCTTTGGGACAGCAGGGACACCAAGGCGCACTACCACAGGCGGGACTGGCCACAGCGGACCGAGTTCTCTGTGGGGAGGAACAACGTCAAGTGGGAGCCACTGGTGGACCCCCGGAAGGTGCTGATGCCACCACTGCACATCAAATTGGGCCTTATGAAACAATTTGTCAGAGCTCTAGATAAAGAGTCGGCAGCCTTCAAGTACCTTCAAGACTTCTTCCCTAAGCTGTCTGAGGCAAAGGTCAAAGCCGGTGTCTTCGTCGGACCACAGATAAAGAAGATCCTGGAGTGCACTGAATTCCCCAAGATGTTCACTAGTAAGGAGAAAGCGGCTTGAAACAGCTTTGTCGCAGTGGTTCGGGGCTTCCTGGGCAATCACAAGGCCGAAAACTATGTGGAGCTGGTTGAGACTCTGATGAAGAACTACGGCACAATGGGCTGTAGGATGTCCCTCAAAGTCCATATCCTTGATGCTCATCTTGATAAATTCAAGGAGAACATGGGAGCGTACTCGGAGGAGCAAGGCGAGCGCTTCCACCAGGATATACTGGACTTTGAACGCCGCTACCAAGGACAGTATAACGAGAACATGATGGGAGACTACATTTGGGGGCTGATTCGTGAAAGTGATTTACAGTATAATCCTAAATCTCGAAAAACTACTCACTTCTAAATCTTTTGTGGTCATTTTTGTATTACTTTAGTATAAATACATGTTAATTTGGATTCATATGTTGTTTTTTTCAGACTTTATGTGAATGAAAAGACACAAATTTGCCAGTTTTCTCATTGGAAATAGGTCAATTTCAAAATATCACTGTCCTGGTCACAAAAGCAAAGTTTGTGGGGAATAATAGCCATTTTCTATACTTTTGAGGCATAAGCAATTAGGAAATAACACTTACTACCCAGGAACAAAAATTGTGTTACATAGTGTTATTCAATGAATTTCATTTGAAGCTGAAGTACCCACATTGAGAACAAAGTTTTGTTTACAATGAGGTCCTGGAAGGTCACTCACAAAACACACAAAACAAAAGATAAAATAAAATTAGAATCATGTATGGTATCTACAGCCATTACAGTAGACAGAAGGGAAAAACATTTAAATAAAAAATAAAATAAAATAAATCAGGAACCAGTTATGTAACTAATCCAAATCACAAGTTTATTCAGAAGTTTCTTTAACGGAAGTGTTTTTAACGGGGGAACTACCTGACTCAGGACAGCTAATTCTGCACTGGTTAACTCTTGGCCCTGAGCTGCTCTCCCCTCCTGTTTCCCATTTACCTGTAGAGCTGTTTCCTGCGTGGTCCTTTGCCCAGTCTGCGCTGCGGGGTCAGCCCCTGTGGACGCTGCATGTTGAGGCAGAGCCAGGCGTGGAAGGAGAAGCCGTAGCCAGGCCAGCGCTGGATAGCAGGGACCATGATACCGGCCATGCTGGGTGTCAGGTCGAAGTACTGCAAGGCGCTGTCCACCCCCTCGTGCCCGGCCATGGCAGACAGGGCCTGCACCATGCGGTCGCAGTAGGGGTGCGTGGCCCCTGGGGCCTCCGACTCTGGCCTCAGCAGCAGGAGCAGGCGCTTGAGCTCCCCGGGGGGTAAGGAAAGGGCACCCAGTGACTGCAGCAGCCCGATCAGCTGGTCTGCACACTTCCTGTCCAGGCAGTGGTGGTCAGAGAGCACATCCAGGAGAGCACTCACGAGCCCTGCCTGCACCGCGGTGGTGCGGTCTTGCAGCGTGCCCCCGCAGGCCCGGCCCAGCCAATCAGAGAGCAGCACCTGCAGGTCACGGGAGGTGAGCTTAGGGATCCACTGCACCAGCAGGAGGAGAGGCTGCTCATTGTTGATCCGCACAGCCGGAACCTGAGTGTGGTCTCCTTCCACAGCCTGTAGAGACAGTGCATGAGTGTTGGTCAACACACAGAACACAACAGGAATACAGGCTACAGCACTTAGCACCACACCAGATATCGGTCAGTAATGGACATGATTCAGGATATTCACATCTCAGTGGTTCGAGATCAGGAACTGGGAGTTAGTGTGGTTTAGTGGTTAGAGCTGAGGGACTCAGAAGCAGTGTGGTTTGGTGGTTAGAACCGAGGGACTCAGAAGTAGAGTGGTTTAGTGATTAGAGCCGAGGGACTCGGAAGCAGTGTGTCTAGTGGTCAGAGCTGAGATTCTAGGAGGCAGTGTGGCCTAGTGGCTATCCTGAATCAAAAGAACGTTACACTGTACAATCTAATATCAAAGGCAATACACCAGGGAACCGTCTTTAATCTACAAGCTTATGATAATTAGCTGTTGGATTTCGAAAAAAAATCATTCATCTTATGAGTCACACATAACCGCAGTATACTGTATAAATGGGTTATACAATTAATGCCTATTCTACAACCTGCTCCAACACTGCAGCAGATAGGAGGCTGACAGCTGATAAGCCCCTCACGTTTGAGAGTGCATTGTTTTGTTACTGATGACTTGGCGACAGCACCGTTACCATATTCATGAGCTCCTGGAGGAGTCGTCTGGTTGGCTGGCCCTGGCTCTGCAGCACATCATAGAGGTGAGAGTAGCCAACCCTCTCCTTGAAAACCTCCTAGTGGCGGGGCAAAGGGAAAAGAAGGAATTGTCAACAAGTATATGCAAATCAGTAAAAATAAATAAATAAATAAAACTCGTAGAATCATTTGGAAATGTACAACCTAATTCTTAATGAGGATGTTGAATGAACTACATTTTTAGGCAAAAGAAACTACAGAGCAAAAATACAGTTTTTTGTATATGCTAAGTAAGGAAAATAACCATAATTTGCACTGCTGTCACCACCGCTTAGAACAGGTGCGTTTGTGTTAACGTGATTCGCCCACAGTAAGCGATGGACTGTATAAACTCCCACACAATAACCTGGCACTCAATTTGTCCCCCAATCACCAGTTCAGTGCTCAAAAAAAACACGCAAAAAATCTTTAAGACACTGTGACAGTCTGGCTCGCAGTGGTGACGTCACGGACCAGGAAGTAGAAACCAAAACAATGGATGGGCGGTTGAAGCTGAGTGCAACGGCACTCAGCGTATTTATTAATAAACAAAACAACAAAACACAAAACAAAAGGGCACGAGGGCCAAACGAATAAACAAACAAACAAGTAAGTGTCGTGCTGGATAATCCAGCACATTTTAGCAATTGTTTTTTTAAATGTTGCTCGCTCTCTCCGCTCCCTGTACTCTCCTCTGTACACCCAACCTCGAGTGCAGAGAGCTGCAGGTTTATATACTCTGGCCGAGGGATTAACTAGTTGTTAATTATCTTATTATCCCTCGGCCAGAGTCTGCACGCGTTTGGTAAGGATGCATGACTGTCAGCTAGTTAAATAATCAGTAGCTGATCAGCCATGCATCCTCACTGGGTTTTTAAATATAATAATAAAAGACGCGGCGCTTTTACCCGCGCCGCAAAAAATACAAATAATAATACATAGGGGCGGGACACTCCGCCACAGACACTCATTACACTAATAAAAAAAAGTATTAAAACCTACAAATGTAATAAAAAGTAAGTGCAAAAAAGTAATGCAAGTGCAGAAATGTACAGAACAGGGAGGCTGCATTGCTGCAAATTGTTTCCACCAAAGAACTGTGATACGCATCTGGAAGGACTGTTTTTGCATGTATGGACGGCAAACTTTGTCAGTGTTTTCTAAAAAATCCCAATTCGGCTCTACATCCGGATGCTGCTCCACTGCGGTGTAGACTGGATTGATGGTTAATAACACAGGCATAGCAAGGCTTTTGTTCAAAGGGGCGGGGGGTGCTGGATCGAGATTTTTGCACATGACTGATATTTTTTATTGTCCAACATAGTTGAATAATTCATTTCGGTGGGGGGGGGGGCTCAAACCCCTAAAACCACCCCCCTAGCTACGCCACTGCTGCTCCATAGCACGCCACTTTCCTGGTCACCAATGTGACACAGCTGAGAATTCTTCCTCCGACATCCCCTCTGGTGTTGTCATAGTTTCAGTTTCGGTTGTATTTTCGTCAGCACTCTCCTGCTTAACTACAGAAAACTAAGTTCCAAGCATGCTTTAGTGCACAGCATCTAAACAGAGACATTTTATTTACACACTGAATTTTCGTGCTGATGCGCATTGCTTTTCTCTTTCCAGCTATGCTTGCTGATGCAGTCAGTGCTGATTTTACCAAGATACAGTACAGGGGTAACCGCTCAGTAACGCGGTGCAAAAAGCTGATTGATTGATCTGAGCAATTACTACAGTATAAGCAGTGTGTTTGTTATTTAAATCTATGTGAACGGTACATAACGAGATTCAAAGAGCTGAGTTTTCCCGAAATATATGGCGTGCTTAACATGGTATAAACAATGCCTATTATTGAAATCAATGGGAATAGCAAACGCTATTTGTCCGAAATAAAAAGGCTGCCTGCAATAACCCTGGACGGTGTAATTGGTGGATACTGTAATACTACATTACTTTGTCCGAAAGTGATGCATACTGTTATGGCTTTATAGACAAAAGTGCATCCTTACATTGAGCTCTTGACTATGTAATGACATACACAAAATCTAAAGTTTAAAATCTGCACAGTACATATTGTAAAAAACAAAACAAACATCAGGGAATGATTAACACTGAAAATAAAACTGGGATTTGATGGGAATAAAAATAAGTAAATAAATAAAATAAAAACTCCAGCTTCACTCTTGTTCATTTATTTCTCCTTCAGATCTCCCTGTGTTGTAAGAATATTCCTTGCATCTTTTTGTATATGCTGAACTCAACAGCAGTAAACCTGCAGCATATGTTAATACGGCACTGCAAACAGTCCTATCATAAATGCTGTAAAACACTGTAGAACTTTAGTCCTACTTAGCCACAAGGGACAATCAGAAGATGAATGTGCACGATAACTATGAATCCAGCATTACCTTTGCAGACGGAGAGCTGGTCATGATGGCAGTGAGGACTCTGAGAGCGTGGACAGTGATGGAGTCTGAGCCTCTCTCAAACACCTAGAGACACAACATGCTGGCATTAGGTACTGCAGGACTCACTGTGTGGTCCCCGCTCTCCATCAAACAACACAGTGGTGCACGGCTCCGACCTTTGAGATCCATTCCTGTCTGGTCTTTGTTCCAGTCTGGTCGTAAATTTGTTATTTGACCCACACTGTAGCAGGTTCACTTAACCAATTGGAATAAAGACCTGAACTGGAATGGATCCTGAGGGCCTCATTTGGCTTCGAACTAACAGGTACCAACAAAACAGAGAATTATTGTGAGCTCTGAATTAGGTAACCCAAACAATAGATTATAAAAACTGATGGGAATAGTAGGCCATTTCTTTTGCTTTTTATGGCAGAAGGCATACACTTACATGATCTTCCCACACAAACTGATGTGACTTTGAAATCTGTTGGTTACACTTGCGATGTTGTTCTCCAAAAAAGAGTTGAATGAATATGAAAGCTTTTACTGAGAACACATTAATGTATTAACTCTGACTTCAGTGTTTCATAGTTCACTAAATTTAAATTGACCAAGATCAATTCAATAAGGAGAAGAATGTTCAAGTGTAAGATTCTTATCTTTAGGACTCGAGCATTTATAGGTGAGAGATTAATAAGTTAGATATTCTCTTAAGGCATTTTAGATATATTTCTTAGAAACTTGCACAATAACACTGAGCCCCATTATTGCTATTAATTTTGCATTGTAGGATGATCCAATGTACCTTTCAGTTCTACAGCCAATAGGAACAATGACTCCACAAACACCTTGATTGAAACCAACACAAAAAAAACCCTGATGTGGCCGGGATCCCTCCACCCATCGCAGTAGACCTCCAGAGCACTATCACTATATAATGCAGTATAGAACCAGTATCTGAATGGCACCTGCTTGTTCCTTACTCTCTACATGAGTATATGTTGCAGGCCATCTGGTTCTGGTGTTCTTGGTGCTTTCCCAGTGCGTACTGAACCAAGGATGAAAGTTGTGACAAGAACAAGAGTCCTTAACTGTCAAATGAAACACTGTACAGATATGGCCAAACGTTTTGCATCACCTAGAATTTTAGGATTAAGACATAATTAAACAAAAAAAACCAAACAAAAAAAAAAAACACTATATGAACATAACTTAGATCTTTTACTTAATATCATGAAATAAAAATAAAAAAAAAACTACAAAATGATATCGCAAAAGTCAATAATAGCCATAATAGTAGTACAGTATTTCATGTTAGATTTCAAAATGTCACATTTTTTTCTTCTATTTTTTGATAAGTATATGGGAAAACTACAAAGCGTAATTCAGTATGTTAACGTAACATTAATCAGCATGTTCAATTCGTCTTTATGAAGAAAAATTAGTTAATTCTACAGGGTGATGCAAAACTTTTGGCAATAGCTGTATTTGTTCAGGCTTTACACGCAGAGAGAAATGTCCCAATATACAAAACTAGTTTTAAAAAACCTTGTTTCCACATGCTCTCTTCAGCAGGCAAGCCTTCTGCCACAATCCTCATGTCTGTGGGGCACTGAAGTGATGACCAAAATGGGTTACAATTGCACCACAATCACTATGTATAGCACATTTGTGGTTAAATGGCAAGCAGCTGCTAACCACGTCTACTCAGTCAGGCTTGTGGAAACACAGCTCCAGGTTAGACCATTCATTTGGGATGGTTGCACCACACGCTCTGGTTTCCTGGAGGTCTACTGTAAAGCGGCACCCAAACAAAATTCCAGCCTATGTTGAGTTCGACTACACCACTACCCACCCTGAGTAAACCCAGCAGCACACCACCACACATCACTACCTCACACCAGGTCCATGCTTTTCATTATCGTTCAATTCAAAATATGTTTAATTAACCACATTCCTAAACAGCATACCAAAACTGAAAAATAAAGAAATAAAACTTAAAAAATAAGATATATATTTTTTTAACACAAGCTTCATGCAGGGTAGTGGCACTATCTGAAGGTCTTCCCCATTCGGGGGAGATGAGAGGACTGAGAGAAGGGAACACGCCACCACCTGAACACAGCAGCTGCATCAGCAGGACTCTCTTGACATGTGATCACCAACTTCTCATGAATATTCAATGAAAGTATCTTTATCCCACTAACATTAAATAAGAAAAATCTCTAATAGCTTTTTATGTTTTTATTATTACAATTTACACAAATATAACGCAACTTAATCAAAGTCTGCTTTTTTAATAGATATAGTAACCTTAATAAAACTGACCTATTACTTTTCTCCTAGCTAGCGCTGTCTTAAGGCTGGTTTATACTTCCGACTGCGACCCAATTTTTGTGCTCTCCGACGGTTGGAATGACATCATCCACACTGCCGCGAGCTGCGTCTTTTTTGAAAAGTTGTTCAGCCTTTTCTTGTGCGTCTGCGACCACGAAACACACAGGGTCGGATGAGGTTGAAAAAATCCAACATTTGTCGCATAGTCGCAAGCCAGTGAAGCGCGATAGAGCAAGTTTATGAGGAACCCAATAAACATGATCAGAACAGGATTTTAAACTTGCCTCTAAACTGAATGAAATTAAAGTGTAAATGAACCTCTGCTAAAATGAATATATTGGTGCTCACATAGGCTACCATGCGCAGCAGCCAATTGTATAATAACAATAATAATTAATACAATGTATTATTTGTATTATTGTTATTCTTTTTATATATTTGAGTCACTAATAAGTTAACATCGCAATTTACTTTCTGTATGCAATTACTTTCCCCATCAAATCAGTAGCGTTGCTCACTTCATTCATGAGATGGGCAATTTTAAAATCCCGTCTCAAAGTGTCATGGGATTGTGGAGCCTGTTGGCAACCCTAGTCACAAGTCGACACCGGCAGTAACGCAGACTGGCTGAAAGTATGACCGACAGCTACGACCACTTTGCTGCATCAAAAAGTCTGTTAACTCGGGGTGCTTCAGTCCTTCTGGCGCACCCATAGAAGTGTCTGCAGCTGACATACGGCTTCTGTCTGTGAGAGAAGTATAAACCAACCTTTAGGCTTACACAAACCAGATGTTCTGTGACCTCTGCACAATTTTCATATTATAATCTGTGTGTGTTGCAGTTCTAAAATCTGCATTCCACAGAGACTGGGAAAACTGAAGTCTGCAGAGAGACAGAAGACGCTGGTACTAGTCTCACTCGAAGGGAGATCAGAGAGTTTCCCGCTAACAGCAGTGTTCTGTGACAGGTGGGTGGGGGTGGGGGGGGGGGGGGGAGGGGGGGTAGAGAAGATTAATACCTGGTTGATATCAATTTCTGTCAGTAACTGTGCAGTGAGATCACATGCACCATTGCACTCCATCTTACACCTACTGCTCACATAGAGCTGTTACAGAAGAGTTAGAGACACAGGGGAAGGAGAGAGAGAGAGAGAGAGAGAGATACACACAACATGAGCAACATGAGCAAAGCACTTTCACCTGTTATAAGACAGAAGAATAAAACATGTTCTGCAAATATTTAGTGTACAATCCTCTGTACCCACATAAAAGACACCTGCCTTCTCCACACACTCAATTCCAGGCCCATTGTACCTCTTCCACTGTACAACTGAGCCGTGCAGGGTTGGATCAGGAGAGATAGGAGGAGCCTAGTTGTTTTTTTTTCTACTGCAGAGCCCGAGTCGTCACATGTAGATGATGCAGTATTAAGAAGCTGTACTTTTCTCTCCTCTGACTTGTTTTAGTCAAAACCTTTAATCCAAGTGCCTGATGCTTACAGAGAAATAGAGGTCAATATAAAATCAATGGAATAACCCTACATGGATTCCACTGGAGTTTCTTCCCCCCAGGGGTGATTTATTAACCTTTAATATCACTAAAACAGTGCTGTTTTCTACTACATTCGGTTTTACTTCCTATTTTAGGAGAACTGTGATGTGATGTGTTTTCATTTCCTCATCATAGCAGAGGAACCTCTAAAATCAAGTCATTTCCAGTCATTGGAAGTGGTCTTGAATTCCGGCAGGGGCCTCATACTCCAGAGCCCTTGATAATTCTATTGTCTGTTCAATTGAGCTAGACTACGGACAATCTAAACACTGTGTGCAAAAGGTTATGAAAATCAAAACACCTGAAAGTGCGAGCGAGTCTCCTTAGTGTATTTCAATCTGTAAATATATGTAAAATACCAGAGGATCCTATTTAGTGACTTAAAGGACGGTGGTGTTTAGATCCATTGAATACAACTCCCTTCCTATTAGGGGACACCTTTAAAATTCAAAAGAAAAGGGGTTATAGTTATTCCAGTAATAATCTTAAAACACGAACACCGTACAGCATGTATAATAAAGGAAAATGTAGCCATAGCATAACTTTTTGTGGCTCTATAGGACTGTACTCACAGTCCACACAGACACACACACACAACTCCACCCCACCTTGCTGTTCTGTATCAGTCTCAGAATGTGCTCGAAACAGTTGTTATTCAGAAATATGGCCTGAAGAACCGGCCGATCAGCGCAGTTTAACATCTCTGGGATGGCACCTACAAAACAAGCACATGCACAAATAAGATCAGTCCATTACACAAAACCTTTGCAGGTAATACTGCTATGTGCACATATCACAGCTATGGGAGTGAGCAGCTGTATTGCATCAACTCAAAAAATTACTTAACATGAGCAGATTTGCACTTGTGGGCCTGCATAGCATTTGATACATATGTTCAATAGTAAATATATTTAGTTTTTTTACTTCACTTTTAGGAAAAATTCCCATATTATAGACCCTTGTCCTTTATTCCTTAAAAATGCTATTTTGCACACTTCTATACCATATATACACAGGGGTATATATCCCATGAGCAAACTGGTGGTAGTAAAGATGAGGAGGCCAGTGCATGCTTGCACATTATCACTGCACTATACTGTATGTGTGCTGGTCGGAACAGCCTGATATTTACTAGAGCCTCTGTGTCCCTTGTCCTTAGAAATAACTGGGCGCACGCACAAGGCCGGCTGGTGTGGGACTCACTGAGCATACTGGTGCGGAGGGTGATAAGCCGGTCCTCCCAGTCTCTTGCCTCCCCCTCCCCAGCCCCAGCCTCAGCCGCAGCTCCAGCCCTTGCACCAAGGCGGTCTGAGTTGAGGACTCGGAAGTAGCTGTCCAGCACGGTTCTGATGTCCACTTGCCGCTGGTCCAGGTTGCTGGCGTGCAGGAGGTGGATCATGGCAGTCAGGCACTTCAGGGTCAGCTGCAGCAGCCGGGGGTCCTTCATCTCCTGGTTACCTGTGCAACAGCAGGAACTGAGGACCCCCATGAGGTCACCCACTGATGAGGGGACGATGGCCAGCAGGGCATTACTCTATGAGAAACACAAACACACTCAACAACAAATGTCCAACCACAAGACAATAATGTCTGGACATGCACAACAAACGGAAGTAAATAACACGTATCACTTCAAGATAATTCCCCCTAGTTTAAAACCGCAATTCTTCTTGCAAACTTCCATCAATATCTGATGAAAGTACCTGACTTCCTGTTTCAGGTTTTAAACAATCCTACCATGGGCCAGGTGGCAAGTGATGTTTAAATATCAGGCACCAATGAAGCTGCTTGTGTGAGAGTGCTTGCTTGTGTTTGAATTCAGATCACCCCCAGCTCTGAAATGTGAATGAATACAGACGCTTCTTTGTCGAAGGTTCAACCTGCAAGCATACATTTTCCTATCAACTTACACATGCAAATGAACTTCCTGGAAAAATCCAGACTGGAACATCCTCGCAGTGCCCTTCCTCCTTCTCCACAGGGTATTAATTACACTCTGTTCACCTACACCACTGCTATATGAATTTGTTGAGTTTTTTCCTGACACAATAATGACAAGGAAGCGTGAGAAACAATACTATTTTATCACTTAAGCTCCTGCCACCAAGATAAAACCCTTGCATGTTTTCATGTTGCACTGTTTGTATTTTATAAGTGATTGCACATTGTGTCAAATAGCTTCAAGAGTGAGCTTTATAGTTTGTAACCTACAGTGCCGTGACAAAGTATTTGCAGCCTGTCTGATTTTCTGCATTTTTGCATATTTTTGACACTGAATGTTATCAGATCTTCAACCAAAACCTAATATTCGATAAAAGGGACCCTGAGTGAACAAATAACACAAAAATTTGATACATATTTAATTTATTTATTAAAGAAAGTTATGCAACAACCAATGCCCCAGTGTGAAAAAGTAATCACCCCCTTAGACTCAATAACTGGTTACGGCACCTTTAGCAGCAATAACTGCAACCAAACACTTCCTGTAGTTATTGATTAGTCTCTCACAGCGCCGTGGAGGAATTCTGGCCCACTAGTCCATGCAGAACTGCTTCAACTCAGTGACATGTGTGGGTTTTCGAGCATGAACTGCTTGTTTCAGGTCCTGCCACAACATCTCAATGGGGTTTAGGTCTGGACTTTGACTAGGTCATTCCAAAACTTTAAATTTCTTGTTCTTCAACCATTCTGATGTAGACTTGCTTGTGTGTTTTGGATCATTGTCTTGCTGCATGACCCAGCTCCGCTTCAGCTTCAGCTTCAGCTCACGGGCAGATGGCCTGACATTCTCCTGTAGAATTCTCTGATACAGAGCAGAATTCATGGTTCCTTCAATGATGGCAAGGCATCCAGGTCCTGATGCAGCAAAGCATCCCCAAACCATGACACTACCACCACCATGCTTGACCGTTGGTATGAGGTTCTTACTGTAGAATGCAGTGTTTGGTTTTCGCCACACATAACAGGGCCCATGTCGGCCAAAAAGTTCCACTTTTGACTCATCTGTCCATAGAACATTGTTCCAGAACTCTTGAGGATCATCCAGGTGCTTTTTGGCAAACTTGAGACGAGCATTCATGTTCTTCTTAGTGAGCAATGGTTTCCGCCTTGCTACTCTACCATGAATCCCATTTTTGCCCAGTGCCTTTCTGATGGTGGAGTCATGAACACTGACCTTAGCCGAGGCGAGAGAGGCCTGCAGATCCCCGGATGTTGTTCTAGGGTTCTTTGTGACTTCCTGGACGATTTTACGCCTTGCTCTTGGAGAGATTTTGGCAGGACGGCCACTCCTGGGAAGATTCACTACTGTCCCAAACTTTCTCCATTTGGACAATATGGCTCTGACTGTGGTTAGGTGGAGCCCCAGAGCCTTAGAAATGGCTTTGTAACCCTTTCCAGACTAATAGGCATCAACAACTTTTTTCCAGAGGTCTTCAGGAATTTCTTTTGTTCGTGGCATGATGTGCCTCTAGAACCTGTGTGCTGACAACTTCACCCTGATGGTTGGCCTGGTTGTTAACCAAAGTACTCAAACAGCTGACCCTAATTATCCCTTTAATTGGGCTGAGTTAACTAGGTGGGGGCAATAACTTTCACACCTGAAGATTGCATGTTTGATTACCTTGCACACCAAACAAATGAAAGAAGCACCAAACTTTGGTGTCATTTTTTCTCTCTGACTCCCTCTATATACTACTACAACCCACAAAAAAATCTGACCAAATACAATGTGAAAAATGTGCAAAAATGCTAAAAATCAGCCTGACTGTCTTCTTAAATTCTGTCAAGCATCTCTTAATTCATTATACATCATCAAATTCTCAAATAGAAATATAAATTCTGTGCCATGCACAATGAGAAGTACTGCGGTCTTGCTGCAAAAGAAAACACAAAAACAAGACAGACATTCACAGAGCTCAATGGAGCCTTATCCGTCAGCCTTATCCGTCAAATCTCCATACAGACTGAACTCTACAAAGAGAAGCGGGTTACCTTGCAGCCACTGATGATGGCACCATACAGATGGACCAATCGCACCCTCAGGATCTCTGGCAGATTCTCACTGTCCTTGAAGCTCTCTGTGGAAGCGGAAGAAGACCTCATTTAGAGACTGGCTGAATGCAGCTCCTGCAATTACTCTGGGTAATGGAAATTCTTACGACTTGTATATAAGTCACTACTGTGGTAGATTATTTTTTAATGAATGTTGAATAACTTTTAAGTAAAAAGTTTAAAAACTGTCTAAGCAGAAGATATAGTCTTCATTACTCTAGCCAATTGGAGGTCAGAACCAATAAAATACACATACCAAGTTTAATCTCAGTCTGGCAGGTGTACATGGATGCGAGCCTCCATTATATTCCTGCCACTAGGTATATTAATTTCCCCGTTGGGGAATAAACAGACATAATTAGTTGGGTGACTTGAGAGAATGTCACTAGCATTGGTTTACAAATTCCATCCACTACAAATTGCATTCAGTGCAGAACAGCACTGCACTCAGAATAGAAACAATCACAAGACCTCTTCAATATGAATGTGGGCTGCTAGAATCATTTCTTATTTCACCCGTGTGTATATGGCTCAACACCTGGGGATGTTTCAGGGTGAAAGTGTTCAATACACTCCATTAGCATTATCTGTGTCTGGTCACCTGACAAATAAGACTTCCTCTGAAATTAAAACACTATCAATTTCATATTTCCCAGGACTGAAGTGGTTTAAGTGCTTTTTAAAAGCCCCGGCAGAGTCTAATTCTAAGAACAGGCATCATGAGATTCAATTTAAATCAATGCCACATGTCAAAAGTAGTTTCATGGAACATCACATGGATGTTCCTACAGTTACATCTCTCATATTTAACATACTGCCCACACCAAATAAAAACAGCATCATGCTAGAGGCCATTTAAATAGGGGACTGTGCCTAAAGGGGTAGCCTTTATAATATTCACAACATATTTCTACAATAGATCATTATCCAACATAATCCTTCTGCAAAGATTCCTAAAGGTTGAGGTGGTGGATGCACATTAGTGTTGTGCTGTGCATGCTTTTCAGAATCTCCGGGTAAAATTAGCAAGCCTGTCAAATAATGACCTTACCAGAAATCTTGAGGGAAACTAGGGAAAATGACTAGTGGAGCAATCAGCAACCTAATTTCTTATTCGATTATCGTATAGGCATTTCTCAACGATAAATCGATGCATTTACGTTTTATTTCTCAAAATAAAGAGCAAACTTTCTTTTTTTTGTTTTTGACTTGACGACTTGAGTTTTTAACAACTGAAAATATGCGTGCATCCGATGTCTGTTTACAGTGTAATAATAATACAAAAAATACCACATGGACTCCCGAGTGGCGCATCCAGTAAAGGCGCTTCTCGTGGAGTGCAGGATGTGCCATATAGCCTGGAGATCGCAGGTTCGAATCCAGGCTATGTCATTGCCAACCGTGACCGGGGGTTCCTAGGGGGCGGCGCACAATTGGCCGAGCACTGCACGGGTAGGGAGGGCTTAGGTTGGCAGGGCAATCCACGGTTCACCGCGCACCAGCAACCACTGTGGCTGATAGGGCGCCTGCGGGTCTGCAGTGGAGCCATTCAGATCTGTGTTATCCTCCGGCACTATAGGTCTGGTGGCTTCGCTGTGGATCCGCAGTGTGAAAAATGACGGATTGGCAGGAACACCAATCCGTCATTCGGAGGATGTGTGTTTCAGCCTCCGTTTCCCAAGTCGCTGGGGGGTTGCAGCGGTGAACCAGGATAAAAAAAAAAATACTATATTTAAACAGAAGTCATTTCTATCTGAACTATCGTTGTTCATTACTGTTAACATTTTATGTCCAAAGCAAAGCAAAACATTTTAATTAAATTTCACAAATCCTGACTAATTTAACTACAGTACTCCCTTTCCTTTGCCCCAACAATTACCAATCTTTGACAGTTTCTTCCATTTTGAAAGAAAAAAAAGTATTGTCTTAATTATTAAATCAAGAAAACGTGAATACAATAGGTCTACTTCTGATTTGGCTTGTCCAGCGCGAATGTAGAGGCCTAAAGTGCGTATCCTAGCAAAGCGCCGACATGGTTTCTCTACCGTACTAGCACTCATGGTTTTAATGCAAACTGGGTTCTGATTTGATGCATCGATTCACCAATATGTAATCAAAGCTCGGGAAATTTAAGGACAGATCAATAAATCGATGCATCAATTAACTGTTGCACCATTTACATCTTGCTATCAGTCTCAGCATCACAATATGGGAGCGCCTAGCGAGTGATGTGGAGTGTAGATTCGGAGAGATCTGTGCATGGAACAGTTCAGCTCCAAGGAATTCAAAATATGCCTTCTATTAAAAGGGCAGAGTGATCCTTGTTCCTGTGTCTTTCTCTTTGGCTGTGTGTTTACTGCTGCACACCCAGTGCATTGAGTCACCAGAGAAAACCACACAGCACAGCTAGGGTCTCCCAGGAGTACTGACCCAGTGATACAGGCGGACACACTGTCAGTTTGCCTCAGCCCTGCGCTAGTAGGACCCACCACTTTAGGTTCAAAGCGGGCAGTTCAGTATCCGTGGCTCATCCAACCTTTGGCTTGTTTTCCTTGAAACTGCCAGCAAATGATGTCAGGTAATGTCAAGTGTGATGGTGATGCTGTGATGTTATTAAGATCAACAAGATCCATTGTGCACTCCTTAAAAACAGTTTAGTGAATCTTCTATGCGGTTTGGAATTAAACTCTAAAGTGAAAGTCTCAATATCACAATGTCGCCAGTCTATTGTAGAAAACATGCAGACCTCAGCGCACTGTAAAGCACAGCCGTGAGGCCCATTTTCTGACCACTACGCTGGATAACAAGACCAATTTTGAAACTGGTATGAAATATCATCAACTATGTAAATCGGTTGGTATCATAAATCTCGATTACCACTGATCTTGGAATATCTAATGTTATCTTCGGTAAGGTAGTCCACCATTAGTGGTAACCGGGGTCTGGCACAGATTCAAATGTCACTGATCAGACATGTTATTAGCGCAGAGCTCCCGCCAGGACTGGAGGTAATAAATTCTGAGCAGCTGGCAGGAGCGGCGCTAATTAGAAGAAATGAGCTCCAGAGAAACTGACACTATTAACAACTTTCTCAAGAATTAGGCCTGGCTAAAAGGGTAATGAGGGCAGACTTCAACTCTTATCAGCTCAGCTTTTGGGACGCAGTTGAAAAGAATGTAAAAAATAAAGTGTGCTGCACAAAGAGGTGCCTTTGACATACTTGAAATAAGGATTGCGCATACCAAGATCACACACTATTGCCATGAACCGTTCTGAAAAAGTAGAAGTGTGGCATACCTAGGACATCTCCACCACACACCCTCCCTGGGATACTGATCCATTGCACCCAGGGATAATAACGCAGGCAGCACAGAAATATGAGGGACCATCTGCGCTCTTGGTGTGCAGTGCTCTAGAAACAGCCAAGTAGCACTGGCTACAGACAGGCTCACAGTTCCCCTCACAGCTATGGACTGCCCTTGTTTCTTGGTCTTTCACAGGCCGAGTCAGTTCTGTGGAACCGAGTGGTGTTTTTCGATAAGTGGACTAGCGTACGACCCTTTCATAGAACAGGCACAGCACAGCATTCAAAGAGGGTGTATTAAGTTTATGTTTAATTTCTTAAACATGATTAAACAATCTGAAGTGGTGTGTAACTAATCAGAAAAGTTATTTTAAGACAATCAATTTTATTAATTACTGCACCATGTATAAGACTGCACGTTTACAGCACTTAATTGTACATGGAAAAGAATGTGAAGAGATATTGAATATGAAATAAGACGAAGATTACCTGCAATATGGTTTCTTCGTAGGATGATGAACTCCACACAGAGTTAACTCCTGGTCTCCATTTTGCTTGGGTCAGGAGAACAAAACAGATCTCTAACCCAGAGATCACTGCAATATAGTCCTTTTTGGCACCAAAGTAGGTATACTTCCCCCATAAAACCCCGTTCAAATAAGCATTGTCCAAATTTCGAAAAATAAGACAGTAAAAAAAGAAAAGTGGGAAAGGAGGGTGGGATATAGGTGAGTGGAGTTCATCATCCTATGAAGAAACCGTATTACAGGTAATCTTTGTCTTCTTACCTCGTCTGATGAACTCCACGCAGAGTGAACTATAGCAAAGCAAATACACAAGAGGATGGAAGGTTACATATTAGTAGAGGATGCCACAGATAACACTGAGTGAGCAAAAGTAGGTTTAGAGCAAGACAAATCTAAATTATAATGTTTAATAAAAGTCTAGAAGGAGGCCCAAGTTGCAGTATTGCAGATGTCCTGTATCAGGACAGATTTTAGTTTTGCCCAAGTAGTAACCACTCCCCTCATTGAGTGGGTTTAGATGGATCCTGGGGCTGATTTGTTATCAAGAAAGAAATGCAAGAAGTAATCCAGTTTGAAATTGTTTGTTTAGAAACTGGTTTGCCCTAGGTTTGTGAGTCGAGAGATAAATAGTTGCTCTGTTGGTCTGATATCACGGGTCCTGTGAACGTAAAAATGTAAAGCTCTCTGGACATCAATCAGGTAAAGTCTGGCCTCTTCCTTAGATTTGTGAGGTTCTGGGTGAAAATCCAAAAACATTACCACTTGTTCGAAATGAAACTCATTTACCACCTTTGGTTAAAACTGAGGCTTAGGTCTGTAGACAATCCTATCCTTAAATGATTGAAAATATGGTGCTTCGATGACCAGGGCTTGAAGTTCACCTACTCTTCTTGCTGATGTTACAGCGACTACAAATGCTGTTTTCGACGTAAGGAACATCTGTTCACATGTGGCCACGGGTTCAAATGGCGGTCCCATGTGTTTCCTAAGTATTAGGCTGAGGTTCTATTGTGGAACAATGTGTTTATTGGGGGGTCTTAGATGGTTAATCCCCCTAATAAATCTAGACATCATAGGATGAGAACATACCTGGTGGCCATCCCAGCCAGGTAGAATGCTGGAAATTATAGCAGTATGAACCTTGATGGAGGAAAGAGACAGATCCTTATGAAACAGGTGACCGAGGTAGAATATAAATTCAGACAGAGAGACGGATGTATGGTGCAAGGATTCTGAATTGCACCAACGGACAAATTATCTCCATTTGCCTGTATAAGCCTGGAAAGAGGTGGTTTCTTGGATGCAAGATGGATGTTTATTACTTGCTCCGATAGTGCTTGTTCTTTTAACAGTTGACTTTCAACCTCCAGACAGTCAGCTGAAATACCTGTTGTTCTGGAACAGCAGATTACAGCAGTAGGGGACCCGCCTCGTCCATTTCCAGGATTTCTTAAAAACCAAAACCTTTTGTCTCCCTGCTGCGTTAATCCGCGATATTGGTTTGGGACCCAGGTAAATAGGTTGCCTGGATTGTAATGGCCTGTGCTCTACACCAATGTCAGATCTTCATGGATAGGAGGCAAAGCTCCCAAGACTTTGTGCCCCTGAATGATTTACACTGACAGCAGACAGTCAAACTCTTACTTCTGGCTGCCTGGGATGGAAAACTCATAGAGACAATCAATCACATTGCACGAGCACAACCTGTCCAAAACTGGATCACCACATCTGTAGCTAACTGGTGGCCTTTTTTGTACTTTCCACAAACGCCTCGCTGCATATATGGTCCTTTGATCTCTTTGGTTTGTTGCACAGTCTCGATCAGTGGAGGCTCATCATAAGAGGCTATGGAGGCTAAGCCTAGGTATAGCTTTGAAAAACTAAAAAAAAACGCTTTCCAAGGTCTACTGTATTGCTATTGGCTAATGTAGCCTCAAAAAGGGTGGGATTATGTGTGTCTTCAACCTGGAATAACCCTCTGTCTGTCAAGTTTTAATGTATTTGTATTGGCTACACGATGCAAGTTTGCAGCCAGCCTCTACTACTCATAATTAGATTTAATATTGACATCTGCCATTAATATCTGCCAGGCAGATTATGGGTCACGTGGCTTGCTTGCTTAAGTTTCGATTTCCATAAAGTACATTGTAGATTTTTTTAATTCTTATTTTTTCCTCAATTGAAAGCGAGAATTAAAAACAACAATAAAAGGTCATCCAAAAGCCTAAATTGGACCTTCTTCAACAGGCAGGACCAAAACAAAACAGCTTTTTTACACGAAAAAACAAAAATGGTTGACAGCGAGTATTCACTGTTTGGTTTTACAAAACGGCTCTTCACTTCCCAGTGGATTTTTGTGGGTTAATTACAGTGTTTAAAAAAAAAATTTCTACAGACCGTAAAAATATTTTTTCTACAAATGACATCACTCAAGAGTCAACAATCAAGTAAGTCCACAATGTCTTTGTTCTATTCTGTTGCTTGCCTTATGTGCTGCTTATACTACTACTGTATTACAGTTCTTATTAAATTACAAAGTACCTTTTGAAACGTACGTTTTAATGTGTACAATAAAAAATAAACAAACAAATAAATGTATTTATTTTTTTAGTCTCCCCACTTAAAGTCAGGAGCCACTACTGGTCTTGAACAGCGCAGCACACCTCCCTGCCACTTCAGAGTGCAGATAAGATTTCTGATACAGTCTGATAAACAGATAATGTTCCTGCATATGCTTTTCAAATGATAGCAGAGTATTACAGTGCCATTTTATATCTTGTGCCGGAACAAACAAGGATTTTTCACGCTTGAATATTTTTTTTAGACATTTAACACTTTGATTTTAGAAATAACTGGAAAACAAAAGTATAACTAGTACCATATTACATCTCTTAGGTGTAAAATATACCCCAGCAAGTTACCTATTAGAGAAAGGCTCTGTATAGTAGAATGCATGTTATTTATTTCAGATGCCATTCATGTACTGGTTTCCTTTGTATTTTTTTGATAGTCATTTACAAATTCTATTATATGAATTAATCAATGAATTAATACAAACACGATCACTAGGCCACTGAATATATTTCAAACAGTGTTTGTTTAGATATTCAAATACCTGTCCCAGCACTATTTACATAGACAAAGAATTGCAGAAGTGTGTGTTTAGGACACCAAACTGTCAACCCACATGAGGAACAGCTTTACATTTCAACAATGGGTTTCCATTTCACCGTTTTCATTAGCTATCGTACATCAAAATAAAAAGGAATGGACAAAGGAGGAGAAAAACCTGTAAATAGAACGTTAAGAGTCCCATCATCAAAACACACATGCCTCTCCCTTCCCTCTCCAGAGATTCCCTGCTCCGGCTCATTCTCACACCTTTCACGCCACACTCCACACTCCCTGCTGCTCTGTCAAGACTTGCCAAGAAATGTCAACACATTCCCACTTGGTAAATGCTAACTTACAAAACAGAAGCGACACCCACTCTAGAGTATTTTTGCAGAGAGTTTTGCAGAGCTTCACAAGTCCTAATTGGAGGGTGTTTCATAAGTCACTGCATGTCTCAGATTGTCTCCAGAGGTTCTTCCAAGACAGCCCCTGACTCGCCCAGCCAGTATATAACAGAGTTATATGCGTATGGGTTATATCAACACATGCAGAACCTGGATCCGCTCACTTCTACCAGCAATAGTCATACACAGGAATTCGGGGTGGTGATGATTCCCGTCCCCTCTCCCAGAGCTCCTTACCGTGGAAAAATGCTGTGAACTCCTCTGGCAGCGAGACGGGTGAGAACTTGTACTTGCTCCTCTCCTGCACGCTCACAACCTCCCTGCAACAGAGCACGTTATAGTTACAGGCGGTACCTTTACAGGGGGGTGGGATCCATTTTATGGCTCTTATTTTTGAAGTCCTAAAATGACAAGGCTCCAAATAAGTCAGTGGTTTGCAAACTGGGGTACGTGAGCTCTCATCAAGGGGTATGCAAGAAAAATCCTGTAATGGCGGACAATGCTTTTTTACCACATTGTAGTACTTGGTGACTTAGAAATCAAATCAACAATGTTGAATGTCCTTTAAAATAAAACCACAGCCGTACTGGTGTACAAATGAATACAGCTGGCTGCTGACAGTGAACATGGTTGCCAGATTTCGGACAGAAAAATAGCGACCTTGATCTTCAAAACGAGCCCAAACCAGCCCAACCCATGTTAAACGTATGGAGTTTATGCAAATTCCAACTCGCGACTCTCAAAAAAAACAAGCCCAATCCTGCTTATTATAAGTGGACTTGGCAACTCTGACAGTGAGTGAGCGTTGAGCGCACACATCCCTAACTTATAAATAGCAAGGCGGTGGTGACTGCAGTCTGTGAGCTAAAATAATAATAAAAAAAACCCTCAAAGATTGTCATAGTATGATGTTGCTTCTTTTAAAAATCTGTAGGATTTACTGGGTAAGTTTACTTTCTGGAGTTTACATGTTCAGTGTTAGTAGTTTAATCAGTTCAGTGTTTTATCTACCTTTACGTTTTTAAATAACCGTATTATTGAGCTGAGCAGGCAGCTGGGCCGCCCTAGTTAGACCGTGAAATCACTCTCTTGTTCTGCGCTGGAGCTGGAGTGACACGACTGTTACCTTTACTTGCAATGCTTTTTTTCATTATTAATTAATTTGTTGAAGAACTTTGTCGTGTGAGTGCATTACCCTACACCTCCGCATCGGTAATTATTACTAAAAGCAAAAGCATGATATTATTACAAAAATGGAATGCCGGTATTAAAAAAAAAAAAAATCAATCCCTTGGGAAGTGTCTGGAATTGGACTCCCTACTCCAGACCTATTGAGTGTGTTCATATCATACAGCGAGTCCCCATCAACAAGCTTTAATGGTCTTACAGCTGATTAACACGAACAGACTACTGCACTAAACACTTTTTTTTTGTTGTTGCTAAAAGTCATTTTTGACTGTCTGATATAAATATAGTGCAGCAGTTCATTTAACTTAGGGTTCTTTTATTTTTCTCTCCGTACCAGTCCGGCATGCACGGGCCCCTAAAAGACTAAAATTTCGCGGTGACCCCTCAATTCCCCGATTTCCGCAAAATCCTGAATTAGTTAGACCCCTAATTATTACCCTATATCAGATGGGGGTACGTGGTAGACTAGATTATTTGGAAGGGGGTAGAGGGCATAAAAAGTTTGAAAACCACTGAAATAAGTGATGTGGTTCAACAGATGTTCATAATTGTTTTGTATCGTATGCGCTTGTTATCACTCTCAGTACCCCAGACTTGAGCAGTTCAAAGGGTAAGTGTTCCTCTGTGCTCCATGAAGCACGTTGCTGTTGGAATATTCTGGCCCCACGCATCAGAGATGCAATGTGTTGGTTCAGGAGGAAAATTCCTGGCTAATCCCTGCTAACCAGTCCTGGTCTTGAGTATGCTCTTGTATAACATTTTCCATACACATTTAGTTAGATAAAGTAGTGTGGTCTTTCTGGGGAGCTAAAGGCTTGTTTAGCTCTCCTGTAAGATTGGTGGTAGCTCACAGCCATCACTTACCCGGTCAGCTGCCTCCTCCAGGTCTGGTAGGGGTCGAACACACACTCACACAGGTGCACACCATACAGGACCACTGACTCCAGGGGGCCGTTCTCCCCTGCAATGCTCTTCAGCTGCAACACAAAACAAGCAATACATTACTTAGACCTACAGTGCTAAAGAGGACTTTGATTTAAATCAAACACATCTGTACTATAAGTATACTCTTACTGCAGCATGTATATCATAATAGTGTTTGAGCTTTTACTGATGCCACTGTGAAAGAAAAAAGAGTCATTATACCCAATGAGGTGCAGAGCCATCCTTGGCACCAAGTGTTCAGAGTAAATCACTGTAAATTTCAGCATTCCTTTTCAAAGGGTTTAAATTCTCAGAAAAAAGTATGCATTTAAAGGATTTGCTGAAAACACACTGGAGGTCAGGGTCTCTGACAGTTTTATTGAGAAAAGGCAGCAGCGCATTGGCAAAGTTATTATGAGAACAAGAATACAGTACAGGCAGCCATAAATGGAGAAATCACACTTGTATAAACTGATATTTTATCAAATGATGCAGTATTTAGGTATATATAAAAATAGGACAGCTGTATAAAATACAGAAGTAATTGCTTGATTTGAGCTACCTAAAAATGTTTTTTTTTCCAATACTACCAACACAAATGAATACTGAATGCATACATTAGTATCATATTTATGTATTTATTTACACACACACACAGTAAAACAGTACCAATATATTTGGTTTTACACACTGTTTAAAAAGTATTGCCCTGCTACTGGTGTATCCAGTATTATAGGATTTCAGTAGTACATCTTTGTCATGCAACACATCTTATAGGTGTGCAAGCTTGGAGAGTTGTGCTTGTGATCAGAGCAATATCCCAGGCACAACTGGAGTCATTCCAATGGTACAAAAAGCAGCTACAAAAGGAACATACATTAGAGAGAAATGTATTGCCACCACAATACACAAGGCAAGGCATCATACATATCACTAATGTGGATTCATCCTCAAGATCTTATTTTACGGTCAAGGGGGAGTAACGGTCAATGTATACAGTTTCATTTTTTGTCTGTCCTTTCAGTAACAACATATAATTTTTTTTTTTTTTTTAGGATTTGAATGTTGGTGTACGTCCCAGCTCAGTGGCCTGAGAATAGCAATAATCTGGGGGAAAACTGTGCCATGACTGGTCAAATTAGGAAACTAATCTACCCCCCCCCCCACCCCCGCAATGCGCTCCGCAGCTCCCCAGAGACCTAGCTTTCTGTATCAGCATGAAAGTGAACAACACTGTCATTTCCCTGTACTGTCAGTGACCACTGGAATAGCCCACAGCTTGTTAAGTAGGTGGAACACATGCAGCCATGAACTTTACACAGCTGGGGAAAAACAACTGCTATAATAAGACTCAAATAAAATGTATGAAAGTTACAAAGTAGCAAGTTGAGACTACTTTGCCTAACAGTAGAATTTACAGAAGTTAAACTATGCTGTCTGATACAGGGGTGGGGGTCGGGGTGGCGGGGATTTTTACAATACTTTACTGCGTGAAGACAGTTACACTCGGCTTGAATAGGTTACCAGCTTTATAAAAAATGGGTGAATACCAGTCCTCAACAGTATAGGGTCAGCAATACACATTTAAGAAAACATGCCCATTTCTGTGGCAGCAAACTCTGAGGTAGTTACATATTCCTAACAACATTCTGCAGTCAGAAAGGGGCATGGTGAGGTTGCGGCGTGACTGCAATCCTGTATCTGTACATAGTTAGTATGCAATATGCTGCACTTCCACTGCTTCAGTAGTCATGAATACAGCACTAACACAGCTTTTGCCCATCTGGTTTAGGTAGGAGTTGCTTGTCTTGTTTGCTCTCAAAGGAAAAGCCCTTAGGCTGAGTGAGCTGCCCTTTGGTTAACAATAATGAGGTATGCTTAGATCATACATTTCACTGACGCTTCATGTGTACAACTGGGCATTGCAGAATCATAGAGTTCACATTTGTCAAAAGATCAGAGAGGTAGCTTTCCCAGTTACCCATGTCAGCTCCCTCGCAGCGAGCACCATACTGGGGACAGCACCTGATCCCTGGTTGGTTTTAATTACACCCTTCACATTCTTATATGTGTTACACTTAGAGAGAGCAATTAGGGAGGTAGTGGCATTCATATGGCTGTTGCAAAGTCTTGTTATTATTATTATTATTTATTTCTTAGCAGACGCCCTTATCCAGGGCGACTTACAATTGTTACAAGACATCACATTATTTTTACATACAACTACATTATTATTTTTTTATACATTATTTTTACATACATTTACCCATTAATCAGTTGGATTTTTACTGGAGCGATCTAGGCAAAGCACCCCGCTCAAGGGTACAGCAGCAGTGTCCCCCACCTGGGATTGAACCCACAACCCGCCGGTCAAGAGTCCAGAGCCCTAACCAGTACTCCACACTGCGGTTTTATAGTTATGGATGTACAGATCATGGAAACACTGTCCTACCTCAGTGATGCAGAAAGAGAGAAGTCTCATTGTCTCGTAGATGAAACCTGGAGTTTGGTTAGCTTCAATATTCTCAAGATTCCTGTCAAAAGAGGAAGTGAGAGGACAGGAGAGGGTTCATTAAATTCACTGCTGCATCAGCTGAAGCCACCACAAGCACATTTCAAAAACTGATTTATAAATACAGGTATTGAACCAATGGGAGCTTTTCAAAACAGCACAGTACTAAATGCTGCTGGTGATCACAGTAATATTCAAACTGCTGAGATGTGCCAAGAATTAACTTTCTAGTATCAAAATGTGCTTTTTCAGAGATTCCATAGTGGATAAATAAACAGCTGCCTTGTATGGCTTGATTAAAATATGATATTATAAATTGCAATATTCAATTACTGTTCCAATCCCGCACCAGAGCCACCACGGTCGTGCAGGGTTGCAGCAATAAACAGGTATCACAATACAATACTAATATTTCCTTGTCTTGACTGTAAATTGTACTGAATATTTATTAAAATGATAAGCATTATATTGTTGATTATCATGATCCTAAAGATAAAACAGACATGCACCAACACATTTTGTTCCTCTCTTGTCCTGCATACAACCTACTTGTCTTATTTGTCCATAAAGAGATACGGGGGGGGGGGGGGGATGAAATGAGAAAATTCCTTCAATTTCAGTCTCTACTCGGCTTTAATGAAAAGAGAACAGCATACGAAAAGCAGACAGAGAAAGAAACACAGTAAGGGTGTGTGAGAGAGTTAGTGGCAGTTAAATCATGATTAAAGATAAATCATCATTATTAGGCTAATTTTTAGCCAAGAATTAATAATTGAAAGTGTCTGACAAGAATGAATGTCCTGTGCTGTGCTGTAGTGAAAGACCGCAGACACAAAGGGAAAGGGTGTATAAAGGATAATCTTCTTATAGACCGACTTCATATCTGGACAAACTCATTAAAAGAACTCCCAGAAATGGTATTGCTGTTCCACACATAAAGCATGTGTGGCATTGTAACACAGAAACACACATGCAGGAGAAAGCACAGGCAGACAGGCACAGAGACACAGGCCAAGCACATGTACAGCAATGGAGGGGCACAGTGTGTGGCTGTCTGACACATTGAGCAACGCTGCGCCGTGTTTCCTGTCTGACAGGCGACAAGAGATGCAGTCCGCGTTCCAGTGTCTCTGCAACGGGCAGGCGAAATCAGCTCTGCTCACAACTTCCTTTGCATCCGCCACAGCGACTGGCCTCACAGTAGTGTCAGGGTAGCACTCCGTGTACAGAGATAAACTTTGCTTGTTAACTTATGAACAGCACTGGTAAATCAGGAAGGGCCTCATTATTATTTTTTTTAATTCCAACATGTGCACAAATACCTTTACATATTTTTTAAAAATCCTTTCATTTAAACAAAGTAGCATAAGACCAGCTTACAGTACATTCTAACAGACACCGGTCTCTACATTATGGAAGATCTGTCCTGGGTTTCAGAACTACCCTCAGTTCAGCACTGCATATTATTTCAAGAGCCAGGAGTTTGTTGTTAGATAAATTTTTCCTCCCTTGTAGCTGCATGAACAGCTCAGTAGTAAACCGACAGACTCAGGTGTGACTTATGCTTGCTGTGATGAGAAGTGTAATCAGTTCAGAACAGAATTACCAGGGGCCTGACTGCCCAAACTCTTGGCACTTGGTCATTTCAATAATACACCTAACCCTGGAAAGATCTTACACCCAGGACATATTGTAGATATATTGTACACAATGTTGGTGCATTTAAATAGAGATACATTCATTATTAGATCTTATAATACAACTCATTAGATTGAATTTACTATTAAGGTAAATTTTGTTTAAATTTAGGTAGAGAGAGACAAAATCTTTCTGTCTTGAATTCTGGTCAGAACCTGAAGAGCCGATTAAGATCTTTCAGTTGTTCCTGTTCTTACTCTAAACAAAAGGATGACCATAAGGTTGTTCCAGGACAGGTTATCTCCTGTCCTTGCTTTGACTAAAAGGTTAAAATTACCTTCAGGCTTAGGAACAAGTTTGGTTTATGATGGTGTCGTAAAAGCTAGCCCCTTCAGGGAGATCTGGACAGTGTTAGATACTTGGACTGATTAAGAGATTGTATAACTGTAACCAAAAGAAACTTGTCATCTTATGAATGGTTTAAAGAAAAATCACAATGTCACTGAAAGACTGCATTTAAACTGAGAATACTGAAATGTGTTTTGTATTGCTCTGATCCGTGCTTGGAAAGAGTATACCTGCAAACTGTTATAACCATGTAACCTTTAAGATGTCTGGTTGTAACTTTACAAATCAGAACTTTTATCTTCAATAAACTACACTTATCTAGACTCGAAAGCAAGAAGCCCGCAACTTTTATTTCGCTGCTTCTTTTATTGCTTATCACAACACATAACCCCACCATCCTCACCCCCAGGTGCAGACTGCTACATTGACAGTGTATGTACCCAGCATAACACAAGAGCATGATCACTACCTAGATTCAGAAATAAAATGTGGGTTTTAACATTGAGAACGAAGACCATGTCATTGGTCAGGACAATGGGGAGGGGGGGGGGGGGGGGGGGGGGGGGATTCCAAGAGCCTAATTCTAGGAAGCCTGCCAGACAGAAATGCAATAAAGCTGGAACAAGACAATTACATTAGAGCGAGACAAGGCCGGTGCCAGGGCTGCTTCTTATGAATGTGCTGGTCCAGCCACAGACCTGCATTCCTGTCCCTTCATCAAAGTGACATTGGGAGAGAATGAACAAGCGTCAGTTTTTCAAGGATTCATTCTGAAACTGAACTTGCTTTTATTTTATTTACATTTTACCAATGCTATAACTGAATTGGCTAGATGAAGTCAGACAGAAAGAACAAAGGACTGTATGTCAGTAATACCTCCCAAATCTTAGCTGTAAATACAGAATCAGGGGCTTGTTTCTGTGTACCAATACAATGCTGTATCAGGTGTGTACGATGTCGGGAACACATTATAAAATAGAAGTAGTGTATCTATATAAAGTTGACCACACTACTTGATCGTATTAACAGTCGCATTCCACCGACACCTACTAAGCTCTCGCATTACCTGCCCTATGAATACGACAGGTGGATGGATCAGAGTCATTTCCTACACTGAACTCTGAGAAACATGGCTGCTCTAATTCATGCCGTGTGTTACATGCGCAGTGACACACACAGCAGCAGAGTGCATCAGCTCACATGGTCCTTATTCATTTCTACTTCTTCCAGCAGTATCTGTAAGCTGCTGTAATGTTTCTTCTTGCTGGTGTTTGGGCTTTATTCATTTTCCTGTTTGCTTTGTTTAACACAACTACGATTAAATTGAAAATCGATTTTTCAATCGATTTCACTCCTCATTATATACATCGATATAAACACTGGATAATCGATTAAATAAAGTTAATAACATTATTTAAGGTTATCAACGAAACTGCACCGAACGCGCTGCCTTGCTATTTACAGTATTTCTGCCAGACAAGTAGTGGGTGTGTTCTTCTTTACCTGCTCGTGTTAACTAGCATCTGATTTGCTGGTCCCATCCTACCAGCGAATCAGTTTTGGAAAGGAGGCTGTGTGGTCCAGTGGTTAAAAAAAGGGCTTGTAACCAGGAAGTCCCTGGTTCAAATCCCACCTCAGCCACTGACTCATTGTGTGACCCTGAGCAAGTCACTTAACCTCCTTGTGCTCCGTCTTTCGGGTGAGACGTAACTGTAAGTGACACTGCAACTGATGCATAGTTCAGTCTCTGTACATCGCCTTGAATAAAGGCGTCTGCTAAATAAACAACGACAGGCTTGTATTCCTAGCAAACAACATGTTTGGAGTTTCAAATGAACTGTTTAAACCTGGGAATAATAGCGTTACGTTTTTTTACGATGCATTTTTCAAACTGGGCTGCGTGCTCCGTCTGCATTTACTGATTGATGAACACATGCAAGTACAAGTACAAATCAGTGCTGCCTACAGCTGATAAAACAAATGATGTGCATTTGAGGAGATTTTTGGAATCTGTCATTGGAACCGGGTATTCTGAGTCTGATTCTGGTTCCCAAACTATTTAGAAAAACATGTTTGTATGTCAATGGGTGAGCAGAAGGAAGGGGAGGGGGGTTGGCATCTTATATACATGTAAACAAGCACTAGTGCTACAGTTCTACATCAGCATAAAAAACATTGGATATGGGCGGTACAATCATCGACATCGCTGCCCAATAAATCAATTGCCATTTGGAGGCTTAACTGACAGCTCTAATATGTTCTAACTGTTTTTATGATTTTTTAGTTAGATATTAGCATTAATAAATACAAATCTGTATTGGTCTATGTGACGAGGTAAAGCGATCTTATGCTAAAATTCGACCTCCCAACCACCAGGGGGCTGTGAGCCAACCTCGAGGCTTTCAACAGAGAAGGCGTGACGCGGAAGTTCCGGCTTTTTGGGCGGAAGTCCCAAAAGAGCGGTCGCCATCTTTGTTGGGGGCAGCAATAGGAGAATGTGCTGGAAAATTCCAGAATCAGCAGGCAATTTAAATATCAATCGCTGATTGGTGTTCCGCTGATTGGGGGGTGTTCCAAGTCACATAAAAGGGATCTGGTTGCAACACTCTGGGTTGGTTCATGGGAATGCGTAGGACTCGCATAAAAGGGAATTAATCATAATACCAGCAGAGGTGAAATCTTTTCTTTACAGAGCTGGAAAACCTGGCATGAGGAAAAGGATCCGGAAGCCAGACGAGGGCCTAAAGAAGGAGATAGTCGGAAGACCTCTGGCTGTTTAATTTAGTTAACATTTCCCTTATCGCATGTTTGTGTAAATTTGAGTTTTGTTTTGTTATCATTTTTTTAAAATAATAAACCTGGAAGTATCTCCACGGAGGAGTAAAATTCTGACTCCGCTAGTTTTTCTTGACGGCCATCCTGTGACAGTCTACTAAAACACAGTACTGTGTTTACTGTACAGTTCCAAATAAGTAAATTACAAAAAAATTAAATAATTACACATACAGTATCGGTATGAATAACGACTACACAAAAGCAATTTTCAAGTCGATTTTAAAAACATCTTTTCCTTGTGTTTTCAGATACAGACAGCATGTATAATGGGAGTAGCTTTAGCAAGCCTACCTGTCGTATTGAAACACCACACCAATTATGATTCGACTGGAATATAGAAGCAGGTGATAACTGATCGATAACATCTCCCATGGTATTTGCTGAGTCATGCCTCTGTGACGGGGGGGTTGGGGCGTGGGGGTGCCTACCTGCAGATGATGATAAGGAACTTGATAAGCAGTAGGGCCTGTCCCACTCCACTCTCCTTCTCCTTCTCCTTCTCCTTCTCCTTCTCCTCATCCTCATCCTCATCCTGCTGCTTGCTGCTCAGGCGCTGGGTGCTGTGGGCAAGCTGACTGTTCAGAACTTGCAGCAAGTCTCGGGGGAGCAGGGGGATCTCCGAGGCAGACTCCTCCGGTCTGGGGGGAGGGAGAGACACAGGTCAGATCAGTTCAAATTCAATTCTTCAGTATTTAACCAAGGTGAAAACCAATGAAATCTGCATCTCATTTCCAAGCTATTTTCACAGGCTCCCTTTATATTTTGCTATTTTCAACAAACACATTACAGAATTTAAAAGTTTAAAACTACTGCTTCTGGGGAGCTTAATCAGACATGAAGCAAAAAAAAAAAAGATAGAAACACAAGCAGCTAAATCGTTTAATTAGACTTACTGATAGAAACTCAAATGCATTTCTGACACATGTTGTAACCCTACTAGCAATCATGACTGCTAACTCTGAACTTAAATATTGGTTATCATTGACTTAATTAACTTGCCAGGCATGTGTTAAGATTCACACTGCATCAGGAATTCCAAGACTTTGAAAACAACAAGAGAAAGGACATTCCGTAATCACGAATGATGTAAGGGGTATATATGGCTAGATGTATATTCAAATTATGAAGTCACTTAACAATTAGTATTGCGGCAGGGCAGAGGCCTGTATAGAAACACAGTGTTGGGTTATGTGTTGGTGGTGGTTGGCAGGGATGGGGTCAGTTTCTGTCCCTGCAAAATAAATGTGAAAATGTGGGTTTTGTGTTTGCACAGCCACAGGTTTAATTGATTACCGGTTTATAGTTTAGGGATTGTGAAGAAGAGTTTAGTTTAGCACTCCAATGGGAGTTAGGTTTTTGTTTTGTTTTATTTCTCTAAATTAAAAGTACCGTTCAGTGTGTGGGTCTGCTATTTTAAAGGGTGCAAATCCTTTGTAATGTCATCTTCTTAAAATATCATATTTATATGCTATAACAAATAGTAGGTCTGAGGTTGATATATAAGCAAGCTTGCAATTGAGACTAAGTTTGTTTAAACAATAATGATTTGTTCATACAACATGACAAAACAAACAATAGCATGCGGGTAATCAGTCAAAGCAACTTCTATAGTACAGTATTAAATATAAGAGATATTCTCTCAAAATCACTTTGCTTAAAACTGTAAATTTCATGCAATTACAATGGGGACTCTTTCCTATTTTCCAATAAACTAAACAAACAAGAAACAAACAGTAAGTTGTGGTTCTTAAAAGGCAATACTTTATTCGTGAAATATCTAACTCCATATCTAAGATACTTTCCAGTACTATAGCATGTGATTTTGATAACATTACATAAGACATTCTCTAAAAATGGCAATGGATACTTTAAGTTTACAAGGAACAGGAACTCTCATAGTTTCCTCAGGACAAATCCAATTATACTGGATGCAATTAAGTTAATAAAATAATTATTTCTAGAACAGCTTTTAAAAACTAACATTTATACAGCAAGATATTTGTTATCTAATCACATACACGCAAATATTTTAACTCTATCATGGCTCACCTCTCCTTTTAAGTAACCTAATAAGCATACCTGTATGTAAAACTTGCACCTTGTTGTGTTGTGTTGGTCGTATCCTCTTGGGTAAAGCAGTAAGGACTTATTTTAAGGCAACAGACTGGGGTCCCCCTGTTCGAAGCAGCTTAAAGACCGTGGTGCAACAATAACATGCTTTACAGCTGTTTTTGAAGACGTGGAGCAGTGGTACAACTAAACAGCTTGGAAGCCATTTTGAAGAAAAGCTAAAGCTCTTGTTTTAAAGTGGTCTGGAACAAAGGGGGCTAGAGGAAGTTTATGATTGGCTAGTTCATATCAGAGTTGACACTTTCTCAAGTAAAAGGTGTTGAGCACTGTCTCCATTGAGTCTGTATGAATTTAAGAAGGACCTTAAAATCAGTGCTTATACTTTAAGGAAATATAACTTGCCATATCACTCTGTCTATATTAGAATTTTATTTATATCTTTCTATAAAATGTAACTATTTTGGCATATAACTTGTCAGGGTCCAATTCAGGTGTACTAGGGCTTTACTTTAGTTCATTTTAGTTATTCTTAATGTTATCTTATTTATTACTGATTTGTTTATTGACTTATTTATTTAGTTTCACTGTTTTTTCAATTTCTATGGGCTTTCCTTATTACCTGTTTTGTTTGAAATCTTCTAAAAATTTTCCTAAATATCTTTTCCAATTTTCCTAAATATCTTTTCCAATTTTCCTAAATATCTTTTCCATTTCGAGTGTCGTTAGCCACAGTGTCTCGTGCCTAACGGCACTCGAAACGGTGGATTATTTTACCGATTCAGCACTTACCGTGGTTTATCCCTTACATAAAGCACTGCATGGCAACAGCAGGCAGAATGCAAAGGTTAGTAACCTGTACGGGTTATCAAAAAGACTAAGCTATTATTGAATTCTATTAAATTAATGTTGCTGAAGTAGCGAAGGTCACTGCAGTCAGCAGCTTTGCACACAATGGTATGTTCAGGGTTGAGATTCACTGAGAATCTTGAATTCAAACAGGTTCAACTCCCACTAAGAAGCATCACACTAAAATGACTGGTGCAGCAACATGGAATAATAATAATAATAATAATAATAATAATAATAATAATAATAATAATAATAATAATAATAATAATAATAATAATAATAATAATAATCATCATCATCCCTTAAAAAACGCAGCTAATCACCACTTCTGATAGATGTCACTCTGGAGATGTCCCGAGCGTGCAGGAAATTGCACACAGGAATTCTGCAACCCTCGGTAACTGTGTTGAAACTGTTGTAATGCACTCTGCTGGTGTAAGCTTTGCTACAAGGATATTTTAATATGATGTTGACAGTTGTGTTGAATTTCATGTCAAGATGAGGCTGTTTCTCTGTGGCATCTATACTGTACTGTATGTCTGTAAAGACAGGTGGACAAGGATCTGACCTATGCAGATTCTCATTCTCTCAAATGGTAAATAATGCCCTAATCAAGCTGCGTCTAAACTGGATGGGTGGTTCTCCACATTTGTCTCCACTATATTGGCCTTGCCAGGGATATGCATTCCCACTGGGGAAAATAATATTTCCAAACACCTGTTCCAATGAATAGCAATATGAATGAGTAGAAATTATGTCTTACAAAATGCATCTTCTCTATATAGGATTACCTATTAAAACGTAGAACTATTCTGAAAGTCCCTAGATAAAATGGAGAACTATCAGAGTTCTGGAGGTCACTGTGCCTATCTTATTCTTGCACATTTTTTAAGGTTTGGTAACATGAGATTCTTCCATTCTTTAAAAGATGGAACATTTGTGGATTTCCAGTAGTCCAGTAGCTTCACCATCAGAAGCAAAACTCACAACAGCATTTACAGCAGTGATACACAAACCTAAAACAAAACATTTATTTTGCACAGTCAGTCTTTTCATTTTCATTTAAAGTAAGAGGCAGGTGGGTATGGGGCTACGTAGCACCAGATGAAGAGCTAGCTATGGTGGACGATGACAGTGAACGGCGAGACGAACTTGAGCCTGCGGATACTGCTGACAGTGAACGACAGAGCCTGAGATACACCGGGAGTGAGTGTTTGTGATTGTTGCATGGAGGGCAAATAGTGTAGCGTTTCGTGCTGATGTGTGTGTGTGTTGTTATTGTTTAGCAGATGTAGGGCCCTATGAAATCTATGTTATTATTTTGCATTTTTTTCTGATTTCCGTTTTAAAAATAACCAATTTCGTATTTCCCCATAAAATTAAACACACACTAAAAACCCGATCAAAACAAAATGCCTAATATATGAAAAGTTACACAAGGAGGCAAGGGGGCTTCGTGAATGGGTGGGTGGGTGACGGGTAGGCCCGTCAGAAGTTTGTGCCCAGGGCCCCGGATTTAATAAATCTGCCCCTGGACTACTTACTGTAGAAATCATATTAATGTAGTACCCTGGACAAGGGTTAAGTTATTAACGTAGATTGTATACACACCATTTAAGACTTTCAATGTAATACTCTTGTAGCTCAGGTTTGGCTAGAACGATCGATGAGCCACGATCGATGAGCCAACCATACAGCTGGCGAGTGCGTGGGAGTAAAACGTTTCGAAGTGGAAGCAAACTCAGAATTAACCCATTCATTAATGCCTACATTTGATATACTGTGTATCTATGTTTGCACCGCATCGCTTATTTTTTATTTTTTTTGTTTGTTTTGACGCGCATTAGACAGTTCCACACCAGCACATCTATACCCAATCGTCAGTTCCCTTTCCCGAGAAAAAAATTAATTATAGCATTACATTTAGCGTGAAAATACACCCACCCCCCCACCCCCCACCCCCCACCCCCCTGTTGCCTAATATACAAAGAAAATATGGCTGTGTTTTGGGAAGACATGGAAAGTGTGACACCAACAGAAAAGAATGAATAAGAGATTCGCACTGAACACACATTTCCATTTGACTTGAATTTTTTAAAAAGGGAATTTAGATAGTGTTCTAAAAATAACTAACTTAAGTACCGTGCCTATTTAAACATAGATAATCACAGTATGTGTTTATGCGTATTTGTACGTGCGTGTGTGTGTGTGTGTGTGTGTGTGTGTGTGTGTGTGTGTGTGTGTGTGTGTGTGTGTGTGTGTGTGTGTGTGTGTGTGTGTGTGTACTTTTTATCTGCATTTTGTGTGTAAACTGTCAATAATATTAGTTGACCACAGTTTTTACAGCATCTGATTATGCAGCAAAAGATCTGACCGGTACATCTTGTAGCTCATATAGTGCTATGTTTAGTTTAATAAAGATTGAATCTGCAAAACAAAGCTCATACAAATAAAATAATCTGTCATATCCATTAAATTCAAATATCATTTCCTGAAATAACTGTATATGCTAGGTTTCAGATCGATCTTCTAAGTCAATATATAAGGCATTTTACAATGCTATAACATATACTGAATGCATTTTGTACACTTGGAGACAAAAAGGCGGCCTTACATAAACGTAGGTTGTTTGTTGAAATAAATATGGTTCTAAAGTCAGTAAAACAGTACTATAAATGGAAAAACGACTACATTTAAGTTACCATTGAAATCGTAACTGTACCAAAAACATAGAACACCACTATTAACGTGGTGCTCCTTCATCATTTTTTTCTGCCGTCCTTTTAAACACTTCTGCAAATCTCTGTTTCTTGTCATCAAGCTGTTTTACGACTTTAAAATCCTTAATAAAAGTGATGTCTCCTCATCAGACCAAAAGTAGCTGCGTTTTCTGGCACGTGCCATCATGTTTACTGCTGTGAGTATTTGTTATTGTGCGTGTCTGTTGTGGGTTACTCTTCATAGTCGGAATATGCTGTTTACATGGCTTTATATTCCACTAGTATTCCGGATATGCAGAGGTGGAATGCTGTTTACATGGCGGAATATATATTCAGATCGTTGAGTATTCCGAATACTAGTGGAATATTGCTGGCCATGTAAAACGTACTGTATGACTAATAGAACACACCTGAGCTTGTTTGTTACACATTGTGGCTAATGATGCTTGTAGTAAAACCTGGAATGGGTGAAATTGTTATGCAATAGGAGTCTTTTTTCCACCCCTGAAAGGTGACCTGCCCAGACTACAGACAGGCAACCTACCATATTGTAGTTATGGTTAACCCTTACAACATACTGTACTACAGATTTTATAGCATATAACAGAACAAGCAGGACAAAACAAACAAACAAAAAACAGGTCTCCTTAGTGACTAGAACCCCGCCACACGGAATTATCCTCCCAGAAAGAAACTGAACTGCAACATGTGCTTACAGTGAGACAGACGGAGTAAATAACAATTTCTCACCTACCCAGTGTTAAGAGAAATAGAGCATGTTTGTTGTTGTGCACAACAGAAGAAATATGTGATCTTCAGAACAAATCAGAGAGGCCCAGTACACAAACAGGCCTGCGAACCACAGACTCGTTAACGGTGCAGTCTACTCGGTAAGCTGCAGTAGAGAGGTGGAAAATCACATAGCTGTGCACCAAAATGGGAAGCTCGAGTACGGTTCGATAGTGGGTTTCCATTTATGTAATTTTAATCTGTGTTTAATCTCAGTCCTTAACACACCCTGCCTGCCATCCAGTCCAGAGCCTCTCTCTGGAAGCACAGACAATGTGCGATGGCTTTGTGAGGATTACACAAATCTCAGAGGCTAATAGTTTGTTAGAAAAATGATAATACATCCTTACAATGTTCTCTACATTGCTATAAAACATATTTGGTTCATACTGTATTTATTACTGAATGTCTTGTATAAACCCATTTTCACAAAGATCAACAGTGGTACCTACAGTAGCTGGTGTTATCTACAGTAGGAGATACCACTCACCATTTCTGATTCCTCTTCCCTAGCTAGCTTCACTCCAACAACAGATGCTGGTGTTACATGTATAGCCTAGTCTGGGGCACAACTGATTTGTATTAAAGACATGACATCAACTAAAACAGAGTGGCTGTGCAGGATGACAAAGTGCTAAACATACAAACAAAATAAAAAGCTCTTGTACTCACCGCCTGGGATCCAAGGAGTTGACATCAATGATTTTCTCAAACGAGGTCACAAACACCTCCAGCCACTGCTGCAGGTAGACAAGGTCCTTCTGAGAAGCAGTAGAAACAAGCCGCAGTTAGAAAGGAGAGAGCAGGGAGCAGCCTTTCTTATATATGAATCTCATGTGCTGAAAGAATCTATTGCGAGCAACTGACTGTACACAGATTATTTAGCCAATCATAAAGCCAGATTCCAGAACAAGTGTCATCTCGTGCATGACAGACTACCAACTGATAAAAAGACACGGATAACAACATCTACTATGTACTAGGTTCTTCTATTTTTTATTTTTTTATTAAGACGCGATTTATAATAAGTTAATACGTCCAGTTCACCCTGTCTTCTTGGGAGCATTTTGGTTTTGCGGTCCTTTTGCCCACCCAAAGTGTTCAAGGGAAGACACTCTGATACCATAGGCGACAGGGTCAACTGGACTAACCAGTATGAGACTTCATCTTCAATCTCCCCACACAGTACAATTAGAAAAAACAGTGAAGATAGAGTCAGAACTCCTTCTTGCTCAGCTGATAAATACAGTATAAAGGTTCCCTACAGAGGTGACTGCCATGAGCTGTAGCTGTATCTGTGTGCAAGGCAAGCACTGCTTTCATTTCCTGTGCATGACCTGAACACAGAATGCATTGCAGCACAGCTAACTAGCACAAACTTAAACTCAGAAGAGGAGACAGCTCTGCTGTAATGCCTAGACAATGCTCGAGCCCTGAGACCTGTTTGTCATCATAGGAGGACATCAAATGATCAGAAGTATGGGTAATTCAGACATAACACTGTACTGTATTTGAACTCCAGGCCCTCATGTTCTTCTAGAAGGCAGTGGTTCAGTTTAAGATATGGAGGTGTGCTGGCAGCTGAACAAAGCTCACACAGTGACTACTGTAACTACAATACCTACAATAGTTCCAAGGCAGAGTGGCTTTGTTATCCCATTAACTGTACAGGAAACCCCTGCAACACAAAACCCCAGGTGCAACAGCGTTACTGTACAGGGGGTTGACTGACTGTGAATAGAAACCTCAAGAGTCTCATCCTCAGGTCTTTCCCTTCCTCTCTTTCACTTCTCACACCAATCTCCATCACTTTCACAAATTCAAGTATTTGAACAAGCACACTGCTTAAAAACACATTTGTATTTGTAAAGTGACTATCAAAAAGATATTGTGCAAAGGAAACGATTGCATCAGTGACGTCAGAAATAAATGACACACATTTTACTGTGCAAAACAGTGTTTCTCCCAACCAGGGCTGCAATGAACATGTGGGCTGCTGTACTTTGGTAAAAAACTTTTTTGGTAAAGGGTTTTACTTGAGATAAAAATTTACCATGTATCCACAGCATGTACAAATCACATTTATTAATCATTCAAGAACCATTTGATGGACTTCAAGTAGCTCCTGTATGTAGTGCTTTTTGTCACATACCTCAAAAGTATTTCTTTCCTCACTACTGCTTTTAATCCATTATAGCACAATTGTCCAGATAGTCACAAAACTTTGACTGTTTTAAGGAATATATTGTTGAGTTGTTTTTTTAACGCCTATATTGAATTAAATCTAGTTTACAGATCATGAAACCCATTTTTAACTGTTTTAGAGGAAGTTAAAATGTAATTCATATCTTTGAAAAGCACATTTTATTCTAATAGTGTTTATAGGCCTATTAAATAAATAAAAATAAGTCACTAAAAATAGGTCTTGACACAGTGCTGAGGTTTTTGGATGGTATTCCACAAATGCAAACTGTTGTTTTTATTCCCCAAGTTCTTACCTTTCCTATCTCTGAAGCTCAAACTCACCCTGCTTCAGTTTTTGTCAGTTAACTCTGCTGCTCTCCTGGCCACTTTTCTCTCTTTCTCTCTCTCTCTCCCTCTCTACACTTCTGTTCTTCCATCACCTCCCCATTACAGTACCTCTATCACCCTCTTTTACGTAGTGCGTTCTCAGCAGTTTACCTCGAGCTGTGTGAGTGAAGGCAGCTCCATGGTCCAGTCAACAAACAGGGCCTGCACTGAGAGCCTACGCTGCTCTGAACGCCACACAGCAAGGATATGCCAAGTCACTTTAACCAAAAGGAAACTAAAACACACTTCCTTTACAGTAAACCGCTTCTCAAACCCTTCCTTTGTGAGATGTGTGTGTGTGTGTGTGTGTGTGTGTATTTAAATATAGGTGTGTGCTTTTGTGCATGGGTATATATATTTATATTACTTTATGTGTCAGTAGAATTTCATCATCTTGTGTGGGTGTCGGTGGACCAACATTGCAAAATGTTTCACTAATAAATTCAGGCACATCATTTACTGTAACTTACAAGTTTCCATTACATTTTTTTTTTTTTTTTTTTTTTTTTTTTAACAAATTGCTTGTATTTTATCACTTATGTCAAGAAGGAGTGTAGTATATCATTAACAGCAAAATGATAAATTGGTTTCAGATGCCTACTTGAATGGAGACATATATAAAATATACTTAAAGCAATACAGTAAATGAAAATATGGATAATAATTACAGTATTAACATTCGATAAAGGAAACATTCACCTAAGGAACACATTTCATGTATCTGTCTGTCTGGGGGGGGTCTTCTTATACTGCTCACAGGGCAAAAAAATAGGATAAGATAGGAAAACCTGACCAGACATATCCCTGTAATGTGCATACATGTTTCCAAAAAAAAATAAAAAATAACACAGCTGTCACCATGGGGAAGTATTTAAGATCCATTCTGTTCCTGCTCAAGGGCAAACAATCCCCAACACTGCTTCCCTCCCAGCCCCTCAGCTCTAACCACTACACCAGACTGCCTCCCAGCCCCTCAGCTCCAACCACTACACCAGACTGCCTCCCAGCCCCTCAGCTCAAACCACTACACCAGACTGCCTCCCAGCCCCTCAGCTCAAACCACTACACCAGACTGCCTCCCAGCCCCTCAGCTCAAACCACTACACCAGACTGCCTCCCAGTCCCTGAGCTCAAACCACTACACCAGACTGCCTCCCAGCCCCTCAGCTCCAACCACTACACCAGACTGCCTCCCAGCCCCTCAGCTCCAACCACTACACCAGACTGCCTCCCAGCCCCTCAGCTCCAACCACTACACAAGACTGCCTTCCAGCCCCTCAGCTCAAACCACTACACCAGACTGCCTCCCAGCCCCTCAGCTCTAACCACTACACCAGACTGCCTCCCAGTCCCTCAGCTCAAACCACTACACCAGACTGCCTCCCAGTCCGAGCTCTAACCACTACACCAGACTGCCTCCCAGCCCCTCAGCTCTAACCACTACACCAGACTGCCTCCCAGTCCCTGAGCTCAAACCACTACACCAGACTGCCTCCCAGTCCCTGAGCTCAAACCACTACACCAGACTGCCTCCCAGTCCGAGCTCTAACCACTACACCAGACTGCCTCCCAGCCCCTCAGCTCAAACCACTACACCAGACTGCCTCCCAGCCCCTCAGCTCAAACCACTACACCAGACTGCCTCCCAGTCCCTGAGCTCTAACCACTACACCAGACTGCCTCCCAGCCCCTCAGCTCTAACCACTACACCAGACTGCCTCCCAGCCCCTCAGCTCTAACCACTACACCAGACTGCCTCCCAGCCCCTCAGCTCCAACCACTACACCAGACTGCCTCCCAGCCCCTCAGCTCCAACCACTACACCAGACTGCCTCCCAGTCCCTGAGCTCCAACCACTACACCAGACTGCCTTCCAGCCCCTCAGCTCAAACCACTACACCAGACTGCCTCCCAGTCCCTGAGCTCCAACCACTACACCAGACTGCCTCCCAGCCCCTCAGCTCAAACCACTACACCAGACTGCCTCCCAGTCCCTGAGCTCAAACCACTACACCAGACTGCCTCCCAGCCCCTCAGCTCTAACCACTACACCAGACTGCCTCCCAGTCCGAGCTCTAACCACTACACCAGACTGCCTCCCAGCCCCTCAGCTCCAACCACTACACCAGACTGCCTCCCAGCCCCTCAGCTCCAACCACTACACCAGACTGCCTCCCAGCCCCTCAGCTCAAACCACTACACCAGACTGCCTCCCAGCCCCTCAGCTCCAACCACTACACCAGACTGCCTCCCAGCCCCTCAGCTCAAACCACTACACCAGACTGCCTCCCAGTCCCTGAGCTCTAACCACTACACCAGACTGCCTCCCAGCCCCTCAGCTCAAACCACTACACCAGACTGCCTCCCAGTCCCTGAGCTCTAACCACTACACCAGACTGCCTCCCAGCCCCTCAGCTCTAACCACTACACCAGACTGCCTCCCAGCCCCTCAGCTCTAACCACTACACCAGACTGCCTCCCAGCCCCTCAGCTCTAACCACTACACCAGACTGCCTCCCAGCCCCTCAGCTCCAACCACTACACCAGACTGCCTCCCAGCCCCTCAGCTCTAACCACTAGATCACACAGACTCCTCAGAATGGACTGAGGTCTTCGTTCTTAAATTGTTACAGTAGCACTTGTCAAAAACCTTCCAAGTATGGATGGCAGCACATAATACAGCATCTACCTGGAGACTTGTTGTCAGAAGAGTCCGATGATGGGACATGATGCAAACAAGCAAACCGCCCTACAACTACAGTACACCACAGTATAGTGCATAACACAATGGATTGCTCAATTATAACAGCCAAAATTCACTGACTTAACTGAAGACCTCCCCCCCACCTTCTTACACTAAGCTGTGTACCATGCTACTTATTCTGAGAAATTGTATAAACAAGACTTACTAAACAACACAATGCAGAGTGGTGTGAGCTGAAGGGCTAAGGAACAGGATATCCTGCTTCTGAATCTCAGCTTAGCCATCAGTGCAGCAGGACACTAGCACCTTCCATGATACACACAAAACACAACAGGGGGAGAAGAGGAGAGGAGGGGGCGGGTTCTAAACAGCTTTACCAAAACTGTACAAAATTTATTTTACATCTTTCTTTATTTTTTCTTTAAGCTTTAAGCCTCAATACAAAAAATGAATGCACCAGAATGCTAACCGAATTGTTTTAATTGGTTAACCTTTAGCCTAGGCACCTCCACAGAAGTGATGGGTGGGGACAATCATTATAATCTGCTACTCTCAATCTGTGCTTTTGTTCCTTTTAATAAATCTAAACATTTCATTGCCCTTATATTTCACATTTTGGAATAAGTAGAGAGAAATGACAGTAATGGGCATACACTCAACCTTACAATGGCAACTTCATTGTCTTTTCGTGGGGTAGAACGACTGAAGGGGAACTAAAACCGTAAATAAGTGAGGTCAGAAGCACTTTATGCATGGTGCATTATCTTTCTCTGAAAACACCAGCAAGTACTGCAGTAAGATCCAAAAAGTAAGGTTTTTTTTTTTTTTTTTTATCATTTGAGACATGTAGTTTAAATTTAGTCTTCCTGATTGTTCTGTTTGAAATCCCCCCCCCCCCCCCCCCCCTCCCGAGAAATATCTTAACACATATACACACTTTATTTTATTTTTGTATATCTAAACAGGATACAAAAAAATGTGCAAACCCACATCTTGTTTACAGAGGTGTCCGGTGGCAGACAGCAAGTACAAAAACTTACTGTATAAACTGCCTGGATACTAATTAGTACATTTCTAGCCTATTTGAGTTGGCATTACTCTGTTCTTCTGATATACCCATGGTCCCTTTATAATGCTTCTGTCCACCGTGACAGAAACGGATTGAGGAGCTTTTGTCATCCCAATCCTCTCTGCCTACTACTCTGCACCAGTTGCATGAAATATAAATGGATGAACATCCCTCGAGGCACCTTCCAGCACCTTGTGGAATCTATATAAATGGATGAACATCCCTCGAGGCACCTTCCAGCACCTTGTGGAATCTATATAAATGGATGAACATCCCTCGAGGCACCTTCCAGCACCTTGTGGAATCTATATAAATGGATGAACATCCCTCGAGGCACCTTCCAGCACCTTGTGGAATCTATATAAATGGATGAACATCCCTCGAGGCACCTTCCAGCACCTTGTGGAATCTATATAAATGGATGAACATCCCTCGAGGCACCTTCCAGCACCTTGTGGAATCTATATAAATGGATGAACATCCCTCGAGGCACCTTCCAGCACCTTGTGGAATCTATATAAATGGATGAACATCCCTCGAGGCACCTTCCAGCACCTTGTGGAATCTATGCCTGATCGTGTCATGGCTTTGATCAGGGCAAGTGGTGGCCTAACCCCCTATCGGGTATAGGTGCTAATAAAGTGGCCAGACATTAAATCACAAAACAAACCATCATAACACATACAACTGATCTCACATCTAGAGCAAAATCCTCTTGAACTGATGGACTTTCTCAATCGACAATCAATGCAATCCACATTAAAAGACCCCTTCTGCCTGTTTCTGTCACTTGTAATTCTAGCATGTTTCATAAGTTTAGTGACATGTTGTGAAAATGTTTCTTAACATACTTATTTCAGTTTCAACAGGCCTCAGAGGACCCATACCCAGAGCTTTCCATTTCAAGTAATTCCAGATCACGGAAAGACGCAGCTGTCGATACAAAGCCTTGAGAAGGGAAAATGATTTCGCTATGTTAAAAAAAATTCCCAGCTACTGCGCTTCATGATAAACTACTGGAGAGCAAACTCTTGCAGGTTTCCAATCCCCCCACCCCTGCTATTTATACCATATTATTTCCTTCCATATGAAATCTTCATCACACACCGGAATAAAAGATCTCCAAAACATACAAACCATACTGTGAAAACATAATTACACAAAAGTACAAGTGATTTAGAAGATGTGCAAGGTATTTCATAGACCGGGACTGGTTCACCACAGATCCTGTTGAACTTGATGTGGAGTGACCAAATCAATGTTGCTGATTTTACTACATGTGTGGATGTTCCAAAGTGTTTTTATTTTTCATATTTATTTAATGGCCAGCTTGTAAGGTTACATTGTGATGTCACAATTGTGGTTTTAACAAGTTTTAAATCTAAGCTACCACAGCAATGGCAATGTTTAATAAAAAAAAAAAAAAAAAAAAAAAAAAATCTGTCCTACACTACACCGCTGCTAAACTCCCTCCACTGGCTCCCTATCGCTGCTCGCATCCAATTCAAAACTCTTGTACTTGCCTATCACTGTCTCGACCGTTCTGCTCCCTCCTATCTCCAGACTACCACACTCCGCTGGTCCACCACTGGCAGATTAGCTGTACCCCCCCTCTGCTCTCCCGCTTCCACAGCCCGGTCCTTGTCCCTCAGTGGTGGAACAACCTACCCACAGATATCAGGACTGCTCAGTCCTTAACCACCTTCTGGCGCCTCCTCAAGACACACCTGTTCAGACAGCATCTGTAAACATCACAACTCTTGACTATACTGGACTATATGGCACCCATTTGTACCAGTACTTGCATCGCTTGTACTTGCACTGAACTGCTCCATACCTTGCCACATTCTACTACTGCTCTTAATTATAACTACTTCCTGTATCTGGTACTTGATTTTACTCTTATAGGTATCCGTATTCACGTTTTTTGTAATTGCTCTTATTTGAAATCGTTCTTATCCATTTATCGTACTTACTATGTGCTCTTAATGGACTTTACTCATATAAGAAAATATTTTTACTATAAGTTTAACTGCTCTTAGTCAAACTTGCTGTTAAATGTAATATATACAGTATTCCTTATTTTGCTCTTATTTGTAATTTATCTTTTCTACTGACTTTATTGTACTTTAACTGCTCTTATCTGTAATGCGATATCCTTTAACGTGATATCCTTTAACGTGATATTCTTTAATGTGATATTCTATAAATGTGATATTTTGTACTGTGATATTTTGTAACAACTGTAAGTCGCCCTGGATAAGGGCGTCTGCTAAGAAATAAAGTAAATGGCCAATAATGCCCCTCTGTTTTTCGTTCACTCACGTGTGTTGATTATTTTTGTGTTACCCACCATTCATACTGAAAAATTATTGAAAGTCAGAAAATATACAGTACATTACATTTATATGCCAAAAATTAAATGTATTTACACTACAAACATTTTAAAAACCTGTTTGACACAGTTAATAAATGAATTACCAGACGTATAGTTAAAAAGTTAACAATAGTCAACTAGTTTTGCTGAACAAGACAAGAGAAAGAACGAGTAATATAACACGCTACTTTTTTATAAAGTAATAAGCAAGGACATTATATTACTCTTTCTGAAGACACGAATAACGAGTAATAAGTTACTTATTTTCAGTAACGTGCCCAACTCTGGTAAAAAGTTAATATATAGTTTTAAGTCCTGGATCTTGCTTCTTAATGTGCCATCTTGACAGTTTCTTCAACTTCAACTGTTTCATATTTTAAAAACCTTAAATATTTGAATGCTAATCTGACAGTTTCTGCTCCTCAAAAACAAGTTAGCAACATTATACAGGGACTCAAACTGCACTATAAGTGCTGTACTCAATAACCTCCTTCAGTACCATGATCTTTTCACTAGTGTGGCTACAGTTGTGTTTAGCTGAATAGAATCAGATGTAGATACAAGATAAATCTCTCGAGTTATTTATTTGAAAATGTTTATATAGTGTAGATCAACCAAGCTGCAGCTGGGTCGAATGAGTGATTACGGTACTTTTATTTATTTTTGGCCAGGCAACGGGGATTTTATTTAGGCCATAATTATTTTTACTTTTTCATTTCTATTTCAGGGAACCAGGGTTATGATGATAACCTAACATTCCCTTTCAAGTACGAAATGTAACCATTACCGAATGGGTGAGTATACCCAAGTCGTCGCAAGGGCATGATTACAGATGACTGCAATACTAAGACTGCCCTGTGTGTTACCATTCGGAACCCTAATAACAAGTAACTAGGGTGAACAAATTTGAGGGAGTTTCACCTTTATACCTGTGTTGTAAGGGTTGACTGAGAAATCGCTCTTAACACTCGGTTCCAAAACCAAGGTTTTGAGGATCCAGGACATTAATATAAAACCTAGTAAAGATTTTCCTGACTGTGTCTGCGATCCACTTGGACAGCCGCTACTTAGACAGGGCTTGACCATAGGACTTTGCCCTATAAATTGTTCGGACTGCCTCCAACTTTTTGTCCTGTCAACACAGTATGCCAGGGCCTGAACTGGCCAGAGCATATGGAGCCGTCGCTCCATGTCAGACTGGTTGACATGGAATGCCGAGATAGTCTTCAGCAAAAAGGCAGCATTGGTAAGGAGCGTGTCCTGGCTTCACTTTACGGAAAAAAAGATGCTTGAAATGATTAAAAATGCAGCTCCGCTGAACGCAGGGGCTCAAATGGAGGCTTCATGAGTGCATTAAGCACTACGTTTAGCCCCCAGCGAGGAACAAAGTCCTTCAAAGGTGGAGTTGGGATGCAGGTGAACCGGCTCTTTAGTGCAGCATCTTGTCCACCACGGGACCAAACATATGCCCTGGACTGATCGAGGCTTCCAACAGCGGTGCTTTGTCCCAGTCAGGCATACATGCCTGGGAAAGCCAAAGCTACCTGTCCATTGAGCTTGGACACACGGAGCCATTGTGGGCGAGGGCCTGTGGTTCTCACAGAGGGACCGCAGCAAATGCACCTACCAAGATGCTGTTATATATCCCTACTCGTGCGGAGAATGCACTGGCTGAATATGCTCTCTTGAGGATCACCTCAGAAACCCTGCACTGCTTGTTAGGGCAGGCAGCGTCCTTGGATAGGAGCGCCAAATTAGGCACCTGGACCAAGGCAGCAATAGAAGTCTCAACCGGCGGAAAATGGGCCAGGCCCAGCTTTTCCGCATCATGCACCATATACAGGGAGTCGACTGGGAAACAGCAGGAGCTGTTGCCGAATGGTTACAGGAAGACTGGATTTCAAAGAAAAAATCCAGGTGAACTGGGTGGATATGGGAGAGGCGGTAGGCTCATCGTCCAAAATTGAACACCAGCTCCTGTTCGCCCACCTCCTCAGGAGGCGGCGATGGACAGTATGTCCTCCTGTGGCCAATCTGCGCTCGCAGCCTGTGAAAGAAATACAAAGAGCTTTGGTTGTAAATTTCCCTCCCAACCTGTGAAGGCGCTAAGCACTGAAAGTAGTGTTCTTTGGACGGACTGGCCTGACAGTTCTTTCCCCGGGCCGGGATGTCGGTCAGTCTGGAAGAAGGCGAAACTGAAATGATGTAGCAGCTGCAGATAGTAGAGACAGCTGCACTCGTTTAACAAGGGGTCATGCGTGATAGCATAAAAGTGGACGGAGAATCGCTAATCTACTTCTTCGCTTGGTTTTGAGAAACCCCAAAAGAAATATAAAAAGGATTTGGGAGTGTTTTTGTTTGTTTGTTGCTGTTAGTAATTGTCTTTTGTTTTGTAAATCACTAGACTTCTAACACGTATCCGGAGCTGTCGCCTTGTGCCAGCACTACCCAGAACACCACTACACCACAGTCACTGTATAATTGTTATCACCCACCACAAGCACTACTGCACGCACCCGGACTAGTGACCGTGTACTGTATTATTGTGGGGCGGATAAAGTGTGTTTATTGTTTGGACTGCAATCCATTTATTATTGTTACCTCCGTGCTTTACACACTGGTGTGTATTACCAGAGGTTTATTGTTTGGTCGCCAGACCGGGAGTTACAAATAAAATACCCTTTTTCCAAAATGGTTTATAGTTTCCTGGCTTGTGATTATTTCTGCACTGCATCACTTCTGCACCTGTTTCCAATCAGCAGCCACTTTGCTACACAGCCCCATGGGGCCCCAAGGGGACAGGCGGGGCAGGTGGTGCCAAACTTTCCCATAGTAATTCAGCGAGAACTGTTCTTTGATGGGAAAAAGCTGCCCAGATCTTTTCCATCTGCTCAGAGTTTTGCCGATCGCCTAGAACGACGACTCCTCTTCCTCTTCCGTGGGGGAGGGGAAGGAGAGACAGAGCTCAAGGAGGAAAACCGTGAGGACAGTTACCTACCTGGGCTACTTTCCCAGGTGTATCATCCTCTCTCCCTTGGTGCATTGGGGAATAACGGTGCGCAGGAAAGGGATGCAAAGTGCTCCTTAGAGCTGCGTGAGAACCTCTTCTCAAGCGTGGGCTTGGAGAAAGGGGCACAAAACTTGCAGAAGCTGCAATTAGCCAGTGCTCCTTGGCATGCTCTGGCCCCAAGCAGGAAAAGCACCTGTCTGCTTGTCCTCAATAGGCAGACTGGCCTTGCATGTCTCACAGGGATAGAACTCGGCCATGATGCAAGGAGCAAGCAATGCAGGGTAGAGTATACAGATGTACAGTTGCTTATAGATCTGCTTATAGATATCGACCGTCACCGGTTTGGTACCAGACCAGTGACTATCACCAAGTTGGTACCTGTAAACATAGTATCTGTAAAAAACAGAAAAAACACAAAGAGAAGATTTTCTCAACAAAGAACAGTAAATTAAACAATTGGATAAATAATATAAAACGTCTTGTGTGGTGCTAAACAGTAAAAACGAGAAATAAAATAAGCACCAGCTGGAGCTGTGCAGCCTGGGGGGAGAGCACAAAGTCAGCTGACTTATGTTGCTGGATCCCTGGGAAGGAGTGACTTGAGCCAATGGCTTCACGCAGGGCATAAGGCTGTAATGCACACAAATGCGCGTAATAAGTTAAATAATATTACAGCGATTAGTTGAAATATCACATATAATTTGTGTAAAACACAAAAAATATGAAATACATACAAAAGATAGAACCAACAAAGTACTTATCTGAACAAGGCTCTCCGAACAGGTCAGTCTTGAAAGGAAAAATGGCGGCAAGATCTGCGAGCGCAGTCCTCTTGTGCCCTTGGGACCATTACTGTGTCACAGGTTCAAAGAGCAGCTTTGGTATAAACTAAACTATTCAGGATTCAGGTCTTTAGGCGGTAAATACCCATTCGGTAATGGTTACATTTCCTACTTGAAAGGGAACTATAAATATTAGCCGATATTACTCCAGTTCAAGAACAAGCACCATGTGAAGGGCTGCTTAATGATGGAAAGGAGAATATAGGTTCTGTGAATTTAGGGTTACCATATGACCCATGTTCACTGGGACAGTTCAGGTTTTTTAACTCACTCCCCAATGCATTCTGGTAAGTGTAGTCCTGGTTGTCTTAAAGAAAAGAAACAAGCGATAGGTACCGGAGATGTAACAAAGCGTACCAGAATGCATTGCAATGGTTTGCTAAATCAGTTTGTAATTCGTACATTGGAATGGCTTTCGAGTTTTTTCAAAGTGGATGTTTACTGGTAGACAGTTGCTATTCAGTATGTCTGTGTGAACAAAAGTACAGAACATGCTTGTTCCTTACCTGTCAGCATCTAGATTGATTTCTAGTAAAATTGAATGCACTGTCCATTACAGTGGTCAGTGTGTAAGAAAATGGGTTTTTTACTTCACTGAGTCCTGGACTAGATGCCTAAAGTGAAGACAACAATGAGCGACTGAGCATTCTTTTTGAGAAGTGAATACCAAATTTCAACTTTGGGAAGGTTATTGTGTAGGAATACCAGAGTCCACCCTCTGGAAATCCAACAGAAAATCTAAAAGGCAGAATGTCAGCTTTAAGGCTTTTGGTTCTTTTACAAGCAGCTGGAATTAAAATACAGACATGTTCCGAATATGTAACTAACCTTGTTTTAAGTGGACATAGAGTGCTACCCATAATTACCCCCCCCCCCCCCCCCCCAAGATTCTCAAAGTTCTTTACTCCAAGTCGTCATTTGCAATATTTTTGACAGGAAAACACCCCATTTACATTTCTAAAACAATAGAAACTCAAGGCTACTCACAAGCCCCAGCATCAAATGTCACAGTGGTTTATTTCTGGTTTGGTAACTTTACTGGGTTTGTTATTACAGTACTTTGTGAAGATTATATCATGCTCATGATATTTTGAAGTAAATAGCATTGAGAATCTAGCCCCCTATGATTTACCATTAATCATTTGACTGCTTTAATGTAATGCTAGTTAATTAAATACTTCCATAACAATGCATGCTTACCATAAACCCCAAATAAAATGAAATATACTTTGTTTAGTAAAGAAATGTCTTGGTCATAAATTCCAACCACCCACTATAGTGCATCATTTGTTTTGATTCTAGTAAGGGGTTAATACTTCAACTGCTGGTGAAAACAGGTCGCTATGGCAATAGCAGACATGAAAACTTCACTTGTTACATGCATCATGAATACTGAAGACACTGAAAGAGACATCCAGTCTCAACATTTGTCCCTGAACTTAAGTTTCTTTAGCACTGAGAACAACAGACGTCAAGTCATGTTTACTGGCACTGCAAACCCATGAAGGTATGTAGAAAACCAAGGTCATAAAATACAGTAACACGCTAGGTTACTTGTGGTTAATCAGACACAGAGTGCAGCTCCTGCAGAGCACTCAGTGTGGAACTGGTACAGTAGCCCACCTAGGCACCAATAACATTAACCCTTTGAAGACATGATTAAAAAAAATATTAAAATAAGATTATATTAGGCTCACACAATTTTTTTTTATATTAATATGTATAATCATTTAAAAAAAATGCTGCATTGCTCCCAAATAAGATACTTTTCTTAAAAAGGACAACTGCAGCATTGGAAAGAGTCCATCGAAGAGTAAAGCAGACTAACCCCAAGGCTTAAAGGAATGAGTAATGAAGAGGATGTTGACAGAACTGAATCTATTTAGCCTTGAACAAAGAAGGGTTACAGGACACTCTTTTTTTATTATTCTAAAAGGAGTTGACAAAATTAACCCTAGGGAATACTTTAAGTTCAGCACAGAAACCAGGACCACAGGCCACACTTAAGTGGAGAAATGAAGTGGAGATAAAACATAAGACAGAGAGAAGGAGACACTTGTTTACATAGAGGGTGGTGGGGGGGTTGGAATGGGTTACCAAGCCATGTTTTTGGTGCTGAATCAATAGGATCCTTTAAGAACCCACTAAATAAAGTTCTGGTATCCATCAACTACTCAGAACCGGACGAGCATTGATAGGCCGACTGGAGTCCTCAAGTTTGTACATTTTCTACTCTTATGTTCTCATGCTTTTTAACAGTGATGCTGTATCAAGTGATCCTATCTTGAATCTTTATCAACAATGAACTGAGTTGAAGCACAAATCATTAGAGCCAAAGAGATCCTCCTCAGAGATACTGACAATCATGGCAGCAGTCATATGTTATAAACCTAGCTGTTCTGTACATGTACTGTAATGTTCTCTCCACAATTATATTATTCCAGTTCAAGCTTTCACGTCATAAAACAAGCATTCTACGTGGGTGGTCATCGACTACTGGAGCGGAGGCTAAATCCACAGATCTACCATTAGGGTATCAATCCAAGATCCCTGCTAATTGGGGTCTGTGTAACCAACAAAGAGAGTTCTATTGGAATAAATCTGTGTAGTAAATGGTGTTCTATATCCTTAATGGTAATAAATTGGGCCTTAATTTGCATGACAAAGGTTCAAAGGGCTCCCGATTTCAAAATGCATATCTTGTTTATCCCCCCTGAATAAAACCCTGAATTTCAGTGCAGACCAGAACAGCAGACTCACACCATCAAGAAATATGTCTGAGATGCCTACGGAGTTACAGAGCGCATCTCAGTCCTGTACAAACAGGCAGAGTCCAGGCACCAGGCAAGCCACATCTGTTGCAGAACCTGCCAGCCCACTTCCCCCATATTGACATACATGAGTGTATTGCATTGTTAACCAAGCCTGTGGTCTGAAAACAACTCTGCTGGAGCAACAGGTAATAATGAAGGAATGAATCACTGTGCAGAACCTTTGTGGGAGATTACAACATTAAGACTTCACTTCGGTCAACATGCAAGTCCAGCATCACCCTATTACTGTACACTTAGAACTTTGCAGAGTGGCGTCACGGACAGAAAATTCTAAACGGTTAACACATTGAACATTCCATACAGAACTGCTTAAAATACGCAACTTAGAGTATCTACTCAAATACGCTACTCAGCTACTCATTGAGAAAGTCAACTTATTTGTTATAATCTTACATTTCTTTAATCCTTATTTCACAAGGAAACAAATATTCCTAGTTATCAAAAGTTATTCGTCTACATAGTGTTAAAATCCCTCAACGCAAAAAAAAACAAACACTTTATACATGTACTGTATACAGGTATAAAGGGTCCTGGAGTTCAGAGTGGTGGCATACTGTATGCAGGCAGACAGGCAGTCATCATTTACACAGACTTCATAGTCAGGCAACTCCTCACTGTCAGACAGGTTTGCAGGACTGCATTCCATATCCTGGAAATTCACAGCTGAACTCCATACTGTACATGCTTTACTTTTAATTCTTTAAATAAATATCAGTTATTTACGTAGCACATGTAGGCTATGTAGCACGAGTGCTGTAATTTGTACTTCGGCACAGGGATTGCAGATAAAGTACGTAATGGTATGTGAGCACGGGGAGTGCACAAATTAGTTCATCATAACAACTGCCACGCATGTTGGGAGTGTAAACAGCACGGTACTTGTTCTGTATCTGTTAGTTTGTTTGTCTGTGTTTTTTTGGCCAATGTGCCATTTGTTTTGCTTAAACCTTTTATTTTGTTAATTTAATAACCGCGCAAGCCGTGCATGTATCATTTCACTGGCAGTACTGTGTGTTCTTCCGGGTCTGACGTCACCCCTACAGCCACCCGGGTCACAGACTCTAAGTACCAGTGTATGTTACAGAGTTCTGCCAGCCTGCAATCTTAACTGGGGTTGACTGACAGGGTCCGGATTCAAAATGATTTAATCTCGGTCTGCAGCGGATTTCAAACCCCTTTCCAGACAGACAATCTCAGTGGCAGGTGGAAACATGGCTTGGCTGAGACTCTCTGCACCTCCCAGACCAGCCTTCAGCAGCCAGGTCGCACAATGCAAGGGGCTCATGACGAAGATGATTACAATGACAACAGAGCCTAATTATGGAAGGGAATTACCGGCTTTCATGTGGACTGGTTATTGCTTCACTGCATCCTCCGAGATCACTTGCAACAAATCATTACAGCAGTTTATTATGACTAATACTATTTATCAAATTCTAGTCCTCTTTGTAAGGCTTGATTCTCTTAAGCTCTCGACCCACAGCACTGCATTCGACACATGAACTACAATCGATTCAACACGGTTACTGTGTATTGATCTCTTGGTGTTTTCAGTACGAGATCATTAGTTTTTCCTTCTCCAATATTCAGTAGGAAGTGTTGAAAAAGGAAATGTTTTAAGTGTCATACTATGTAAAAGTTCAAACTATTCCAGGTTATTCTGTGTGTTAACCACCCGGCTGCCCATTTATTTTGGCAATTTCCATGTTAAAAATGCTCTTTTTTTGCAGATGTTTCATTCTTAGCCCTCAAACAAGCAATCTGGACAGTTTTCAAAACAATTTTTAATATATATTTTTTTAAATACACTTTTTTATTGTGATTATGATAAATGGAAATACAGTATTTCAATAGAACTTAAATAACAACAATGTGTTTACAATTGTAGCATTATAATATAGATCACAACATAATCATTTTTTCCCCCCAGTGGTAGCAATATATAAGCAGACGCACGTCAAACCCTCATCAATGCTAACGTCTTTATCTAGCACATGTACATCAGGAAACTTTGCAAATTTTCAATCACGTCATATACAGTATCTTTCCCAGTTTCAGTAACGGGTGTATAGCGCTGTTATATGAATTATTATTATCGGTACAATAAATAAATAGGTCATTTTGACCAGTACTAAACCTGACAAGGCTTCCTTACAACCTGTAACACCAACAAATAAATAAAGAAATCTTGTTTTATTCTCTGTAGATACACAGGCATCCATTTTTCACTCTTAGCTGTGTGTATACAGATGACCCGGTCTGTCAAGCACATTTCTTAGGGACTGCTGCCATCTGCCAGTAAAAAACAAAACTGCATACACTTTTACAATACAGTTTTCTTATTTTTTCATGGAAGCACGTTAAAAAGACGTGTTAAACTTTACAGATGCACTTATAAGCACCTGCACGCTATTTTCACGGGAGTGACAAATTTGGACTCGCATGCACTCCACGTGGAAATCGCGGGATAAGCAGCTGGGTGGTTAATCAAATTTCTTTCCCCATTAGTACTGGTATAGCTTTTATTGTGCTGAGAATCTGACAAAAATTAATCCAGGATACACAAACATTTCAAATACAACTCTATAGATAAACTGCTGCCATGGTATGATTGCAGCTAGACCTAGACCACTGGAGTGACTTTGAACTACAACACATTACCAGGGAGTACCAGAAAGCAGCAGCTGATTCATCCGTAGCTGATCTTCTGTCCAAGTTCCTGCAATACGTATAGTTACAGGCTAGATTACCCATAGTGTCTTTATATTAAGATCCACTGCCAGCACCCTCTTTTGTACAGCAGTCTACTGCCTAAAAATACTTAACAAAAAAGAACTTGATCCTAAGTGTCAGATCAATAGATTGCGTTGGCTCTTAATTCTACAAAGACAATTAGCAAGTGACACTTCCATCTGTGGCAGCCAACTAGAGCTGAAGAGCAGCTTCTAAACTCAGTCAAAGCTTCTTAACACAGCATTTGAGTAATTGCAACAAGAATGATTGCATTGCAACCATTATGCAAAGTAACGGGGGCAGTAAAAAAAAAAAAGAAAGGAAATGCATATTGAAGATGAAGTTTAAGATTCTTGCTCTTTAAATAACTGGGGCAGATGTGTCCTCCATTTCATCAAACAGGGTACAATGCTGTTTTGTGAATGCCAAGTCTAAACGTGCTGCTGAACTGTATCCCTAGGAGACGGTCCTCAGTGGTGTACGACTGGCTGGACTTGGATCAGCTGTGCAATCAAAAATGTGATCCTATCTATAGGACATGCCTCAGCTGCACACAAAACAGATAGGAAGAGCAATCTGCTGCTTTCTATTCTTTACATGCTAAATCAATTAGGAATTATCTTGAATACTTTGGAAAATATGAATATTTTTAGGCCGCCTCAAACTTCACTACCAGGACATTGTTATTGCTTCCTTGGGTAAATATGCTGGGGGAAAAAAGGGGCACCAGTCAAGCCCTTCCATTCCCTATGCAGATCTCACATGTGCAGTTTTGAAAGAAGCACATGTCATTGCCAACATGTATTTACTTTTTTAAATCATAATATTGTGTACCATACTAGGTTAAAAGAAAGATCTCAGTTTGCATGCCTGTCTTTCAAGTATTCTGCTACCGTTTCACTTCCAGGTCATTTCACTTCCTAGGTATAAACTTTTTTTTTTTTTTTTTACTGTAGTAGTTAAACTTGACACTTTGAAATTGTACGCAGGTATTTTATTTGCTTTATACTGCATGCTTGCATTGTTGCAATGGTGAGGATGTATTATAATGTGAAGTCTGTTTGTGTCCCAGATGATGATTTCAGGTACTTGCCCCCTGTGGGAGCAAGCAAGCTGTGCACAACTCTCAGCAAAAGACAAGAAAAAAAAAGACACACCCCTCCCAACTAAACTGATAATAAATAAGCAAATCAAGAACTGGAGGTTCCACGCAGACTGCTGGATTTAAACTCGTAAGCAATGCTGCATCACTGGGTGCAATCTCTGTCAATTTCTCCGGTGCTTTTGACCCAGAAGACGATCTCAGCTTGACGTTTTTTTGACACAGATGGAAATGTTGATAAGGCTGATAATGTTGCTAGTTTGTAAATACAAGTCTGGCTCTTCAGTACATTTATACCTCAATAGCTCCATTGTGACTGGGGTTCTCATGTGTATTGATAAATTACCCCGTGCAAGTGAATTAGCAGTTTGTGTAGTCTTATCACAAAGCCTTGCTTGTTACTGGTAATATAGATACCACGGTTGCTGAAACTGAAAATATTATAGGGGTGGGCGATATGCCTCAAAAAAGAAATCGCAATATTTCAGATGTTACAGCCGATATAGTTAACATTTTCATCATTTTATTTATTTTTTACTATTGTAATGGGGTGTGTGGTGCAGAGGATGGCAAGAACGCATGATATGTGGTGATTTGGGGATTTTTAAGCACTTTTCTTGTGCAATGTTATTGCGTGCTGTGCTTTACAATAAACTCCCCAAACCCCCTTCACCCACAAAACAACTGAAACCGGAATGTTTTTATTAAATAATACCCTGGCCCCTTCCTCAATTGTGTCTGACTCGGGGTAATTAATTACTTTACCCCGAGGCAGACTTATCATGGAGCTTTTCATTTCTACTCAAGCAAGCCAAAAATATTGCTCCTTTTTGTAAGGGATTGTAAAGATTTAAAGTAAATCAGCCAAATGATGTTATTTTTGCAAACAATTTATGCAACTGTACAGTGCTCCATCGCTATAAGGATCTCGGTTATAACGTAACTCGGATATAATGCTCCTACAGCATGTCCCCCAATTCCCTATATTAGCGAGTCATGCAATATTTCTACAGTAAATACAGTACCGGTGTTGTTCAAACTATAAACAACTTCTCAGTCTAACTTCCGTTTCTGTCTCTCCCTTTTGATACAGTAACTGAACTGAAGAAAAGCTGCGCTGGCACTTTCATCACAGACATCTTATTCAGCATTCATTTTGTAATTAAATAAATATTAGGCCTATTACGTGGTTATCTTTCCTAATGTATTTACTTTTTTGCTGCAAGAAGAGCTGCGGCTTTCTCCAGGAAACAAGACGCTTCAGCCCTGCTCTGGAAGCCGAACCTGGGGCGAGCCCATTCCCTCTTCCCCTCTCCCTCTTCTTCTCGAACTTGGTTTGCTTGTCTGTTGCTTCGAACTGAACTCCCAACCGCCGTTTAGCCAGGCTATTTATAGTTTAAAAACTGCTAATTAAAATGATCCACGAGTGGGAATGTTACTCCCTTTTTTTTTTCTTCACTATATGTGCATTATAGAGAGGGAGTTATTTTATTTTGTATTTAATTCAGATGTGTGTTATGTGTCCCATGGCACACCCCACCCCCTCCTCCGTTTATAACGCTCTTCGGTTACAACACTCATTATTATTTATTTCTTAGCAGACGCCCTTGTGTCCCCCGAGACCTGTGTTATAGTGAGGGAGCACTGTATATAGTTATTTTTAACCTGCTAATAATATCTAATAGGCTGATGCAGGACGAGATTTTTAACGTAGAAGCACTTTTAAAAACTGCTTTTATATAATATGATCCCAGACTCTCCTAATTCTGTACATTTAAATAGTTTACAAAATATAACATGATTTCCTTTGTAAGATTTTTCATGTAAGGCCATGAACAGGCTGGGAAATATTTTATCATATCGCCATGGATACAAAAAGTATGTTTACTAATATAAAACAGAAACATTGGGTATGTAAATATAGTTTAATATTCAATATTAAAAGTAAATCATTTACGCTGTTAATATAAATCAAATAAAAGACTAACCGATAACAAGGTGAAGCCTGTGTCCAAAACAGTTTACTTCCGAACTCCCTAAGTTTATACATATTGGGGAGAGTTCATCGAATGTGGTTTAAATGACTGTACTAAAAGTTTGACGTGACTTGATTGATTAAATGGTTGAATGGGTGCATATTGTATAAAGTATTAGTTCTGTAATTAAAAATTGAAAAAATATTTTTTAGTAATAAAAAATAATACCAATCTGTACTTTGAGACCTCCCTATGAAGTTCAAATGGATCAGCTCAATGTGCACGGGACACAAGCTGAGCAGGGCAGCAAATTGAAACCAATCCGTCTACACATCAATAGGTTCCATTTTTCTTTTAGGACACAGCCTAATGTTTATGTTTTTTATTCGCTCTGTTTGCGCCTGATGTGTACTGGCTCAAAAAAACAAAAAAAAATACCAGGTCACTGCCACACCTTCTACCCCAATAGCAGGTTCTGGGAAGTAGTAAGTTTTACTGCGGTTTACGTTTTCTGTACAAATGTGTATCTTGTTCCACGCCTACCTACTTAGTGTGTCACTGAGATCAGATCTGCTTATGCTCCCCACCTTGCCCTGGATTGGGGGGGTTGTGTAAAAATATTGTTATTAAAAAATACCGGTATCAACGATAACACCGGTATATCTCCCAGCCCTACTATATTATCATCCCTGTTACCTTTACAGCCAATCAGAGTAAGAATTAGGAACATTTCAAAACTACTCAGTCACTGTCAACAGTTGAAATGGCTTGTACCCCCTGGTATTAAAAAAAAAGGTGGCTATAATATTTAACAACTCTTTTATAAAGTTATGGATTTGTTTTAAATTAATGCATTTCCTTATTTTATTTTGATGTGAGCTTGTAGGCTATTCCATGGTGTCTTAACACTTTAACCGAGATGAAGAACTTCATGTTAAAATACAGGCCTTAAGTAACGTAATTATTTGCAGTCGGGTGTCATACCTCAATGAAAAAAAATGTGCCCAAGCTGATAAAGAATCTTGTACAACACAAACACAGGGTTGTAAGAAAGCCAGCTGCTATATGCAGTGTTTGTATTAATGCTTATGAATGTATGCACGGGAAAGGGGATAATAAAAAAGCTGATGACAGCCGACGAGTTCGATGCAGAATGTGGATAGAGTAAAAATGTAGAACCATTGTAGGTTCTGTTCGTATTTATGTACAAGTACTTCCGATATTCCAATCACAATGATATGATATCATCGAGGCAGCATAAAGGTAAATTTGTATGAATAAAAAAAAAATCTAGGGCTTGCCATTAGTTGGAAATGAAGTGTGGAACAGTTTACATCCTGCAAACACAAACACATTATGAACCTGAAAGAAAGTGTCACTGCCCTGCACAGCACATTGTAGCTGAAACCACGGAATTACAACTTCAGATAGAGCTCAGAGTAAATATGACTTTTTCCCTGTTTGTGTGCTGTGTATTGTAAAATAAGCTATTGTAACACTAAGTATCTCAAACATAATTTATTGGCAGCAAGTATACAATATTACATTACTAAAAACAAAAACTGATAAACATTCTGCAGCAAAAATACTCCTACAGTCGTTTCTTAGAGCTTCTTAATTTATATTCCATGGGTCTCCCTCCCCTTTGTCTTTTAACAAAAGCAAACTACACCCTCAAAGAGTATTAGAGATGATGTCCCATTTCCCGATCTACCTGCAGGTGTTTACCTACAGTCTTCACCTGTACTGTAAGTAAACACAAGTGACTTTCCAAACCAATTCCAGCACTTGATCATTAGATATACACAGTAAAATTAAACTGAAATAAGAAAATGTTCCAGTGACATGTGTTTGTCAGTTACTTTTGTCTTGTTTTTGACAATCTTAAAATCACTCTACTGCCACAATTTAGAGAAAGGCTGCAAATCTATACTGAATACAAAAACCTAAGGTTTCACAAATATATTGATCAGCACTAATCTTGGACTACCTGACATGACATAGGTTAGGTGGTCCAAGATATAGTGGTCCAAGATATAGTGCCCTCCAGAAGTATTGGGACAGTGAAATCAAAATTGCTATTTTTGCTGTACACTCAAGCAATATGAAAATATGTCACCTTTTATTTCTGGTGGTTTCAAGACATACATGTTTTACCAACTAAGAATAACATCATTTTTAGACTGAAAAGAGGATGATCCTTGTCATTACTTTGTGTTACAATTCCATTATTTATTTGATATGGGAAAACAGTTCTATGTCTATGACTTAGACAATAACATGTCAGTTTTTATTTTTTATTTATTACAGATTAATTTAGAAGAAGAGGACACATAACTAAAACACTTGATTGCACTCTATGACCCCGTTCACACTACTGGTCTGGCCCAGTATTTAGGTCTGCAGCCACATATTTAGGTCTGCAACCCAGTTCACATTTGCGGTTTAAGGAGCCTTTGCACGTTCACATATGTGACTTAAATGCAGGCCTAAAATGCAGAAATTGCTTTATTTATTTATTTATTTATTTTAAATAGTGCGATAGCCTGTACTCGGAATGGAAGAGCTATCGGGATATACAGTAATCACTGATTTGTAGTAGATGTTTCTTATTAATATATATTTTTTCAATGCAGCACAATGGCAATTTTATGGTATATTAAAATATATATATATATATATTATATTATTGACTGTTTTGACTTAATGTTATGGTGTATAACGGGGTGCCGGTCCGAGCTTACCCCCACCCAAAAAACAAACAAAAAAAAGCCTTGCATGTTTTTGCCCCTCCCAAATGTAAAACAAAAAAATCTCCGACATCATAGAAAATCTGCGTTTTTCCGTGTTGTCATATAAAATCTACTTGGTAATGTGATACGAAAAGGCAGTCTAAGTCTGCTTTGCGTTCATGCATATGTAAAGGCCGGCCCTGGTCTTGGATTGCAGGCCCTGAACCACATCGAAACAGCAGCCTAAATCTAGGCTGGCCCTGGACTTTTCTTTTTTGGAGCGTTCACATACGAGAAATAGCATAGAACTAAATAGCAAGTGTGAATGGGGTCTATGTCCTACCCAACCGAACAGAATGGGAGTGGCTGTATGAAGCAGTCCCATTCAGCAGTTAAAGTGGCTCATACATCTTACCAGTTTTGCACTTACATTCCCAATGAATTCCTCAGCTTTTAAACATTAAAAGGTATTTTCATTTTAAAACATCATATCTGGTACTACATTCAGCTAAAGACAGTTCTGTTTCCATGCTTTATTCTCAGGAAATCTGTAACACTTGGTTATTTCACCTCAGCAGTGTCTTCTAGATCAAAGCATGTTATTAGCTGAAAGCACAAAAATACTGTACAGATTTGCTTTGACATGTGTTTCTTTCAAAACTGCACAAATCGAGGCCTACTATATAAAAACGAATGGATGTGCCCAACAGGTTTGCTTTGTGGAATAACTGTTTTAGTGACAATACAGTTACTTTAATTCAGTCTGGAAGACACTATTGTACAGGGCGCCCATCAAAGGACATTCCATTAAATGTTTGTTATGGTGGATATGTCATCACAATATCAGATTAATAGGAAGCGCTGAGCTTTTTGGATGTTCAAACTAATTCACCATCAAGATAAAAAAAAAAAAAAAATCTAGTGCTTGCTGTTAGTCAGAAGTGATGTGTGGAACAGTTTACATTCTGCAAAGAGTGTAGCCAGGAGAATTCTGCAAACACAAACACATTATGAATCTCTTGCAGATCCTGCTTTCTGAAAGAAAGCGTCACTGCCCTGCACAGCACATTGTAGCAGACACCACAGAATTACAACTTCAGATAGAGTTTAGAGTAAATATGAAACCACTCACTGCCACACCTTTTAACCCTAATGGCAGGTTCTGGGAAGTTGTAAGTTTAACTGCTGTTTACATTTTCTGTACAAATGTGTATCTTATTCCACGCCTACCTACTTAGTGTGTCACTGATATCAGATCTGCTAATGCTCCCCACCTTGTCCTGGATTGGGGAGGTTGTGTAATTTGTTTAGTGAGATGTGTGGGTTCACACTGGTTCTCAAATGGGGGTAAGGGTCAAAGTAAGGCACTGCTCCATCACAAGCAGACCTACTGTACTACAGTCAATGGCTACAGTGCATTCATGCAAGGCTGATACAGGATGCAGCTCATTGCATTTCCATATCAGAATATTGGTATTTCTGCTTTACTATTATTATTGTATGTGACTTTTTCCCTGTTTGTGTGCTGTGTACTGTAAAATAAGCTATTGTAAGTATCTCAAACATAATTTATTGGCAGCAAGTATACAATATTACATTACTAAAAACAAAACTGATAAACATTCTGCAGCAAAAATACTCCTACAGTCGTTTCTTAGAGCTTTTTAATTTATATTCCATGGGTCTCCCTCCCCTTTGACTTTTAACAAAAGCAAACTACACCCTCAAAGAGTATTAGAGATGATGTCCCATTTCCTGAGTAAATTGATAAGCCAAAAGGTCTTTATTATAAATCATATCAACAGGGATGGAAATAAGACTCCCATTAATAGCAGTTTGAGCCATTACTGGTTTTAGTTTAATTTTAATAAGACATACCTGGGCTTCTTACATATATGCCGTGGCTAATCAAGCTTGTAGTAAAACCTGGAATGGATGAAAATGCTATTGAATAGGAGTTTTATTTCGATCCCTGAACAATGTAAAATGTGCCCATAAGAGTGAAGAAAATGTATAGCTGTGCTGAATATCTTGGTTTTCCAGTCCTCTTTCTAACTATTTGGGGATATATCCATATTTTGTAAGTGTACCTTTCAAACAAGTGTGTTTCATCAAAACCTCTCAAAAATGTAACATAGCTCAGACAATCAAGTGTCAGCGCTGTGCAAAAGTAGGTCACCCTAAAAGACTACAGAGTACGTTCTTGTACTGAAAGATGCTCACATGCTTCCTCCACTACTTCTCATTAGCAACTGCTCAGCTTGCCCGCTGAAGGACGCCAGGAAGGTAGGCCAGTCCAGGAAGTGGTTTTCTTTTTTGTCTTTCAGGTTGTACTACGTCAAGGATACGAACATCACAAAGGAAGTGGGCTCTTTGGCACAAACTGTGCAGAACTTAAAAGACGATTAGGTAGGAAGGCGGTTTATAACTAGAAGTGCCACTTTGTTTTTTATAGGAAGTGGCACTTATTTGCCAGTACACACGATTCACATTATGTCACTGTGTGTCATTCTGATTCTAATGTAATTACTGTGTAAGGTCACCAGTATCACATTCAATATGAAGCTGCTGTCATGCTACTGACTTCTGTTTTAACATCACATGTAAAAGTCCCAAAAATATCCGACTACACCGTAGCAAAAAAACACACTACTTTAGAGTGAAGCCTGAATTAACTGCTCAGTAAAGACTGAACCCTTCTAGCTGCTTATTCAAGGTCCTTCTGCCATTCCCTTGCACTAGGAAGAGCAAACTGGCTATTAAGCAGACCTGGGGTCAACTACAATTCTAATTGTGCAATTTGCACACCTCCGTAATTGTAATTATACCATATAATTGATTAATTGCACGTCAATTACGCATTTATTTGTCATTCGATCGTTATTCTTGTATTGTTAAAAAAAAAAAAAAAAAAAAAATGATAGTATGTTTTTTGTATTTGTACCTGTGATTATTGCTTGGTTATTTAGAGAAAACGTGTTAAATGTGTGTAGTTGTTAATGTTACTTTTTACTGCAGTTGCAATTATAATTGTAAATACTGCAGCATAATTGTAATTCAACGAAATAGCATTGTAATGGTAATTGCAATTTCAGCCAACAATTCCACTGGAATTGTTAAGAGCAGGTTATAGCCGAGTTCAACACGATTGTAAGCACTGGCTTCACTTCCCTAAGTATTTACTCAGACAAATTATATTACGTAATAAAACTTGTGATCAGCTCTCCAGATAAGCTCCATACTGGGTGTTTTACCCATTGAAAAAAATATGAATTACGTATGACATTTAAATTTAATGCATAAACAATACGCAGAGCCGCATGTTATCAAGCTTCTTGTGCTTCGTTGGTTCTCCAAGTCTCGTGGTCAGTTGTGAATATACTGCATGCAGTAGCTAGAGAATGCGTCATAGCAATGCCGGGACAGATAATCGTAGACTGTCTGGGAATTGCCAGAAACACGTGACCAATAAATTCAGGTTTTCATAAAATAAAAAAAAAAGAATACAATTAAAATGTACGGTTGAATCCACACGCTTGCAATGCGTGTTTGTGACTGGTGAATAAGTGACTGGATTAATCACATGCTAAATACTGCCCAGTAAGGGAGCTCCCAAGTGGCACACCTGGTAAAGGCACTCCGAGTGGAGTGCAGTATGAGCCCTATAGACTGGAGGTCGCAGATTTGAGTCCAGGCTATTCTATTGCCGACTGCAGACGGGAGCGGTGCACAATTGGCCGAGTGCTGCCCGGTGGGGGGAGGGCTTAGGTTGGCCAGGGTGTCTTCGGCTCACCACGCACCAGTGACCCCTGTAGTCTGGCCGGGCACCTGCGGGCTTGCCTGTAAGCTGCCCAGAGCTGCGCCGTCCTCCGACGCTGTAGCTCTGAGGTGGCTGCACAGTGAGTCTGCAGTGTGAAAAAAAAAAAGTGGTCGGCTGATGGCACACACTTCGGAGGACAGCGTGTGTTCTTTGCCACTCCCGAGTCAGCGCAGGGGTGGTAGCGGTGAGCGGAGCCTAAAAATAATTGGATATGCCAAATTGGGAGAAAATAATTTTAAAAAATAAATTGGCGATTACTACATTTAAAAAAAAATTAAAATTAAAAAATGGCATTGTTTATGGATATGGTCCATAGTGTTTAAATTTGTTGAGTAAATTACTTATCCTGCAATTGAGGCTCATAGGAAAACCTAGAATGGCTCAAACTAATACACAACTTAAATTATTCCCTGTATTGAATAGCTAGATTTTACAGTACAGTGCAGATCTCAGTGTGAATAGACAGCCCTGCCTGGCTGCTGTTCTCTACAGTGGTCAGTGTGAATAGACAGCCCTGCCTGGCTGCTGTTCTCTACAGTGGTCAGTGTGAATAGACAGCCCTGCCTGGTTGCTGTTCTCTACAGTGGTCAGTGTGAATAGACAGCCCTGCCTGGCTGCTGTTCTCTACAGTGGTCAGTGTGAATAGACAGCCCTGCCTGGCTGCTGTTCTCTACAGTGGTCAGTGTGAATAGACAGCCTTGTCTGGCTGCTGTTCTCTACAGTGGTCAGTGTGAATAGACAGCCTTGTCTGGCTGCTGTTCTCTACAGTGGTCAGTGTGAATAGACAGCCCTGCCTGGCTGCTGTTCTCTACAGTGGTCAGTGTGAATAGACAGCCTTGTCTGGCTGCTGTTCTCTACAGTGGTCAGTGTGAATAGACAGCCTTGTCTGGCTGCTGTTCTCTACAGTGGTCAGTGTGAATAGACAGCCTTGTCTGGCTGCTGTTCTCTACAGTGGTCAGTCTGAATAGGCAGCCCTGCCTGGCTGCTGTTCTCTACAATGATTCGTGTGAATAGATAACTCTGTTTGGGTGCTGTTCTCTACAATGCAGATCTAGTGTGAACAGACAGCCATGCCTGGGCCCTGTTCCCTGTGCAGACCTTAGTGTGAACTGTCTGCCAAGCCCTCAGAGGCAATAAGGCTGTGCTTGTCAGAGCATGCCCAAAGGAGCAGCTGCTGAATAAACAGAATTCAATGCAAGGAAGCCCAGTGCTGCACCCAGTCTTTCTCTACTGTGGCATCCTCTGACATATACACACAGACACAAGGGAAATGGGTGCACTTCACACGCACAATCACAGGTAGAAGCTGTGCCAGTGTAATGTATGTGTGTGTTGTGTCTGTACAGTATATGTGTGTGTGATTGTGCAGCAAGTCATATCTTAATCTGTCAGTATGTGTCCATACAGTATCTCTTTATAAATGTCAATGTCTGTGGCTTTTATAGTAAGAGAGTCAAATACAGCCCAAAAAAACCTGGTCCTGTGGGAGCATACCACTGAAAAACACTTAAAGGGTTAAATCAACCCTGTGGTCCAAATAATGCTCTCAGAATCATATTTAACCTCCAAGTACATCAGTTACACCAGAGTGCAGCCATTAGCCTGCCCCCCCTGCAATATTCTGACCCTGGTAATGTATGAAAGAATTTGTTGTGAACAGTCAATAAAGAAGGTGGGGTAAATCAAAACACAATATTAAACACTATTAATGGTCTTCCTAAAGTATATAAAAAAGCAAGCAAAGGTTTAAATTACCACACTCAAGAGCAAATGTGGTATTTCTTACACCCACTAAGGAATGGAGTGCTGCAGAGACAAGTTAATGGCTCTGGTGTACCTGGTGTACCCTGCTTAAGAGTTAAGACGTGAATTACCAGGGTGCCATTGTTAAAATGTGATACAATGGGAAAATAAATATGAAGAAGGACCATCAACAACACTGTCACTATATACTGTAACATAGGAGCAGTATATATTGCGTTTTAATGCAATCGATCAACACATTATCAAACATCATAAATGTGTAAACGTAATAAGACAACTGTATGTATCCACCGTCGGGAAGCAGAACTAATTTGTCATTATCAATTTGCATTAATAGCAATTCCGATATTATTGAACGGGTTATTTAATATGTATCGATATCGTAAGGGCAGACATTTAGGCAGCAGGACAAATCACCTTTGCTGTACCTTCTCTGTAGAGATAGTGTGTGCTCAGTAAACCTATCACCAGGAAGTGCCAATGCACTGTACACAACATCAAAACAAGCACGCGATTGTTGCATTCCTTGTAAAAGGAAAATAATTCAAGCCACTGTTAAAACGCGACTCTGCAAACTTACCACTGTAAATAAAAACGACTACAATGCTACAAAAAGGCCGATTACGGTTAATTATGAAGGTCGCAAAATAATTAATCACTTACGCTGAGCTCTCCATACGACGGCGACGGTGACCCCACACACAGCAGCAGCTTGAATTTTTTTAAAAAAACAAACCCGTTTTTATTTTAACGTGGAGAGTTTTTTTTTTTGTTTTTTTTTTATGAGATTTTATCTGCGACCAACAACTGTGCACGACATGGTCGCTGTATGTATTAATCTAGATCAACACTGAAATCCACAGGTGGTGTGTAACTTAACTCACCTTGTTTAAGTACAGCATCCACAGTTCGTATAATCTTTCCTTCGAAGCCATTCTCTTCGTCTTGCTTGGCGTTCTTCACCCCAGTGCTTGTTCCGCAATACACGTTGTATTATTAGTATCTTCTTTATTGAGGCATTATCATTTCCTCCAGCGCTGACGCCTTGCCATGCAATTCTTCTGCACGGTTGCAATTAAAAAAGGCAATAATGGTACACATTAAAGCCAGTATAAATATTATTCACAATTTCCAGCTACATAAAAAAAAAAAAAAAAACTTGTGATAATTCACTACAGAAGGCGAGTGCAAGTCTTGCACACTTGTCTTTCCTTCCACGCACGCGAATAACACAGAACAGGTTTCTTCTTTAAGTTTCCTTGACTGCTGTGTTGTTAGTTAGCTGACCCTCTCTGTGCCATGGCTGCATTTGTAGTGTCAATTTGTAAAGTATATCACCATTGTCCAGTTTTTTTTTTTTTCTCGCTGTCTGTGTTGTTTGCCTGCTCGCTGCCGCAGCTCTCTCTCTCTCTCTCTGTTTCTCTAACCGCTGACAAAAAGAAACTCGCTCCAAGCCAAGCCTACCAGAACATAGGGTTCGTAGTTCGTACAAGCACAGGTAACTCCTTAAAGAGACAGTCCCTTTTTTCCCCCGCAACTGCCACACGTTGCTGGAATGTCAAATCCAACAGAATCAAATATTAAAAACGGGACGTTAAAAAGTCAGAAACAATTAAGTTTTTATTTTGTATTATTGCTATGTTTTAATTATTATTATTTGTTTGTTTATTTTAGCAACACATGCCCAAACTAAATTATCCAATAATGTAAAGAGAGTTTAATTGTGTAATGTCTTCCAGGCTCCTATATAGACTGACTGACCCTGCCTATTGAAAAGGCAACCCTGTCAAGGCAGTTTAAATAACTCATGTTATGTTTTTTTTTTTTTGTTTTTTTTTTGTGTTTTGTTTTGTTTAATAACATCCATTGGGAATAGCTAGGTTATGCCTCAGTAACCCTTATCAAGGTCGTGTGGCAGAACTGAAATGATAGCTGTTCCATTGATGAGACCAAACCCCTGAGATTACCTTTAATATTTCATAGACATGTCACATCACACACAACATATTGTTGCATTCCTTTCCCTGCTTAAAAGACTGAAATCCAGCCAGCACTTGAGCGAGACCTTGGTGAGCTGTGCCATACATGGAAAACATGCCTTTCTCGTTCGGTTAGATTATGGTTCAATTATTTTAAATTAGCTTGGATTTAGTTTTGAATTTATTTGTAAAGAGACTGATAAAGACTATGTCACAGTGTTTGTCTAAATTGTTACAAAGTTTATTTTTAGTAATGCTATAGAGATCACATAGGACATTAAAAGTTGTATAGGTTAAACCTAACAACGAATGTACAGTATATATCATGGTAGAGATCCTAAGCCAGTAAGATTATAAATTCTACTGCTAGATGCCTGTTGAAGTTTCTACCTGTACAAATGCAATGTTCCCAGATTGGGGTCTCTACAGGCAGCTAGGTGTCATATTATGACATGTAGGAACAGACAAACTCAATTATAATTATTTTTTATTAGACAGGCATACAAATATACCTGGCTTCAGATATTATTATTATTATTATTTATTTCTTAGCAGACGCCCTTATCCAGGGCGACTTACAATTGTTACAAGATATCACATTATTTTTACATACAATTACCCATTTATACAGTTGGGTTTTTACTGGAGCAATCTAGGTAAAGTACCTTGCTCAAGGGTATAGCAGCAGTGTCCCCAACCAGGGATTGAACCCACGACCCTCCGGTCAAGAGTCCAGAGCCCTAACCACTACTCCACACTGCTGTATTACTTAGCGAAATAGTTTATTAAGATTAAATGACTATGTAGAAACACTACCACATTTTTATTTTAGGGGGGGAGGGAGGGGTGGGGGCAATACAATACAATACAATACAATACATTCACATGTGCAGAGACACTAAGAGACACAGTACTTGGCTTGTAGAGTATCGCATCTCCCCTGAGCCTCAGCTCCTCGTCCACTGAGCAAAGGCCCTCTAGCAATCCCAAGCAGGCCAGGTCAAGTGGAGAGTGGTTTAGGGATCCTCACTGAGACAGACATACTATATTACAAGGGTCTTTCAAGAGAAACCTGTCCTGGAGGGTGGACAGTAACACAGAGTGGAAGAGTGCCATTAGCCTTATTACTCAGTGTACTAGTCTTTTTCCACCGATATACACTTGCCCCATTGGTGCAGTGTTTGGAGCTAGTCCAGGATGCAAGCTTTCTCATCTTCATTAGACCTTTAACCACATGTTTCACAGCTGATGGTGCTCACCCTTCAGAAGTGGGTAGTTCTGCCACATCCAGTCCTTCACCCCAGGGATTTCCACCTATTGGGTCCAAACAGTGCTCTTGCCCTTGTATGCTGGCCAACTACAGAGGGCCATTGCTGAATAAGAACTTGGAGACTAAAGTTACTGTATTGACTGTGCAGGAAGGTTGCTCACTTCTTCTTGGACTATGGTGTACATTGTTCTCCCAGAGCCAGACTGACACAGTTATATGGGTATCTCTATCTGTGGAATGTCAGTCTGAGGTTGAGATATGTCTGTGCACCCCCAAATTAAAAGAGATACAGACCAAACATTTCAGCTCATTCCTTCAGCTGTGTAATATGTGATAGATATTGCAAGTGCCTGTTTCTTCTTGTGTCATATGCTGCAGGTGATTCATCCATCATTTGAATGACCCAATCATTGGTAAAACTATAATGCTGTCAGCAGTGTATTGAGTTGAACTGCAGAAGTTTACCTTTAGAAAGTCTGTATAATTTTACAAGAAGAGCTAGCTTGGTTAGAGTACTGTTTCGCTTTGTATTTGTCCACTTACTGAACCCAACAACCCTAGGAGTCTACTGAGACCTGAATTTCTCAGCACACATACATGATACACATAGACACACATGCATGACACACACACAGGGGCAGGGTAGAGGTGCTGGGGTATGGTGTGGATACAGGCCCTAAGAAAATAACTGATTGATATCAAAACAAGATAGGGTAAAAGCAAACAGGAGAACAAAAGCAAACAAAATCTAAAGGGGTTAACTACTTTATACAGTGTAAACACTCAGTGGCTGCTTTCTCTGCAGAGGAAACTGGGCAGCCACCTCCAAGAGCTCTGCTCTTTTAAAAGCTTGTACATGATGAAGACCATTTTCATAACCAGCAACCCACCCACCCCGCTACTCCTTAACATGCAGTGAAGTGACATTACATTGAGTTTAGTAATATTTGAACTCAGAGCTCTCCGAAAGCACTTAAGTCTTGAAACACTAAACTTCTATTCACATAACATGTGTGAGGTCAGAAAGATCTTCCTAGTGCAAATATTTTAATTAATATAAATAAATAAATAAATAAATAAATAAATAAATAAATATATTGGATTTATAGTTATATAGTTTATTGGTCCTTTTATATCTGAAATATAAATCAGATACATGTAAAAAAAAAAAAATGTAGTACACTTTACATGTCCAGTATATAAATTAGTATTTTAATGTTTACAATATTAAAATACTATATCACTGACCAAAAACATGTTTCAGATATAATTTGATATTTCATCGATTTATTTTTTCATATACATATATTTAGAATATCTCTATATTGTACGTTTATTAGTGTTTTTAAAATTATGTTTCTTTTAATTAAAATAAATGTACTTAACTAAATAATGTACACTTTTTACACGGTAAATACTGTTAGGCAGCAGTACACACAGAGGCCAAAACCTTTTACTTCAACATGTAAATTAATTACTCGGTTTTTTTTTTCAAAAGGATAAAAAATACCTGTTAAACTTACAAATTAAGAACTAAACTGTTAGTACTTCATTTTAGGCAGTTTCAGTTAGGTTGCTTACTTCTTTTTTGGGAACTTGAAAGTATTTACTTGCTATTTGAAAAATAATTGAGTAATTGTGGAGTAAATAGTTTTGAAAATGTTCTACAAAGTTTTTCAACGCCTACCTTGATCGATGGCATCAGCGCTCCATTCTCTCTCCTATATCGATGCTCTCAATCTCGCCTGCCTAGTTTGCCGTGTGTTGTAGGAAGATGGAGCTGGGCAAGGGGTCTCTGCAAGAGGAAGCCTTAAAGAGAAAAGAAAGATTGAAAGCTCTCCGGAATAAGCAGCTGCAGGTCAGCACTTTGCCAGTATTATAATAACTGTGTTACTGGTGATGTAGTTTTATATCCCGAGTTCTGAAAAGAAGCCAGGCGGCCGTTTAGGCCTACCTCTAGTTCCGCAGCACAACACCAAACAAGCGATCGATTCAGAAACACCATTTACAGTTCCTATTAGTCTTTCATCGGTATTAAAAAAATAGCTTTACGTTTTGAAAAAACTGAGATAATTGTAAGTGTTTTTGGGACAGATGAACTCCCATTATATCCTTCGAGGGTGGGTACATAATTGGCAATGTGGTAAAATAAAATAACTAGGCTACATGCCGTTTTTCATGTAAATTACGTACCTGAAATTACAATTTAAAATGTCGGGTGGTGGTAAGACAAATGGCAATAACTAGTTTTACACATTGGATTAACACAATAATGGCATTGAACAAGATTTGTGTTTTTGCGGTGGTATGATCATGTGACATGAATCATTCTCAGCGATCAGAGGTAACGTTTTGAGCTGTTTTTGAAAAAAACTGTAGAAGTGTAATTAAAAAAAAAAAAAAGTGATTTATATCTTGCCAAAGTTCTGGCAGGGTGTCAGAAAATGTCCCTTTTTCATAAACAATTGTATGTTTTTTCAAACATTCTGTAATATCAACCCGTTGCAGAATTCTGATTAACTCAAAACTATGGAGATCTATGGAAATTGGAAAGCTTTTTGTCTCACACATCATGGTTTTCTAGATGTTCATAGGTAGAAGAAATATGCATGTGCTCCAACATTTGTGTATACATGTATTTCAAATTTGAGTATACATGTATTTCAAATGTAACTTGCCAAATCTTGACTTAAACTCAAATTGCAAAATTTTACCATTAAAACATTTATTGCTATTCAATATTTCACACTCGATAGGGAAAATACCTATCAACAGTAAACAAAATACTACAGTGAACAAAATACCCAGCTCTGGGAGTGAGTAGTGGCACAGTTCTATAGAACTATAAGATATTCTGAAGACACTGCTTGGTCCGTACACACGTGATTGGGGCATCTGTATTGTTTGAAACCGTTGGTAAGTTTATTAAGATTAAAACGTCAAAAGTATTGCTTGCAATTTTAAAAGGTATGTGTATTATTTGGGCTGTAGCAAAGGGTACATTTTGACTTTTAAAGTTTTGGAACACATTACAAGACAGTGTAAGAGAAGTGCTATGGTAGAATATGTTTGAAACATACAAAAAATAAAAATGTGTTAAATGCCCAGACGACCAAAAACAAAGTTGAATGCAAACTGTGTAAGCGTCTGTTGATGTATCATGGAGGCACATCCAATCTCTGGGGTCACTTTACAAGCGAAAGTTCATATTATTATTATTATTATTATTATTATTATTATTATTGTTATTTTTAGCAGTAATAAAGTGTGACTCTGAGGCCATGTCTTACTTGCCTCGGTTGACGAGCTGCCGCAGTACTTCACTCGCTTTCCTCTTCAAAGACCCAGTTTTTATCCAGTGATCCATTGTTGATACTTCCCACTTGCAGGGCGAACCACGTGGGGTTGCTTCTAACGTGCGGAGAGTAGCAGCATGTGACGTGATTTAGTCACCAGGCTACACACGTCACGCTGCAACTCACTGCAACTTGCTGCACATTTAGCCACACTTATTCAATGTGTGTGAAGTGTAATACAGCGGCAGGCGCTACGTTCTGCCGAAGATAATTTGCGTTGTGAAATTGGGGACTTGCTGATGTGAGGAGGTTATTTTTATTTTGTTTTCACGCGGACCCCCTCCGATGGCCTCCGTGGACCACGGGTTGGGAACCACTGCATTATGATCATGAGTCATTTTCTCGCAGGACGAGATTAGACAGAATTGAATTGCTGACACTGAGCAAGTTTGTGAATGGGTTGTAGATCAGATGTGCTGGTGCTGAGGGACACGGGCGGGCTTACAGACAACTTACAGGTTTTCTGTCATTTGATTGTGCAATATTTCATCAGTGGGCCATAATTTCACATAGCAAACAATTCCCGTAAAGCAGCAACAAAATGTTGAATAGACTCTGTGCTCGTTGACAGAATTGAGACAGGTGTTTCAAAGTGCTAGTTTTGGTTCCAATATACTCAGTTTCTGAACAGCCTCAACATACGTATCTGCAGGTCCTAACTAGCAAAGATGCACGGTCCTTCCAGCCCCAGGCAGTGCAATAATAAGGCCCTCATGCTTTTTTTCAGCACCCCCTTCCGAGACTGCGGCAAGCAGATACAGCTGAAACAAAACCAACCAATGGCCCCACACCACGCCACGTCACAGTGGGAACAGACAAAAACTGTGGTGGCGGGGGTAATAGTTGAGGAAATCATCCTTGTCGCCAATGTTGAGATTGAGAATTATTCAAAATAGTATTCTGAGACACAGGAGCCGAGTTCAAAACTTTACTTATAACAAGGAGTTGCAGGGGACAAAACATCAACTGGCTTGCACCAGAAGCACCTGCCAGTGTACTGAATCTTGTCATTGCATGGCATCAGAGGAGTGCCATAACCCATTCAATATACAGGATGATGAAGAGTGTTGTTTACAGTAGTCACAAGGAGGAAACATAATGCAAAAAGTAATGTGGTTAGCAGAGTCAGCAGTGTTTTTTTAAATAGCATCCTTTCTGGATTGTAGTGTCATTGTAAATAGTGCAGATTTTTGTTAAAACTGCAGTTTAAAATGTATTGACTATTATCGCATGTATGCAGGCCTATTTATTACCTGTATGTGAAACATAGGTCTGAAAAACGTAGATGGTGAACTATATGAAAAGAATTGGAAAGCCCCAAGCATACAACCAGTGGTTATGCATAACAGGATATCTGTTCTCAAACAGCATTAACAAAACTAACATTTAGATAGAATAAAATAACTTCCCATCTGCCACCGTGCCACACCCACGACAGTGTTTTCTGACCAGTGCCGAGTTTGCTTGATTGATGGGATGGCAGTTTGTAGAGAGTGTGGGTTGGAGTTGAAAACCCATGTTGAACTTTTAAAGTATAACATGACAGATTTGAGACAGAGGTTTTGAAGGGCAGATGACGACGATGATGATGATGATGATAATAATCAGCTTATTAGGTGACGTGAGGGGTGAGGACACAGCGGTTAAAGGTAGGGGAGTTATTTATAAAAGGGCAAGTGCACCATTAACTGCACGGAAACGTCAGGGAAACTTTACACAGAGGATGACCAAATTCACCGTGCCGCAACTGAATTTATGGATCCGGACTGTGCTGAGTTCAGTGAGAGGTATTTAGCTGTGGATCCATGGGTGATTGTCCAGAGGGACCTTTGATCAGTGTAGATTTGTTTGCTAGTGAGCGACGTGCAGAGCTGGGAAGGGCAACTTAGCACAGCTTTTTCACACGAGGCGACAGCAGCGGCAGCACCCAGCCACAGTCACAACCAGGCATGCCCTCCCCCTGGGCTCACCATAGATTAGAGCAGAGAATGAGGGTGACTGAGAGACTGTCAGCCAGGAATCTGAGGAGGGGCTACTCCTCTGTCAGCCCTGGTCTGTCTTATTTGTATTTATCTTCACCTTTCTCGCAGAGAATGTTTTACAGAATGGCCACCTAATAGTATAGTTGATTGGCCTACCAGTGAAACTAGGGAGTTGTCGCCACAGTGGTTAAGCAGAACCTTTGGAACTCAAACTCAATTACATATATACATCTTTTTTCAAAGTCTGTTTTTTACGAATAAAATACATTTTGAACTGTTCTTAAGGCTGTTAATGAAACTGCCAATAGTCCAAAATAGTTTCAGAAACTTGATTTTATTCATAAAAACAGACAGAAATAAAAAAAAAACAATGTACAAACTTGGTGACTAGAGTCCTATGATGCCTGGATTGAATGTTGCCAAAAAGATCCAGCTTTGCGAATAGAGCCCATAGTGTATGGTGTGGCTGGCACCTGCCTCGTTCTGCACACAGACAGTAGCAGTGAGTATTTGAGTGTCTCCCTGCTGGGGGTGAACAGGCTCATGCTAAGGCCTTGGAGTGCCTGATTAAGGTGATGATTGGCTTGCCTGTGACATCGGAGAGGCTGTCAGCATGTAGTGCTACAGAGGGCTGGCGAGCCCCATTGTCAAGGAGAGCTATGATGGAGCTATTGTTCCTCTGCAGGTATCGGGTTCAGTGTGTGCTGTGTGGAGGATAGAGTTTCCTTTCTTTTTATTTTAATATTTTAGGCTTTTAACATGCAAATAATAATTGTAATACTTCTAAAACACAACTTTTCTAATTCAAATTTTCCATATACAGTATATATAAATCAGTTAAGGTTTGAACAAAGGTACTGTTTAAAGTTGATTTTACAACCAGCAGATAAGGGGGGTAAAACCCCACCAGTATGCATGAACATTTTTATGTGTGGTCGGATGGGCAGGCTCAACAAACCCCGTGAATGGGGTAGCATTCAGTTGAATACTTTCATTTTTTTAAAGAAATGATTAAGACACTTTTTTATACACCTGTTTCTCAAAAGGTATAGCAAATTAAGCAACCACACTTGGCATACACATAGTCCCGGAGTGTAGATGTGCAACGGGGTATTCATATTTTTGGGTGGGTCCTAGTTTTACAGAAATTGAACCCCAATGGTAATGGTCTGATGTCGTTGCTAGGCAGAGTGTCTTGCGACCGTTCCGTTGCACTAAATAGGGAGACATGGAATATATAGTTCAGTACACACGGGTCACATCTGTGTGAAACAAAACTACAAATAAAAGGTGCTGCGTCCTGCAGCTTCCCACAACCATTGCTATCCGATGCGGTGCTGGTTTCAGCTATGCTTTGTTATTCCCTCGCTATACTTTCGGGGTTGCCCAACCTTCCCCAGCTAGTTGCTACGTATAACAATTTGGTAGTGGATTTTAATACTTTGTTTAAATAATATGCATTATACAAATCAAAAGATCAAATTTTTCATGCGAGTGGCATTTAATGATTTAGTATTCACACATTGTCAAACGGTTTCTGTTAATAGAGAAAAAAAAAAGAAAAAAACATAGTGCCTGAATGCCGCCTGACGAACCTTCAAAGGTTTAAACTACTTTTGAATTCCTGGCCAGTGAACGAACCTACAAACCTTCGAACACAGCCCTAGAATTAAGACTCCTATTGCATAGCAGTTAGTCGGCACCACCTAATCGGGATACTGATAATCGGGATTGCTGCTTAAATGGGATACAACTCTAGGAGACTGTTCTTCCCAATGCTATTGGTTTGGGAAGAACCGTCTCCATGCTATGTTGTTTAATTGGGATACAGTATTTTCAAATGATGAATGGAGATCGCTTTTCAGAGCAAGACAGGTTCGCATCGCACACGTAACGTAAATTGTGACGTAAATTGCGTAAACCACATTGAACTCTTGAAGGAGCCGAGTCTCCTGTGGTTTTTCAGGCTGCTGTTGCAAAGAAGTTGGCATGTCAACATTGCAGGTGCTTCGCCTTGTGATAAGATGTAATTTAATTATTTTTCATTTCATGTAGAAATAAATATTCACAGTTTTTTTGTTTAGGAATATAAAAAGCAATTGACTTAAATTTTAAATGATGTATTTAACATTTAATCATAATGTGATTTCATCCTTTTTCTTTTCATTTAGAAGATAAAAAGTATGAGTCGCTTATTTGGGATATTTTTACTTCTCCCGAGGTGTCCCGATTTAAGTGCCGCCGACTGTATAGGCTACTCGGTGAATCTTGGAGTATCCTTTCTTTCTTTCTTTCTTTCTTTCTTTCTTTCTTTCTTTCTGATCTGGCACTGGCAGGAATCCCTGTCTTTATTTAACCCTTTCAGGACCAAGCATTTTTCAGTGGGATGCTCCCCCAAGACCAGGCATTTGTTGGCTGTAGTTGGCTTCCTATAAAAATTCACTAAATCTTTTTTTTTTTTTTTTACAGCGGCATCTTGGAAATGGTGTCCTTTTTTCAGAACACTGTAGGGAACCATTATAAGTACTTCAGAAACCATACAAACATTATTCCCCCCCCCCCCCCCCCCCCCAAACACAATATTTGTTTTTTTCTGTGTTATTTATGTATTCTGCATCGAGATACATGTAGGAAAACATGTTATTATGTGACCTGAGGGACCTTACAATACTTCCTGAAAGTTTTGTTGAAAAATATTGATGTTTGGGCAGATTACAAGACATTGTTTCACGTGAGTGATTGCAGTGACATAATACACATTTATTCTCGGGGTCTTTTATAAGCAATAATGGACACTACTCTCGGTTTTTATTTTCTCAAAATAAATAATTATAAATAAAATAAGTTATTCATTCCATTATTATCGTTAAGGAAAAAAAACGTACCTGATGCATTTAGTTCATGAAATAGCATCTGCTTATCCACTCATTTCTTGATATTTAGAAATGTTGTAAAATCATATATATATATATATATATCAGTGCCTTACAAAAGTATTCAGACCCCTGACCATTTCTCTCATATTACTGAATTACAAATGGTACATTGAAATTTTGTTCTATTTGATATTTTATTTTAAAACACTGAAACTCAAAATCAGTTATTGTAAGGTGACATTGGTTTTATGTTGGGAAATATTTTTAAGAAAAATAAAAAACTGAAATATCTTGCTTGCATAAGTATTCAACCCCCACACATTAATATTTGGTAGAGCCACCTTTCGCTGCAATAACAGCTTTAAGTCTTTTTCCGGTAAGTATGTACCAGCTTTGCACACAGTGTCGGAGTGATTTTGGCCCATTCTTCTTGGCAGATTTGCTCCAGGTTGTTCAGATTGGTTGGACGACGCTTGTGGTCCGCAATTTTCAAATAGTGCCACAGATTCTCAATGGGATTGAGATCAGGACTTTGACTGGGCCACTGTAGGACATTCACCTTTTTGTTCTTGAGCCACTCTAATGTTGCTTTGGCCTTGTGCTTGGGATCATTGTTCTGCTGAAAGGTGAATTTCCTCCCAAGCTTCAGTTTTTTAGCAGACTGAAGCAGGTTCTCTTGCAGTATTTCCCTGTATTTTGCTCCATCCATTCTTCCTTCAATTTTAACAAGATGCCCAGTCCCTGCTGATGAGAAGCATCCCGACAGCCTGATGCTGCCACCACCATACTTCACTGTAGGGATGGTGTGTCTTGAGGCATGGGCAGTGTTAGGTTTGCGCCACACATAGCGCTTTGAGTTTTGGCCAAAAAGCGCTATCTTGGTCTCATCTGACCACAAAACCTTTTCCCACATTGCAGCTGGGTCACTCTCATGCTTTCTGGCAAACTCCAGACGTGCTTTCAGATGGTACTTTTTGAGTAACGGCTTCTTTCTTGCCATCCTCCCATACAGGCCAGTGTTATGCAGAGCTCTTGATATGGTTGACTGGTGCATCATTACTCCATTCCCAGCAACTGAACTCTGTAGCTCCTTCAAAGTGATTGTTGGCCTCTCTGCGGCTTCTCTCACAAGTCTCCTTCTTGTTTGAGCGCTGAGTTTTGAGGGACGGCCTTTTCTTGGCAGTGCCTGGGTGGTGTGATGCAGCTTCCACTTTCTGATTTATTGATCCAACTGTGCTCACTGGGATATCCAAACACTTGGATATTATTTTGTACTCTTTCCGTAATCTATGCATTTGTATTACTTTATCTCTAACTTCTGTAGAATGCTCTTTGGTCTTCATTTTCCCTCAGATTCACAGCCTGACCAATGATCCTTCAACAGTGGGGTTTTTATCCAGAAAATGTGACAGCAACTTTAATGGTTCACAGGTGGAGGCCAATGGTAAGGTAATTGTGTCCTCGTTAGGGCAATTTCTTTCATCGGTGTAAACTGGGAGCTTCCACAGCACAGGGGTTGAATACTTATGCAAGCAAGATATTTCAGTTTTTTATTTTTCTTAAATATTTCCCAACATAAAACCAATGTCACCTTACAATAATAAATGTTCTAATATAATTACATCAGATTCACAGTGTTTCCTCTTTTTTTTATTAGCTCTAAACAAGTTCCTGTGATTTGTTTCTGCTTTTGTCTCTGCCGGGCTGCTGTAAACTGTTTACTTCTTTTGATTAAAGGAAGTTGGCGCATGCCTTCTAATAGCAGATGATGAGCGCCCTCTAACACTCTTCTATAATACAATCTAGATGCATCCCCATTTTCCAGTAGTCTGAATATTTTGTATTATGTTTCTTTCCCTTTTTGTTTTCCTTTTCCCTCCTTCAATACGCTATGTATTAATTTATTATCCACCTCTGATGTATTCAACTGATTTATTAACATATCTCTTTGTTGTTTGAATTTACTACATTCTAAAATATAGTGTTGTACAGATTCCAACCTTTGACAATCTCCACATAATCCATCTGCATGTTTCCCTATTCTAAAAAGATGCTGACTCAATGCCATGTGTCCAATCTATTCATTATAGTTTCTTCCACCCTGTTCAATTCCCCTCTAAATGTTTCACTCCCTAATCTAACCATTGGCTGTTTATCATAATAAAACCTTCCCTTAGGTTTGTGTTCTCATTGATTTTGCTATAATTCCATGATTTGCTTAGTTATTGCATTTATTTCTGCCTGGCACAGAGTACCATATCCACTTCCTTTCTTAATTACTCATTTTTTGCCATAAAATCCACCTGTTCATTACCTAGCACCCCAGAATAACTTGGTACCCATGCTAATGTAATGTGTATGTCTCTGATTGCACAGTCATTTAATACTGTTAAAATATCAAATATAATATATTTTCTGATTCCACTCCCTGTCTCAATAGCATTCAGTGAACTCAAATAATCAGTAAACAGAACTACTCTGTCTGGTTTTATTTCCATCACTTTGTGTATCACACCTAACAATGCCAGTGCCTCTGCAGTAAATATAAATAGGTGATCATAATATTATTATTATTATTTGTTTATTTAAAAACCTGCAGCTGGGTCTTGGTTGTTGCTCCCAATACTTGACATCCAAAATCCCAAACACTCCGTACTGCACCTTTATATGTCATAGCTAGACGTTTCTGGTCTGCTCCCCAAGTCGTCCCAGCAGTAACTCTCCACAGATTCATACGTTGCTTGCATTTCTTCTCAATATCCTGTATTTCTTTATTCCATCTCATTTTCCTATCTAACTATACACCCAGATATTTAAAATCCTCAGCCTCTTTAAACTCCTGCATTCCCAATTTAACTGTAAACTTTTCCATATTTCCTTTTTCTTGAGTGTCATGTTTACAGACTTCTCTGTCAATCTGTTTAATTACTGGTATTATAGAGAGATGGAATGGTGTGTTTAAGACTCTGGCTGCTCTCTGGGTTTTATTAATGATTCTGGTGACACTGCCTGGGAGTGGATGATCTCCTCGAGCCCTTGAACAGTGAGATTAAAACAAGATACACTCCACTAGCCCCAGTCCTCTGAGTGTCAGGAAGTCAGTCGAAGTGCGTGTTTGTGTGTTAGCCTAATAAAGTTTTTATGCTGTCCAGAATTTTCGAAGTCTTCTGTAACCACTGCTGCAGGTTGAAAAGATTGCAATCAAATGCATTTGTTTTGAAGGCAACTGATCTTTCAAGCTGGGTTAAACCGGTTTTCCAGTGTACCCAGGTTTATTGAAAGCTACTGCTTGTTGTTGTTTTACAGAACAGAGACCCAGAGGATGGCGAGCCCGAGAGTAAGCGTTCTCTGGAAGAGATTGAGGAGGTGAAGCACAGGTGAGCTGCTGTCTGTCTGAGAAACTCAGTCAGTCAAAATGGGGAGATGCGACTCAGTATTATTGGTTTGCACTGTACTGTGTATTTACAGTCTTTACATCGTTTTAATAATTGCATGCAAAAATAGAGGCTTTGCAAAAAAAATGAACAACCTAACATTTACATTTCATATCTAGGGCTCCCCATTTTCAGTTTTCTTTTACTACAGTCAGCACTCGCATATCCAACACTATAAAATTTTGACTTCTGTGACACATATCTGATTATTTCATTTTGACCAGTTCCAAACCTTGTGCGTTTTTTCAGGGAACATAAAAAAGATTCAATGTCAAAAATACATAGCTGAAAGGACTGTGTTTTCAAATAAGTAGGCTTCCATTACATGTACTGTAGTTGGTTTTGTTGGTACAGTACTACATTTTCAACAGAAGTATTTTAATTCAGAATTATATGGTTCTGAAAATATCACTTGCCAAAACAGACGATACATGGTCTGTATTACATACAGTACATACTTTTAAATCCGGTATGTATTTTAGCAGTATGTAAAATTCCCCATTTAACAACACAACAACAAAATGAAATCAAAATTTTACCCATGCACGGAATTGCACAAAACGTAAAAGGCAATTCAATTCAACAAAAGATTTTAAAGAAAAACACCAGTTTCCAGAATTTAAACAGTATTCAAAGTCAGTATTCAAAATTGCATATATATTGCTTGCTAAGGCCCTAATGTCACAGTTCACTTGCAAATGAAAATGCACAAAAGCAACTAAAGATCACATATTAAAAAAAAAAAAAAAAAAGTCTGTGACCGATAACATGTACAACATTGTAACACTGAAGAGATGGGCTTTGTATCAGAAAACTGGTGAGTGAGTCGGAAATCGCGTGTGACGGTTAAGTGCATTCATTTGTTACATATATATAATGGGGATTGATTTTATTCTTAATACAAGGGCGGTAAAATGCAACTGACGTGTATTTGGGTAACGAATATCCGAGTGCTGGCTGTATAAGAAATCACTTGCCTGTTGGAGTAACATACCTGTGTTGAGCTACCTGTGGGGATATCCAGGTAAACAGGAAAGAAAATGTACCTAATGCCTTCTTTATTATAAATACTGTACAGTCAGACAAGGTAGGTGTTGGATGTGACTGACATCCTGCGTGTCTCTTATTTTCTTTGATATCTTCACCCTGGTCACGCACACAGCCAGTCAGTTTTCCACCAGTTCAGAAGAATAAAAGGATTTAGTTATCAGTCCGTGTCAAAATAAATGTTAGATGAGTGATGTTTTATGTGTTTGTGCACTAAGCTTAAGCACAGGTGTTATTTAAAAAAAAAAAAAATGACAAAAATGTCTATTTTCATGAATAAAATCAAGTTTGATATTCCTGAACTGTTACGACCCAAAAGCTTTTTGAATAGAGCCACCTTAATTCCAGGTACATCATTTTTAAATTTTTTGACTGTTACTAGACCTGGCACTACGTGCTGGTATTCAATGAACTGTGACAGAAGACTGACATTAGAAGGCTGGGTATTGAGGAGAATCCTGTGAGGCTAATGTAGTGGTGGCCAATACGTGGATCGCAAAAGATTTTTAGTGGATCTCGGGACAAATCAGAACAAGTACTAACATATAAACATACAACAGTTTTTGTTTCGGCTGATGGGCAGAGCCTTCTGTGCCGTCCAGTAGCACAGGTAAAAATATGCCGACAGTTTCTGCATACGAGACTAAAAATGCTTGTGCAAACGTACATTTTAATTTAGGTGCACGTGTGGGACTAGAAATTCTCATACTCAATCGTAATGTAGTTTTATTAGTGTCCACTGCCCACTGTTAATCGCACATTAAAAACTACAAATCTCATACCCCGCCAATTTCACTGATTTATCAGTGTGATGGCTACTCGTTTCCAGACAGTTTGAAAACTTGTCAAACCAAGATGAGGAAAATAACAAATTATTTTCATGTGATTGGAGAAGTATCAAAAGAAAACCACGATGAACAAAATTCAGATACATCGGCGTTTACAAGAAATGAGCAATGAAGGTATGTCAGAAGATGAAAAGATGAAAACTTCAAGGGCTATGTTAGTTACAGCATGTTCACAGTTTTAAGTAGCAAAAGAAAATACAAGTTCAACCAACAGTGGCTAAAAGATTTTCTCTGGCTTAAGTTTCACAGTGTTAAAAAAACAAAAAAAAATGTTTTGCACATTTTTGTCAGGATGCAGGGGAACTGATGGCAGGCAAGACTGCATTTTTAACAGGGAGCCAGAAGTTCAAACGTGAAAATATATTAAACACAGTGCTTCAAAACAGCACGCAATGTGCAGAGAGGCATACATCCAGTCCATTTATAATTTTGTTGATGCAAAAGTATTGAATTGCACAAGTGTTATGTGACAAAGGAAGAAAAAAAAAGATTTGTAGATATTCAACAATAAATTTGAGCAAAATTGTATTTTTTTTTGTGTGTGTGTGTGTGTGTGTGTGTGTGCCCCTAAATTTCAGTGCGCGTCTACATTTTTTAACTTGGGTGCACAGTACCTAAAAGAAAGTACCCTCTCCCCTCTGGGCCTGTTTCAGTTTTAAAGCTACCATGCCCTGCGGTCAAGTTCATTGTTACTTGTAGAAATTGAATGTACAATTCCTTTGTCTATTTACAACATTGATCCATAGATTTACTTGTTATGTTGCAGCACTGTTTTGGTGCCCAGTTCATTTGAAACTATTGTAGGATAAATCATATAAATAAATAAGTTATGTCACAAAGACGGCCGGAGTGGGTGGCGTCAGACCAGAAACAGGAACACAAACGACAGAGACGGTGGTGATGATGAGCTGAGTGCAATGGCTGCACTCAGCGTTTATTAACAAAATAAAAAGGTTTAACAGTACAAAAACAGGACACGGCACTGGTAGCCAAAAGAAACATATAAACAAAACGGACTAAACACTTAACAAACGGTGCACGGAGACAAACAAACACGGTGAGTACAAACAACTATTATATTTACTATCTTTTCGCTTTTTAACTCCTTCTCCACCCGTTCTCCACTCACCGAACACCTCACCCCGACTGCATGCTACGTGTCTCTATATATACTGTTGTGCTGGGATTCAATTACTAATTAATTATTCACTTGAATCCCAGCACGTGAATTAATTCTGTGCAACCCCGTGCTCACATATTACATTTAACCAGCACGTGAAGTGATTTGTGCTCTCCTCGTGCCTAAATACAAATCTACACTTTTTAAATATACGTGAAACACAGACCCGTTTATATCCCGTGTACCAATCTATACACCAACATTAACACACGCACGCAACATACAAATGCACACAGGGACGGGGCACATTGCCACAGTTATCATATGACACACACGAGGGTTGGTACTGGGCACACTGTCAAGTTTGTTTAAATTAACTACAGACAGTTTTAGCCGACACAAGCTTCCCCTTTCGTTATTGATCTGCTCCTGCTAAAACAACTAGAAGAGGGTAAAAATGTTCTCTTCAAACTCTTGTGAAGCTCTGGAATTAACACAAATTTAAAAAAGGGGATTTTGTGTTTTTGTTAGACTGATTTACATTTTATAATAAACAAGTACTTAGCTGGGCAAGGTGATAACTTATAAAAGAAAGGGGTTATAATTACAATTCTATTTTCTAACGTGCAAGACCTCAACAGAGCGAGGCACTGAAAAAGACTTCTAGGACAGCGATTTTCTGAGTTTCATCCTTTTTAATATGATTAAGTGTTTAAAGTTTTGTGCTTTTTAATATATTTTTTTATCCCCTCAACTCCATCTCCCTCCCTCCCTGCCTGCTTGCTGCGTCACCTGAGCTCCTGCAATATAAACAATTGACTTTATTAAACCAAGGTAGGCATGTCGTGTTTGTTTAGGCACCCATGCTGGTCACCTTAATCCAGGCTCCAGAGGATAGATAGGAAGAGGGCACCTTGACTCGCACTGTTCAGATGCTCTCCAGCTACAGTATACAGTATGCTTGTTATATGAGCTGACGGCAGTGAAATCATCTTGATAAGCACATACCACCCATGTCTATCGTGATTCCTCCTGGATAAGGAATGCCCATTCAGGTGCCAAAGTGAACCAACCCACATGTTCTGTGATAAATGTTTCAATTGTTTGTCTTGAAGGAATTCATCTCAAATGGATAGTTGAGTTGCTTATGAAGGTGAGATCAGTATTTAACTTCCTCATCGAATATTGGACAGGTAATAATTGACAATTTTATGTCAAATATTATTCAAAAGATATAGGCAAAAATGGTTAAAAAATCTAAATATGTAGACTGTTCATAGAAGTTGTTTTACTATAGCTTGTAACATGCATTATACATAGTAATACAAATAAAATAAGAATTGAGCAAAGTTTATTTTGAAAAAGTATACTGATTCTTCACGAAAGCCTTCAAATTCAACTCCAAACAAGCATGTGCTTATCAGTACACTTAGTAGTAATGATAAAGTGGGGTGTCCTCACCACGAAGTTTCACCTACTGATTGAACTGATGGTAGTACAAGAATTGTTCATTAGCAAGGATGTCTTCAGGTGTAGCATCTAGGCAGCAAGAGAATCTCTTGAGTCAGGGTTGTCTGTTTTTTCTTGTTGTCTATGTGCTGCTTCCTTCTGCTGGTGGAATGTAATTAACAAATACAGCTGTGAAAAAGCCATTCCTCTGTGCCTCTTGGTTACTTGTATTGTAACGCTTGAAATGTTTTTGCTTACAATTGTAAGTCGCCCTGGATAAGGGCGTCTGCTAAGAAATAAATAATAATAATAATAATACATCATAACTATACACTGTAGGGGTCTACAGGTGCATACTGCAGCCCAGTACTCTAACCACTGAGCCACTCTGACACACAGCTGAAGTCTCTCAGTTTTGTACACAGTGAGATGGCAACACATTCCAGATGTGCTGTGTTTATATCAAGAGCCTGGTTTGTTTAGAGTGCTAACTATGCTAGCAGACTTGGCAGAAAGGGGCAATGCAGGAAAGGATGCGCTAACATTTGTTTTCAGCTAGGTTTCTCCGTGTAGACTTGAATATGTTCTGTCTTCCAGCTCCCTAACGTGGTGTATGGATGCACTGTGTTGTGTCTTTTTCAGTCATGGAGATTCTATCGTGCAGCATTGCAACCTAATAAAAAGTCCTTGCAGCATGCATGTACCCCTGCAAAAGACCATGCATGCTCAATTCCAAAGAGACCATTTTCTTAGCCAGATATTGCAGTGGTAACTATGATTTTGCAGGATCACTCTACCACAGGTTTGTTGGGTATGATTAAATGATGAAGCACTGTAGGACCTGGCCTACGGTTTATTGATTTAAAGGCATGGTTAGAACAAAGAGCTGGAAGGGAAAGACTGGTCTCGTAGCAATGGTGTGCTGGCTGTTCTATACAAACAAAATCTCTTTGTTTTTCAGGGAGCTGAAGCTGCGGAACTACACCCCCGAGGATGAGGAGCTCCGGGAGAGACAGGTGCCCAAAGCAAAGCCGGCCTCAGGTGGGTGGATGCCCCCCCCCCCCCCCCCCCCCCATACCAAACCAACAGGAGGAATGCCTTGTCAGAATTTCAGATTCTTTTGAGATGTTAGTCTCTTAATGTTCCATGTTCTTTGCCTTTATGACCTGCTGTAACTAGCACCATTCACCTGGCTGCAAGGTTAGTGTCTAATGTGTGCAAAATCAGCACGCACACACACACATTCCTGTTAATGAGACCATGAAGGGATCATTCACACTTTATCAGTTGGGGGTGGAATCCACATCATCCCTTTCAACATTGAGAAAGACTTTCAGTTGAAATGTTTGTCATTGAACTTATTACCTTTCTTTTAGCATTTCTAAATTTAGCACAATTGAGTGTTTAATAGTTGTGGAAGATTGTTTTGAGAGAAAGAGGAACACAGCTGATATTCCCTTTGCTCTGGGTATTTAGGGTTCAAAGCCACTGTATATGCCAGAGACCCAAAAGTGTACCTCATTAATGTGCAAATGTAAACAGCTATTTTTTTTAATTTCCACTTATACTTGAAGGAGACTTTTGAAAACGTGTTTGTACATCATAGTATAAGCTCTACATAACTATTTCAGAAACTGGTAGCTTACATACTCCATTTATACTTCACCCATCTTCTACAACCACTGTCATTTCTTACATACCAATTTTACCCATTTTTTGTAGTCCCAAAATCACTAAGCAGAATCAGCCAGAGAATGGTTATAAGACACTTGAAGTTTCTGCAGTTGTCACCCTGTGCAGATAAACAAGTTGGTTAGAGGAGAGCTGCGAGGAAGCTGTAAAAGTGCAGCTTGCTCACTAGTTTGCTAACTGACCACCGTCCTAAAGGAACCGTTGTGCTTGTTTTCCAGTGGAGGAGAAGGTGCGGGACCAACTGGAAGCAGCCAATCCGGAGCCAGTGATCGAGGAAGTGGTAGGTGCACCTGTCTGCAATGCACACCTATAACAGGCTCTCCTGACTAGGGGGGAGTTTGAAAAACACTTACCTTTGAGGGTCTGTTCTACTTTGGTTTAGTATTACACAGTGCTTGTGGTGTTGCAAGTGTGAATTGTGTTTGTGAAATTGATACAAATCTAAAATATATATATATAATTTCCATGTCATTCACAGTTGTTTATGGTGGTCTAACCATCTGTTTTGATTTCTAATTTAAAATTAATATTGTGATATATATCGTAATCAAACATCAAAAAACTGTGCGTAATATTTTGAGGTATAGCACCCACCTCTAGTTCAGTACAAGTCATCTGGAGTGTGACGGTATCAAACCCTTCCAAGCGTTTTTTTATGGCGCCTGGTCAGAGCAGGAACCTGTTAACCCATATTATAATAGTGCTGGGACGAACACAGGATTTTCATGTTCGCATATTCGCTCATAATTTTAAATATCGTTCGTTTTCAAAAAGTAATAAAAGCCATTATGTTGCTCAGAACGCAGACAGCATAGCAGTAGGGGCTTGGGGGCGTGGCCCCTGTGTGTGTGCCTTTATTTTACAGCAAGACGTTCAAGCAGAAAAATCCCAGGAGCAAAGAATACGTTGTGTAGGCCTTACTTTACCCCAGTGAATTAACTACAAAACAAAGGATGCCAAATAGCAGGTCAAGTTAAATGTTGTTTTGTTTTGTTTATTTCCAAAATAAATAGTACATAAAGTTGACACCGCATTTCTATTTATTTTTTACTGTTTTTTCATTTCTTGCCATTGCCGCTTCTTTGCAGTAAACAGTGGCCATAGACACATTTTCATAAAACATGAGGTTTACTTGTGCTTTTGTAGCTGAACAAGCAAACAAAAACTGAAATGTAACTTTAAACACTTGAAATAAAACAAACGTGGAAATGGTGTTGTAAAATGAAGGGGGAAAAAAACTCACCGTTTTGGTTCTTGTTTATTACATTCCACATAACAAAGTCTCAACAAAAATATATATAATATATAAAGTCTATGTAAAAATCACTACACAACATTTCCAGCAAGTTAGGCACTGTTAAGCGAGGCATTTCAGAATGATGTGCTTGCATTTTTTCTGTCCCATGATTCTGGCTTCCTCTCACGCAGCACAATGCATTTTTGACCCAGATGGCCTTCCATAGAGATCACTGTGTGTGTGCATGCATAATGTAGTTTCTTTACTATTTGCTCCCTAAAACTTTTAAATAGAGGCTCAAGAGCTGCAGTGTTGATCCTGTGAGGTTTTTTTTTTTTTAAATGAATTATATATACTTTATTAATCTTGCATATCACATATCTCTTTTTCATTTGCCATTTTTGAAACTGTGATGCAACTTCTGGTTAGTGCATGAGAAACTCTCAAAAGACAATTTCAAATGTATTATATACAATGACGTAAGCAGACAATATGCAAGTGTAAGAGCAAAACTATACAAGATAAAGGAATTAAATAAACAAAAACTTTCATTGTATTAAGTCGCTCATTATGGCAGTACCATTAGTTTAGGCTACCATTGTAGTAGGTAACCTGTAACCTGTATTCTCTGCCGTAGGACTTGGCTAACCTTGCGCCCAGGAAGCCTGACTGGTAAGTACTAAATGTTCTAAATGTGTTTCTGTGCTCTGGAGTGTGTGTGCATGCGTGTGTACACTGTACAGTATGTGTAGAGGTATGGGAGGACATCTGAAGAAATTCACTCTTATTTTGCTGTCATATAAGAAGTCATGTCAAAAATTAGGATGACCGGTTTTGATATTTATTTCTATCTCAGTTAGAGCCAATAAAATAGCAATACTCTGTAAAGCATTAGTATCTGGTATATCAGGACCCACCCTCCCTCCCCCAACCCTCCTGTATGGTGATTAACATTTCCTTTTTTGCTGCTCAGGGATTTGAAGAGAGACGTGGCTAAGAAGCTGGAGAAGCTTGAGAAGAGGACACAGAGAGCCATCGCAGAACTGATCCGTGAGTGGCAGCAGCTTTGTCCTATCAACCTCTTCACTGTTCTTTACAACTACTAAATGTTTGGCAATTCAAATTGAAACTAAACGCAACGATATCCTGCTTTCTTGTCACCTTGAACAGTTTTGTTGTAGTACATTATGTATTGCTCTTTACTGAATTTGGAACATGCATGCCTCACAACCACTGTTATTGGTATCCATGCTGGCACAGTTCAGTTGGCCTCCTAAATCTGTTTTCAGCTGAGCTGTGCAATGACCACCTAACTCTGAAAACAAAGCACTGGTTCACCCAGTACACTCGAGTTGGTGTCACAAGGCTATATTTTTACATTACTGTGGGATTTTTACTAGAAGAGACAGGATTCAATCAATCAACACTTTTATGATCTTAGGAGTTTACCCTGTAGGATCAAACCTTTTGCAAGCTTTTAAAGACCCAGCTTTTTATCCCCCTCTGGTGAACCGCCTAACTGTTTATCCAATTGTTAAACTTGGTTAGGGCATTCTGAAGTTATTGAAAGTATTTGTGTGGACAATGTGGTGTTGGTCACAGTGGTCTACTTTTTCTTACTTGCTATGCTGTTTGCCCTTCAGGTATTACCAAAATACAGAAAAGTCACGCCTTGGAGGGTCTAACTTCCTCTCAATGATGATGTATTGAGTTTTTAGGAGGGCGTGGTTACCAGTAGTTTTAAAGTGCCCCATTGGCCTGTTACACTCAGGAATGGGTGCTGGTTGGCAGAATTGTAACGGTCAGCTTGCTTGCTTCTGTTTTGTTTCCAGGAGACCGGTTAAAGGGCAGTGAGGACGACCTGGCTGCAGCAGTGGGAGCAGTGAGAGGGGATGAGGGGGACTCAGACTGATGATTCTCATCCTGTCATTACGTGTGCCGCTTCTTAACAAAGTGCTGCCGCTCTCAATTAAACTGATAACACACAGGGGAGATGCATGGGCAGCAGCCACTGTAACTTCAGAACAAAAACATCAGTAGAAAAACACCAGCGGCGCAAAAAGATGCATCTAACGCCCTGTCCTATCCGGTTCTGTCCTGTTCTGTAGCACAATGCATCTTTCAAGATGTAATGTGCCTCTGGCAACTGTTGAAGCTGCTTCTTGTAGGTGACACTTTTCATTGGCAGGTTTCCCCTCTTGCTCAAATGTCTTGATTTTTTTTACTTGAGCTCGGGGGGGTTGACACCTACAGCTAGTTGTTACAGTACTTGCAACAAAGAATAAGGTAAAATAATAATTTGTTTTAATTTGGACTAAATTGGTCTGCAACATATCAACCTTTGTGGTAAACAGCATTGACAGGTATGAAATGTTTCATGTTGATACAATACAGTATGTTACACTGTATCTATACATTTCATACCCATCATGAATGTTGACATGAAACAAAAGTTTATCTGTTGCTTACCAGTTTTGACAAAATGTAAATGTCACCATTGAGATTATCAACATTTCAGATACCCCACTTCCTAAGGCCCTTATCCTTGGTCCTGTAAAAGACAGCGTATGGCAGACGTGTATACATATATGTTGCGGTGTGTGTGTAGATCCAGGTTTATACCCATGTATGTTTTTGTGTGTGTGTGTGTCTATATATATATATATATATATATATATATATATATATATATATATATATATATATTCATCAGTGTATATACACTTGTATTCACTTACTGGTATACAAGTACAGCGTGCCTACCAGTGTGCTTCAAACAATAGTTACATCCTTGTATGTTTTATATCAGGACCTTGCGCTGGAAGCCTTATACCTAAATTCCATTGCAGCAGCAAATTTATTACAGGAGCTGTGAACTTTGTGTTAAAATGTTTTTTAGTTTTGTTTTTACAGTTCTAGCTGTACATATTTTTTGCAATAAAACCTTTTAAAAAATGATGTATATTTGTCTTTCAGATTTGAATAGCTGAATTAATTATTATTATTATTATTAATTTCTTAGCAGACGCCCTTATCCAGGGCGACTTACAATTGTTACAAGACATCACATTATACATTATTTCACATTATACAGATATCACATTATTTTACATACAATTCCCCATTTATACAGTTGGGTTTTTACTGGAGCAATCTAGGTAAAGTACCTTGCTCAAGGGTACAACAGCAGTGTCCCCCACTGGGGATTGAACCCACAACCCTCCGGTCACGAGTCCAGAGCCCTAACCACTACTCCACACTGCTGAATTAATGCATACAATATTGATTTCACCACCATTTTGACGCACATATGATTTAATGTTTGATTTACAAGTTTCACACAATAGAAATCCATGTCCGTGCAGGAGCTATTGAATGCTTTTCTGCAGTTGGCACATGCCCAATATCACTGACATTGTGTTAATTGAATCTATAATACAATGCTCCAAATTTTCTTCACCTTGAATGTTTAATATTGCTTAGGTGTCAACCAGCCAGGTTCTTGCCAGTACATATAATGTGTTTGGGTACATTTTATTTATTTATTTAGTTAATTATTAATTGATTCATTAATGATTGATTAATTAGTTGCACCTCCGGTGCCACACATTGTCCTATAAATATACATTTGGAAGTCTGGCTTTGGGGTTTATTGTTGTTGTATATTACAGTACAGGGCTCCCCTTTCATGTTGGGCTTGGTCATTGCACCCATTTGTCCCTTCGTGCTATTCTGCTAGTACTTTTATTCTCAATGTAAACTGGACTTAACTGTGTTTACTACCTGTGCTTTTGTTACACACATTTCCCATTGTAATGGTCTGCCCCATGATGTTGGCTAGTAAATCCTGCTGCCCCAGGGTTTGGGGATGGCGATGGAGTGGATCAGTCGCAAGGCCTCCTTCCCAGGGGGTGCTGTCTCCTCTCCCTGCCTCTCCTGCTTCATCACTGTAGCCACAGGGCTGGAGGGGGCTGCCCAGATCTGCATGGGAACACAGTGAAAGATAGCAGCGGCCATGCCAGGTTTCATTTTGTGAGCAACTGTGGGCGCAATTGTTCTGCATTCTGTAATGTAAATTAGAAACCTGTGGGTCTGTGTTACACAGCCACACCTAATTTGAATGATGCCTCGTTGCTGCAAACTGACCAGAAGGACTGAATATCAACTGATCGCCTTTTTTCACCTGCCAAACTTAAGCAGCAGATATTGCTAAGCCACTGAACGCTGAAGGTAAGGGTTGCTGAAGTGCAGTCAGATTAACTAAGCCCAGATGAATTCTCCCCCTAACTATGGTGTAGCACAGGCCAGTGGTGCTCCTTGTGGGTCACTAGCGGAGATCGGCAACTTGGCACCAACAGGATTCGAACCACACTTTCATGACTAACCCTGTACTCCACATGGAAGAGATTTTATTAAGTGAGCCACTGGGGACCCTACTATCTGGTTTTATACTCCCGTTACTGAGTTTATTGCTCCACTGCAGCATGTTCTCCTGCCATTCGGAGAGATGCAATGACGGAGCAAGGGGTTCGTACGAAGGCTAGGGTGATGCATCAATGCATTTAATTGATGTAATAGTTTTTAATAATTTAGTAGCGATTCAGTATATTATCAGTAGCACTAAATGTAATACTTAAGGACTTCGATGGTAAAACAAAAAAAAAGAAATCGTCACAGCCTTAGTTTGCACCCACCTTGTCATGCGGCTGGGTACTCTGGGTGAGGTGCAGCAGTCCCAGGCGGTTGATGTCCCACTCGCTGTTCCTCTCTCCTCCCCTCCTGCCTTTACAGGGGCTGTCCAGACACCCTCCTCCCTGCACCCTGCTCAGTAGCTCCCCCTTGAACACCCTCCAGCGGTTCTGCTCCAGGAAGACCAGGCCCAGCTCGTCATCACTGCAGGACACAGACAGCCTGCTCACCTACTGGAGGTGCGACCAATTTTCTCGTCCCAATATCGGACATGTAATAATTAACAATAATCAATGCCTTGAGAAATCTTTGTTATTAAAAAGCAAGAAGTAAAAACTCCTCACTAAATTTACACAAGCATGTGTAAATTTGTATACATAGTAGTATACTATAACCATTGAGAAAATTGTTTAAAAAAATAAAATAAAAAGCTAGAAGAAAAAAAATGTAGCCATGTGCTGTTAATATAATGTATGTGAGGCTCCAAATATGTGGCTCCAATATAAGGCTCCAAATTGTCTAGTAGTTAGATCCCACCTTTGACAAACAGCCCTCAAATCTGTTCTAAAATAATATGGCTCCTTGTAAACCTACTCAAGTAAACTTGATAATGATTTATGTACTTTCACTCTACACATTCCTTCAACCTGCTATCATAGAACAACCACAGAGCATTATTAAACTATTCTTTTCCTTGTGAACATGACAGAGCTCCAAAATGACACTGATCCCTGATTTATTATCTGCATTACTTAAGTAGGTAAAGTATGAGTACAAACTAGGTTAACTACTAAGGGTGAGTAGAAACTGGTAAACACTACCTTTATTGTTATTTAATCATTTTAGAATCTCTTGTTTACAGATGTACACAGTCGCAGACAAAAGTATTTGGGCAGTATTCATTTAGAGATTCATCTTTAATAAAAGAACAAATTATTACATAACATGCATAAAATGAAAAATAACATGTACAAACTAATTTCATACTTGACAAAAATATTTGGCCAATCAACATATTTCGAATGAAACCCATTAGTTGTCAATTAATGACAATTATCATGATTGAAAACCAGCACCTGATGATAATTATAGAATTCAAAAAAGCAATAAAAATGGTTAAAACTAAAGAGTACAGCAATGATTTCATAATGGCAGTAATACAACTAAACGAAAAAGGAGAAACTACCAAAGACTCGGTTTACTGAAAAGCACTGTGTGGGCTATTATTGATAAACACAGGAGAACAGGAACTATTGCAACTAGCTCCAAGTATAGAAGACTAAGAAAGATTTCTGCAAAATCTAGAAGAAGAATCGTTCAAGCAGCCTGGAAAAATCCTTGGATTACTGCAAAAGATTTGACACAAGAATTGAGAGAAGATGGTCAAAAAAATTTCACGACTGAACAATTCAACGATACCTTAACAAAATAAATGTCATTGGACGAAAACCACTATGCAAACCTTTGTTAAAAACAATACACAAAAGAAAGCGATTGGAGTTTTTCATTGAATACTTGAATATTTCTTCAACCAAATTTTATGGTTAGAGGAATCCAAAATATAACTTTTTTCACCAAGAAAGCCACAATATGTTTGGAGGAAGAAAGGAGAAGAATTTAAAGAAAAGTTCATCATGCCCAGTGTTAAACATGGTGGAAGTTGAGTAATGGTATTGGCTTGTTTTTCTTCTTCAGGCAGTCATGACCTTTGTATTGTAGAAGGATCAATGAATGCTGCAAAATAGCAAGACATTTTGCACTCTCATTTGTTACCCAGTGCTAGAAGGCTTATTGGGCGGAAGTTTGTATAATGACCCTAAGCATTCTGTAAAGTCTACAAAGGAATTTCTGAAAAAAGAAAGATCACAGTTATGGATTTGCCATCTCAGTCCCCAGACTTGAATTCCATCGAGATTTTGTGGATTGACTTAAAGGCTGCTGTTGCAAAAAGGAAACCAAAGTCAATTGCAGAACTCAAAGCTGTATGTGTTGAAGAAGGGGCAAAAATATCTCTGGAAAGATGCCAGGAACTGGTATCAAAATACAAAAAAATGACTGCAAGCTGTAAAGGAAGCAAAGGGTTGGCACACAAAATACTAATGTAAGGGTGCCCAAATACTTTTGTCAAAGTATGAAATTAGCTTTTGCGTGTTACTTTTAATTTTATGCATATTTTGTAATAATTTGTTGTTTTATTATAAAGCTGAATCTCAACTTTAATTTATATTGATACTGTACGTACCTGGGATAGCTGTGGCTCCCTCTCTTCAGTTTCTCCAGTGTCTCACGATCCACCATCTCACTGAACTTGTCCAGCTTCACGCGGATCACCTCGCACCCCTGGCTGACGAGGACCATGGCCCGGGGGTCCCTGCAGGGGGAAGGCTTGGCCCATACATTTTGTACCTGCTGCGGTGGAAGTCTGCCATCCTTTCCCAGACAGCTTTCGACGTACTGAATGTCTACTGCCCTCTGTAGACACACGTTAGTGAGAGCTATGGCACGTGTGTGTGAGAACGGGGAACAAGGGAGAGTGAGATCCTAACCAAATAAACTATTTGTGACCACAAACTGCATAAACTCACAGGCACAAAAAAAAACTGGATGCCCAGAGAGGCCTGACACTGTAACCAGAGCGATAGCGGTGAGACTGAATCTAAAATACATTTAATTTTCCATTGTACAAAATACGGACATATTCTCTCAAGCCGGCACAAAGAGAAGAAGGTTTCATGGTGAAAGCGAGTGAGCAGGAACTCCAAATCTTTATTGGGGAAAAGAAGAAAAAGGTTGCAGAAATCCATTTTAAAACCTAATTACTAACTCCAAGACGACATTTTACCATTGACTCTGGGCCACCTTGCAACTAACAACCAATAAATTAACATTTTGTGCAGCCTGTCAAATGCTGTGTGGGCGGTCTTAACGGGATACAGTTCAGTTACAAAACACCAATGTCACCATTTTTTTTTTCTTTAACATAGTCAGTCTTATACAAATGCACACAGAAAACCAACAAGTGCAACACCTAATTGATGGCGCTCATCAATCGACAATTCATGCCTTTGTTAGATAATGACAAAAACTGTTTAGTTCCAGTTAATGATACAAAACGTATTTGTCCTGTAGCAAACTACATGCATTTGTTTAAATGTAAAGAATGACTAAATGTACAGTATTAAAACACTGCTCTTTAATTCACTGTTAGTTTCCGTTCTTTTTTTCTCGCACTCATAATGTGCTGTCATAGGCAAATGTGAAACCCGGTTTATATCATGACCTGCTTTATAGCACAAATTTTGATATAAAGCAGGTTCATCTGTATATATATATATATGTACAGTTGTAGTCAAAAGTTTACATACAATAGAAATTTCTCAAAAGCAAATCATTTCAGGAAAAATCTTTTGTAGCAAAACTTTTGCTTTTGTGGATGAAGGAAAAAAGTTACAAGAAATAGATTTTGCAATTTTTTTGCAAAACTCCAAAAATGTTAATTCAAGAGTATTCCTATCCTTTGATGATAGTATTGTCTACAAGGCGCTAGACATTTCAATATGATAATCCATCCAGTGGCCAATCAACCTGGACAGCATGTCTTTGGACTGTGGGAGGAAACCAGAGTACCCAGAGAAAACCCACGCAAACAGGGGGAGAACATGCAAACTCCACACAGACGTACCCTAGGCCAGATTTGAATCTAGGACCCTGGCGCTGTGAGGCAGCAGCACTAACCACTGCGCCACCATGCCGCCCTGCAATATGATAATACAGAACCTAATTCTAGAGAAGTCTAGAAAATGTTGGATTCTTAGAGTATAAAATGGTTAGGCATAGGATGATTGCTGTCATTACCAATAAGTCAATATGGGAAAAAGTAAAGAGCTATCTGAAGATCTTAAAATTAGTGTCATAAAGCCGGAGAAGGATACAAGAAGCATTTGAGAATCCCAATTTCAACTTTTGTTTCTATCATCATGAAGTACAAGACTCATGGTACTGTCATAGCGCTCCCTCGGTCTGGAAGAAAGAAGGTTCTTTCACCAAGAACAAGTAGAATAATTGTGAGGAAGGTTAATAAAAGTCTGAGATTGACTGATATTGACTGATATTCAAAGTGAATTGGCTGCAAGTGGGACTGGGGTTTCCATTTCAACCATAGGTTGAGTATTGCATGGTGAAGGTCTCAATGGTCGCAGGCCAAGGAAAAAGCTACTCTTAGGAAAATGTAACAAGGACAATTGCTTAAAGTTTGCAAAACAGCATTTGAATGATAGATATGACTTCTGGTCAAAGTGGAGTGATGAAAAAAAATCGAGCTATTTGGTCACACTGATAGTCATTATGCTTGGAGAAAGTCTGGTGAGGCGTACAAAGCAAAGAACACCATACCTACTGTCAAGCATGGAGGTGGTAATATCCTTCTATGGGGATGTTTTTCCGCTAATGGCACAGGAAATTTAGTTCCAATATATGGTCAAATGGATTCCACAGCATACCAAAAGATTTTGCCCAATCATCTGAAACCCTCCACTACAAAACTTGGTTTAAAGCGCAACTGGACGTTCCAACACAACAACGATCCAAAGCACACATCAAAATCTACTTCAGAATGGTAAAGAAGAATAAAATCAAGGTTCTGGAATGGCCTAGTCAAAATCCCGATCTAAATCCGATTGAGTTGAAGAAGGCTGTGCACAAGAGAAGTCTGGAACAATTTTGCATTGAAGAATGGTCAAAAATTACTACCTGCAATCAGCATCAGCCCATTGACAAATATCCTAATCATTTAAAAGAGGTTATTATTGCTAAAGGTGCCTCAACTAGCTATTACATTTCATTTTTTTCTTGTCAGGGTATGAATACTTTTGAATTGGCATTTCTGGAGTTTTGCAAAAAAAAAATAATAAAAAAAAAATGCTGAAATAAATAATTATAGACATCTGTTTCTTGTAACTTTTTTTCCTCATCCACAAAAGTAAAACTTTTGCTACAATTTGTTACAAAAGATTTTTCCTATAATTATTTGTTTTTGAGAAATGTCTAGAAATTACACATTTCCATTGGGGTATGTAAACTTTTGACTACAACTGTATACTGGTGGTCAAAACTATGGGGACACCTGTAAAATCTTACTAAAATCCTATGAAGAAAGGAAAACTATTTTATTATCCATTTCAGAAGGAAATATAAGTGGATACGTTTTACTGGCATTTTCTTCCATGAAACTATTATCCCTCTCAGTCAGAAGACTACATACAGCTTTGAGAACCTGAACTAACTGTTATTATTTGTTTATTTAGCAGACACCTTTATCCAAGGCGACTTACAGAGACTAGGGTGTGTGAACTATGCATCAGCTACAGAGTCACTTACAATTACGTCTCACCCGAAAGACGGAGCAAGACTGAGTGACTTGCTCAGGGTTACACAATGTGTCAGTGGCCGAGGTGGGATTTGAACCGGGGACCTCATGGTTACAAGCCCTTTTCTTTAACCACTGGACCACACAGCCTTGAGACAAGATAGCCATGTGAAAATATGGGTTCTTTTAAATGACGAGTGTAGAGGAGAATGTATAAGAACATAAGAAAGTTTACAAACGAGAGGAGGCCATTCAGCCCATCTTGCTCGTTTGGTTGTTTGTAGCTTATTGATCACAGAATCTCATCAAGTAGTTTCTTGAATGATCCCAGGGTGTCAGCTTCAACAACATTACTGGGGAGTTACCATGGCTCCAAGGAAGGAGATAAAGTATGAGGATTGTGTATCCATACTTACCCTTCACAAGGAAGGGTATTCCACGAGAGACATTGCAAGAAAAGTTAATGTTTTCATATGATGGAGTGCAGACTACAATCAACAGATACAGAAAACATGGTAGCTATGCAAACAAAAGTGACAGAAAGAGGAAAACAACTAAAAGAGAAGGCAGACTGATTGTTGAAAAGTCCAAGGCTAAATGGTTCCTAACCAGCACTCAACTTGCTGCCTCCCCAGTTGCCTAAACATTTCAACTCCATTGAAATGTTATGGGATGAGCTTGACAAGAGAGTTAAAACAAAGAGTGCAAACAGCACAAATATGCTTTGGGAGATGATTAGGACTGAATGGACAAAAACAGATGGTGATATACTGCTAAAGTTGTGTTACAGAATGCCTATAGTAGGAGCAGCTGTGATTGCTAACTGGGGGGATATTTTGATGAGAAAAGTTTGTAGAAAATGTCAGCAAAACATATCCTCTGTTGCATTTTCTTCTGAGAAGGTTAATACATTTTCATATAAATCAATAGTTTATGCTGATTTTTCCTTTCTTAGTTATATTTCAGTAAAATGTCCAGGTGTCCCCATAATTTTGACCGCCAGTATATATATATATATGAATATGAATGCAGCAGGTGGGACTGCATAGCACACACTGAACCTTAATTACATGCTAATTGTGTTCAATTTACTTATCATATAAAATTTACTTATCATATAAAATCTGTGTCGGTTTAGGCTACTCTTGACCAGAATGCTGTTTTGATCGGGACTGCCAGCAGATCTGTACTTTTTGTTTCTCCTGCTCTGAAGTCCCCACACCGTTTGTGATTTCCCCAGTGTGCTCGTTCAATGTATTGCAATTTATTTTTTGATGTAGATGTTTTATGGATTTTATTTAATTCCTTTTTTTAGGGCGAGCTGTGCGATTCTTTATAGATTTGTGTCCACTGCAACACGACTCACCAAGGTAATTTAACTAGGAGCTTTATTGTTTTAGATGCTTATGGTGGCGTGTGCCTAATTTAGTGTTTTGTATTTTAGGAGTGTGCAGCCACTGTTTCTTGTACACAGTTTCTGTTCTTCTACGTTTTGTCTGTCCCATTGATTGTTTTAACTGTAGAAAGGTATTGCGTGTTGCAATATTAACTCAGGTCAGAAACTGGTGTATTGGTACAATCTAGGCAAAGCTATTTGTTCCTGTTTTCTCTCCCGGCACTTTAGGACAGTATCTATATATTTTTTTTGTGATTATTTTATACCTTGTTACACGTTTGAGAATCATATTGTTCTCCTCTTTTCGTTCACCCTCCTGTACTGCTTGTATGCTGTGAGGTTCAGGCGTCATTCCATGCAAAAGCCTTTACTTGGATGTTTTTTCCCCTAGTGGACAATTCTAGTACTGTAACTACCATTATCTATTCTATAGTAAAACCTTATTTCTTGATGATCATTACCAATGTTTTTTTTTTTTTTTTCTTAAGTTTTGTTGTTGGTTCATGGCTTTGGGTCATATTCATATAATAAACCTTTTAAACTGCATTCTTGTCTATAGACTCATTTATTGGACCTGGTAATATTTATATGTGTGTTGGGTACATAGGGTTTCTCTCTGGCTCTATGGAATACAATAAACCTTTGAGAGTGGCATAGTGCAGTAGTCAGTAGGGGGTGCAAATACAGTACAGAGTCCAAATTGCAGCCCGCAATAAGGCCCGACAGGCCGTCCGTATACGTCGAATATATGTACACCTCAGGGCATTGTGAGAAGTCCGTAAATACAACGTATATGGACGCCCTAAAGGGCCTTATTGCATTTATAATCCAGGTCAAACAGGGGATTTTGAAGAAAAAAAAAGCATAAATCATGTTTAGGGCAAAATTTATTAGAGGTTTTTTTTTCTTTTTTAATGAAATATCCTTACACCAATAAAATAGTCCCATTTATAACTTTATAACACGACACGAAGTTAAGCTGAGTAATTTTTATTGGAACATGCAAAAGAAAGTACATCTGTATTTTTTTATATTGTGGACATTGCCATTGAAAAGATACACCATGGGGCGGAGTTGAGACGGCATGGAGTTATTTTATTTTTATTTTTTTCCCCCAGTCACTGACAGTGCAGACACACTGTTTGAACAGATGGGAGGAATAAAAATGTGTCTTATAACAGAAAGCAATTTTGAAATATTATTTATATTCTCAATATGATTCTCAATAATGGTCTCGATAATAAGCAATATCACATTTATTCTTACACGCTACCCTAGCATATTTGTCCATCCCATTGGTTAAACTCCCAATTATGTCCCGCCTCTGCTCACTCATGATTGGACACCTGTATAACAAGGGGCAGATCTTTGACTCTCCCATTAGTTAAACCTACGAAAGACCTTCAATTGTTTATGTCCTGTCTCCACTCACTTATGACTGGAGTGCTGTGGAGAAAATGCAGATCTTCTATTGGTTGATTTTATATACAAAAATTAAATTCTGCACGATTTAAATTGTTTAAAAAAACCAAAAAAAAAAAACACAAAAACTGATTTCTATAATTTCTAATTGTTCTATTGAAAGATATAAATTAGATTTAGCTTTATAATCAAAAAAATTACATAAGATGCATACAAGAAAAAATAACATGCTATATATTTATATATAAATATGTACATTTGCTGCAAACTTATATTACTTGTCATAATAAAGACCATTTGAATTTGAGAGAGGAGACTCACAAAGTGCTGTCTGGATCTCAGTGCGTCGATCCGCAGGTAGACCGCCGCCACCATGTCACTGGGCAGCTCTCCCTCTGGGCAGCAGAGACTGGCTTTACTCAGCCCCCTCCTCAGAGCCAGCTCCTCCAGCTGGGACATACCCCTGCACAGACATCACACTTTATGGGACTGACACACACAACTGCGAATGGCTGATGATTTTGAACATGCCCAAGCTTGGTTTTCTGTATTAATTATCATTCATAACTTTGGTAAAGGCACTTTATTTGTGATCACTATTTAATGTGCAAAAAATAAGCAGCTGTACTTCCATCAACCTGCAAGTGTTGTACATTTACAGAGCAGCTACTGTTTCTAAAACTATTTCAAAACAACTGTGTTCAAAAATAGATTATTTTTGATCCTACCACACTTAAATTGGGACCACATCCAGCTCCCCTCACCTTACAGACCCAAGCCCTGGCCCCAGTGCAGCTGCTGTCTCCCTGTCACAATCAGAGGAGCTGCAGATGAATCGAGGACTGCAGAGCCGTTCACCCAGGATCCTGTCTCCAGAGGCTTGGGACTCCAGTACGGAAGTCCCCTGAGCAAGTGAAGGCCGGTGCTGGTGAGTAAAACCATGCTTGTTGGCAGCTAAGGCCTGAGGTCTAGAATTGACCCCCTTCCTCTCTGTAGCGACATATAAAATTATATATATATATATATATATATATATATATATATATATATATATACACACACACATACACACACACACATACATACAGTGCACGTACATTTTTTATTTAAGGTTTTCAGCTTGCAAACTTTCCAACCATTGACATATAACTGATTCATCAATGAAAACAAAATGTCACTATAAAAACCTGTGTGTAACATCATACTGACCACCATGATTGACTGCCTTCTTCCCCCCCCCCCCCCCCCCCCCCCCAATCCAGGGCAAGATTCTATACCCCATTGATGAGATGAGCTCGATAATCACCAATGGAGATGAGTGTGGATCTTTTGCATAGTGGGTAAGTTGTCAGTTTGTGCCTAGCCTCCATCCTGTTACACAAGCACAGTTTACATCACTACCTGTCAGGCTGGAACGCAGTGATTTCCCCAGTAGCGCCTCCTGGTGTTTAATCCACCTGTGATAGGATGGGCACTCACTAAGATCCACCAATCGCAGCACATCACAGCGCCCCTGGGAGTGTGGTTATAGAAGAGGAGAGACAGAGAAAGAGTGTTTGAGAGTTCAACAAGCTCAGCATGACTCTGCACGTCGTCTGTGTGTTTGACAGGTTCAGTAATTAAATTGGGCCCCACTGTAATTGTCAAATGTGCTCACACAGGTGTCTCTTTATTAAAGTCCAAGCTCTATGTTTAGCTTATTTAGTTCTACATCTGTCTTATGCACATGTACAATTTACTGTCAACATGGTCTAACTGTAAGTAACATGTTTGCTGTAGCAACCATAGCAATGCGCTCCCGATACAGCATTAGATGAATGCGGTAAAGAAGTGTCAACAATAAAAAAATAACAAATATTGATAACAAATAATAAAACAAGCAGGCACATTGAAATCAGGAAACAGATTTTAACTATGTAGGAATGCCATTGGGGCCTGCTGTATAAGGGGGTACTATCTTTCCAATAGAACCCAATACATTTTCACACTTCTAAACTAGAAAATAGAAAGGCAAGTAAACGCCTGTACACACACGCTCTCCCCTCATAGGAGAGGTTTGGGGCATGCAGTCCTGGCAGAACAAGGTGTGTCCATTCCCCCTTGCACTGTCAGTGTGCTCAGCCTTACCTCTGACTAACATGTACAGACAGGCTCACAGACTAATAGTGAGAGCAGGCAACATGCACGGACACGCCACACAGCTCCCTGCTCAGATTCCACAGGCAGCGCTCAGCACCATACAGCTGCGGTCCTGAACACTGTGTGACTGAATCTGGCTTGCAGCAGGAGAGATGCAGCTTTTATATTAATAGACAATGTAGGGATCCCATTTGCTCATTAATCAGTCATGTGAGGGGCACTAAAGGGTGTGTTACTTACAATATTTCATGTGTTTCTGTCCAACAGAACATTACAAATGTACATTTATATATTAAATCTATAAGAAACTAAGTCTACTTAGTTTCTTATAGTTTTACCTTATAATTAAGAGCTTTCGTAATTATAGATGTACTTACTGTATATACTGTTGCATATACATTGGCCTCCAGTATCAGGGGTAGTGTACACACTATAGTTCACATGCATACATTCTACTATTTATAGTCTGTTTAAACATGGTAAGTGTATTTATTTTAGGTTGAATCCAGAAAGACATTGCTAACATAACAACAGGCTTATATGTACAGTAAGTCACTCCAGAGATCCTGTGCACTTATACTCCAACCTGAAACAAAGGCATTACTGTGCTGGCTTGTGTTCAGTATCACAAGACTCTGTTAATGTGATTGCTAGGTACTGCTCTTGTAAATAGAAAATCTTGTTTAAAAATTTAGTAAATATTTGATATGAGAAATCCTAACAGGTACCTCTGGTTAAACCTTATAAAGGTGTACTATTACAGGCAACAAGACCCAGCTAAAGTGGGACAAAGCATTAGTAGAATGGTACCACATTGGGCCTATTTCCATATCACAATGTTATGAACCAACACACAATTGCAATCCAGTGCAGTACCATGGTACCATATCAGTAACAGTGTGCTAGTGTAGCAGGAGTGCCATTGCTGGTGCTGGTATGGTTCTGCTAGGCTTTCTTCAGTTAACACACTGTGATTAAACTGGCTCTGCAGGAGAGTGTTACCTTAGTGATGAAGACGATGTTCTTGGTCTCACTGCTGTCTCTCAGGATCACCTGGCCATGGTTGAACTCCTCTGCTTTGCAGTGGTCTGCCAGAGTTGCCAGTGAGCTCCTCTAGAGTATCCAACCCACTGACACTGACCTGAATACATACACACACTGCTCTGAGGTCATCTAGAGCAGTGGTTCTCAATCCTGGTCCTCAGGGACCCCTGTGTCTGCTGGTTTTCATTCCAACTGAGCTCTCAATTACTTTAACTAGACCCTTAATTGAACTGATAATTTGCTTAATTAGACTTTTTAAAATTGTTTTCAGCTCTTAAACAGTTGCAAGTTGCTTATAAAATGTTATAGTCTCTGTGCTGGTCTCAATCGCTTCGCAAACAGTACTGACATAAACTGCAAACCACGGACCACCTGAAGGGAGTCGGCAGACCACCAGTGGACCACGGACCACAGATTGAGAACCACTGACCTAGAGTATCCAACCCTGCTCTGCACAGACCTGAATACACACACACTGCTGTGAGATCACCTAACATATAGAACTATGCTCCATTCTGATCTGAACACACATAGACAAATACATATATTCATAAAACTGTTTTGACTGCTGGGTTTTATTTTTGGTGTTCTGAAGCACCTGAAGAAGCTGTATCTCCTCTGAAACTCGCGGTGCAGCTCCTGGTCCAGCTGGTGGTTAAAGAAGTCCTCCCGGTCCACCACCAGCAGCTCCGTCTCCTCCATGCACACGATGGTGGCGTTCCTGCGCAAGTCCTTCAGCAGAGCCACCTCCTGAGATTTAACAGGGCACAGCGCCTCTCAGGAGCCTTTCTTTTGATTAGCTAACCCAGGAGGCATACTGAAAACCTCTCTGCTTTGACTCAATGGTATTATTTGTCCTCATATAGCTTCCACCTTATGCCATTACCACCTTTCCTTTCCCCCTAGCCTCTCGCTGATCCTACCAGCACCAGCAATGGCACTCCTGCTACACTAGCGCACTGTCACTGATATGGTACCATGGTACTTTACTGGATTGCAATTGTGTGTGATTCATAACATTGTGATTTGCAAATATGTCCACTGTGGTACCATTCTACCTATGCTTCATCCCACTGTAGCTGCCCTTGACCATTGCCCCTTAGTACGTCCGTTGCAGTGCCACTGTCTGGATTGCAGCTGGAGGGCATTTGGGAAGGGTAAGCTTACTTCATTAACATATTCATTGCAACTTTATAATGCTCTAGAGTACATGGTCCCCTCCCTCCTCTAGTGGTTCTGTGGTTTCCTTTGCTTTCTCGTTAGCCTAGCCTAGACTCCCTAGTTCCCTACACTCACCCCGAAGCTGGCCCCCTTCATCATGAAAATGGGCTCGGGATCAATGAAGGCGCTGCTGCCATCCTGGTCCTGTGTGACGGCGATCTGTCCCGAGAACACGAAGTAGAAGCTGCTCCCGCGGTGCCCCTTCCGCACCACCACCCTGCGCCGGCCAAACCTGGGAGCGAGCCAGACTGAGCATGGCAACAGCATGGAAAGCATTGCAACAGCATGGAAAGCACGGCAACAGCATGGAAAGCATTGCAACAGCCCTGCACAGTGCACTGTGACGTCAAGCTGGAGCTGCAATGTCTGAATTAAACTTTAAAGAATTAACTTTAAACTAAACTAAAGCAGACCAACTCAATCAAGTCAACACTGAGAAAGGCACTTGGCTAAGCTTCTTAAAGATTTAGTTCAATTTTGTTTATACCTTAGGTACGTAGCTGAGGTATATAGGCCAGAGCTTCTGACAGATTTAGCTGTAACATCTATTAAATTCCAGGTGTAAGGTTTGTTTAAAGACATGTAAAGCACCTAGCTCATGAGCTTGTTTATCTGGTGTGTTTTGCTCCCTCCCCCTCCCCCTCACCTCTCGTAGCGCACCACCCTCGCCAGCATGAGCTGCATGTGCTGGGAGTATCGGCGGAAGCTGGGGATCACCCTCAGAGTGCTGCGCAGGAACATAAGCTCTGCCTCTGAGCGACACTGTGGGGGGCACAGAGCAACCGCCATTGCACGGGCAGGAAACCGGAACTGAACGGGGTGAGGAGAGAAGAGGTCAGGAATACAGACACACACTGAGCATACAGAGGCAAACAGGGAGAGAGATGAGCAGTCAAGAATACACACACACTGAGCATACAGAGGCAAACAGGGAGAGAGATGAGCAGTCAAGAATACACACACACTGAGCATACAGAGGCAAACAGGGAGAGAGATGAGCAGTCAGGAATACACACACACTGAGCATACAGAGGCAAACAGGGAGAGAGATGAGCAGTCAAGAATACACACACACTGAGCATACAGAGGCAAACTGAGCAGGGAGAGAGGGGAGCGGTCAGGAAAATACACTGACACACACACACACACACACTGACACACACTGCCATCACAGGGGCACACAAGCACAGATACTGAGCTTACAGAGGAGATAAGCTGCTAGGGGCATGGACACAGACATACAGTACACATGGTCACTCTATTACGATTCCTAAAGCCAACTCAAAACAAATTCATACAGTGTGCAAGTAGAGGAAAAATAAAACTCTGTTGCACTATTTAGTTTTATGGAAAAACCTAAATCTAAGGGAGGACTTTTGTCTTCACATTTCCTCAATGTCCTCACAGAATATGAAAAACTTCCCACTTCTATAGCAGGATGAGGTACACAAACACACACACACACACACACACACAGACAATCATAAGACCAAAATACACCATTTCTGGTAGTTTAACAATCTGTATATAAAAAACCAAAGCAGTTCAGCAATTTCAAATATTTGTTCATGACAAAAGTATTGGCACCTGTAGTGTCTGTAAAACTTTTATAGAGTGAATTTAAAAACCATTACATGGTAACTAAGCTGCATTATGAAGCCAATAGCCAGAAAAAACTGTAATTACTTACAACATCTGTTGAAGAACGTTTTAGCATGAGTTGGATTTATGTTTTAGAAAAGCACTTGTTGCAAACTACAACAAAGGAAATAGCTGCAGAACAGTTTCTAAGAAATATGGAACACCAAAATCCACAAGCAATAATCAAGATGTACCACAGAACAAATTTAACTGAAATGCTTGAAAGAAGCGGACATCCAAAGAAAATTACAGGCACAGCAGGTAGGAAAATTATCCGAGCAGCTACAAAAGCCAAGGACTAAATGAAAGATTAAGAAACATCATTTTCTAGTGCACTAAAGAATGGTACAAAGGTACCTGAACAGAGAGACCTCAATGCAAATTACTTTTAAAGAAAATTCATAAAACAAACCTTCTTAAATAAGCCATAAAATATGAACAGGAATCTGAAGCATTCTTCATCAAAATTCTTTGGTCCAAATAGAACTTTAACCCAAAACTTGACCATAGTATGTTTGGAGAAAAAAAGGGGAAAGCCTGCAATGAAGAAAACTGTGTACCTACAGTTAAACTTGGGGGCGGTTCGATCTTGATATGAGTTTTTTTAGCAGTTCAGCGACTGGAGACTTTCATGTGATTGAAGATCGAATGAATGCAGCCAAGTATCAAAACATTCTACAATGTACAATGATACCATCTGCTCATAGGCTGATTGGCAGTTTATCTTCCAGCATGAACCAAAGTCAAAGTCTTGAAGAAAACAGAGATAAAAGTTCAGGAATGACCTTTGCAATCACCAGATCTCAATCCAATAGACTGATCTGAAAAAAAGCTGTAGCCAAGCATTGTGTATCCAATCTGTCTGAGCGGAAGGAAATATGCAAGACAGAATGGGCCCAGATTACTCCAACAAGATGTAACATACTGGTTAAGAATGATCAGAAATTCAGAATGCCATAATAAAAGCAAAAGCAAGACACAAAATACTAAAGCAGGGGTGCCAATACTTGATTGTTTGATGAACTACCAGAAATTGTGTATTTTGGTCTGTCATGTTAATTAGTGGCTAATGGTCAGTAAATGCTTGTATTTATCTTCTATTAAGTGTAGGGTGCCAATACTTTTGTCTACGACTGTATCTGAACACTAATAAGTTAATTTACTTTCTGTGTTTTCCATTAGACATATAAAGACTGCTGCTTCCCATTGCTGGGATCAAGCAGAGGGCGATCATTGGCAATCTGCTTAATAGAAACTATCTGCGTTTAATAAACTCGCCAATGTTCACGTCTTATGAAACACACTGCTCAGTACGTGCAGGCACTGACAAAACATTGTAGATTGGTACAACTGTGGCAGATACACAGAGCCAATGCTGCACATATTACTGGATTCAAACATTCTAAAAAGTGCCCACTCTGGGTTGCAGACATCTATCCCATGAAGGAATTAGAGGAGGCATCACACTATAAAGAGGGCTATGACTGGTGTTTAGTTCTTTGGTAAGATCTACAGACAACCCTGCTTACTTACCTCATGCTGGCTTTTGAAGCAGCTGGAGTCGAAGGTGGGTGTGGAGTCTTGGGACACTGCCTCTCCTGACCTCTTTTCCTGGAACAGACAAATAGAGATAAGAGTCCAGTTCCAGTATGGTGTTGTACAGTTAACCAGCCCGGCACAGATCAGCAACCCCAGCGCTCCTGGTATAAAAGTTTACAGTGCTATATTGCAGTAAAATAATCTACACTATTGTTCCAGAATATTGCAAATGCACGAATTTCAAAGAGAGACACCTCTTTTGGGGTGGGGTAATTTGACTGTTCTGGAGTGTACACTTACGCACATGTACAGTTTGCTGTGAACATGGTCTTGCTGTAAGTAACATGTTTGCTGTAGCAACCATAGCAATGCAGTAGATGAATGCGGTAAAGAAGTATTAACAATAAAAAAATAAACATTGAAATGAAGAAACAAATTTGAACTCTGTAGGACACTGTGGCAGGGACATTTTTAATGGCTCTGTCAGCAACCACAGGTGTGGCCACTCTCCAGTTAGTGCAGATTGGTGCTAATTGGGGAGTGGCCACCTGTATAAAAGCAAGCAGAAAGCCTGTGGTTTGGAGAGAGGAGTTTGGAGAGTGAATCTGTCTTAAAACACTAGATGGTTGTTCAGTGCAGCCTGGCATTTTGTTTGTGTTTTGTTAATAAACCTGTATTTTGGCCCATGTGCCTTTTTGTTTGTATCAACCTCAGGGATGCTGTGCTTTTGCAGGGGGCCTCTGCTGATGAAGGTACGAGGCAAAACTTGATTATGTAATATCCCTAAAAAGCATAGCAAACTGTAGTAAAGCACAAATATGCATGGAATGAAAACAAACAAAAACCCTGGTAAATGCACAGTACAGGACTCCCTCTTGATTTCACTATCTGACATACACATCAAAATAACATGAAATATTTAAAAGAGGGAATTAGTTAACAATTTACTGTTGACATGGCTTAACAGTGAATTAATCAAATTACTGAATTATTGAATGGTGAAATATTGTGAGCATTGTACAAACATGGGAGCTGATTTACCTCCTATAGGTGTCGGCACTGGAAACAACACTGGGCAATGCAGGTACTCACTGTGCTGCTGAGATGGCTGTGTGATCCGCGGTCAGCCCAGTATGAGAACCCGAGAGACTGTGCGGCACTAGAGGCGAGGGTGCGAGTGACGGAGCAGATAAGAGCCACCTTCCTCACTGCGGCCTGGAAACACTGAGGAGAAGGCGCGGACAGTCAGGACTCACTCTTCACTCCACTCACACATACACTGCCTGGGGAGGAAGACTGCCAGCAAACAGCAGCTTGATCACTTCTGTAATGTAAGCTTGATCATCAGTCACTCTTCAGTCTCTTCCATTGTTTTGTTTAATGTAGCATGTGTGTGCCCTTTTAAGCTAATGGGTAAACTAGAGTGGATTGAACTGCTCTTGAATGGGTTTCTTATTGCCATCTGGAAGATCATCCAAACTGTCTGTCTAGAAGTAAGAGCCATCTAGTGCACAGCAGTATATTTTCATTTGGTGGCACTGGCTCTTCTGTAAACACTTTGACAGATCTAGTCTAAAGCACCTTAACACAGACTTAAAACCTATAAGTAAGATTGAAAAAAGAAATAAGAAAAGGAACTTGAAGCTGCTCACACTTTAATAAGAAACCTTTTTGTAGAAATTAAAGAAGCCTCTTTTCATGACGTTTATATTAAATCCTCAATCAACATTAATTTATCATGAACAGGTGACTATAAACTGAAATTGATTTAAATAATGGCAAATAAAACAGCCCTTCACACTTACTTTTCGACTGTCCAGTTTGCTGCCATCTGTTTTTTTCTGGAAACAACAAAATACCAAAGTCATCACATCATACAGGGCAACGCTGAGCCTCGGGTCAGGCAGGTGGTAATCTTGCTGTTACACTTGTAAATGAAAAGATGTCAAGTACCATTGTACAAAATATATCAATCAATACACAATAGATATATACCTGAACCATTTTAATCCAGCTCTGGCTGAATCCAGCAGTGAATGTTTGTAGCAACCAGTCAGTAATTACACTGACTAACAGGACCTCTGAACCGTGGTGAGGGGGCTCACTGTGTGTGTGAGTGTGTGACTGTGTGTTTGTGTGTGTGTGTGTATGTGCTAATGAGCATCTAAAATGAGGTTCTCACTATAGTTAAGTGCCAATACTGTACACAATGCCATCACAAGTACAGTACTGTAGGGCTATGTCTGTGTGTCCATATGTTTGTGGGTGTCTGCTTGTATTTCTGTATAGAAATGACAACTTGTTTTGTCTCATACTGTACCAACAATTAAAAATCATCTGCCACGGCAATGCAATGGTTTTGGACAAGAGGCAGACATGGGTGCACAAAGGACAGCTACAAGCAGTTTGTAGAATGGCACCACTGTGAACCAGTATACAGTGCTGATAGTCCATTGCAGTGTTCCCATGCCATTGCGTTGCTGGAAATTCTGTGATCTGCTAATGGTTCTGCTTGCAATGATTCTTCAAGATAATACACTGGAATTGGAATGGGATCCTGTAACAGGAGAGGTCTGTGCTGACTGTCTGGCGCATGCGGGGTACTGCAGGAAGGGGGCAGCAGCCTCATAGATCCGCCTGTCAGTTATGGCAGTGACATGGAGAGGTGGGGAAGAGGGTGTGTTGGCTTTCCCTCTCTCTGAGTGACTGAGAGGCAGGCCTTGGGGGATTGCTGACCCTATAAGATAACGCTCTGGTGTTCCCTCAGCCTGCCCTCTAAGACTAAACGAGCCAGCTGGCCGAAGCGCTGCTGCGGGACTGAGAAGAACGAGCACAACAAATAATTAATTCGAAAAACTTGGGCAGAACCCTGAATTGTACGAGCAGGTTGAGGGAACGGGTGAGCATAGGATGGAGACCCGGGCCGTGCGGATAGCGACAGTCGGGGTAACGCTGCTGAGTGCAGCACCTTTATTTTGCAGTTTTATTATTGTGTTTTATTTTCCTTTTTTCTTTAGCCTTTTGTTTTCATTATTATTTTTGAGCACTTGTATGTGCACTGGACTGTATACCAGTATGGGTAACCCCGTGGTCCTGTTTACTGTTGCCAGTATTCAGGCCACGGACAACAGCGCCCTCTGTGGGTAAAAATAAACCAGTGCGCCTGAGTAGTGTTACAAATAAAGTTCTGTCTCTGTGTCAATGAATTGCCCACCACCCTTCCACAGATCCTGATGGGAAGTTTTTTGCAAAGAAACCTCACAGTCCTTTCCCTTAATAGTCCCAGCGAGGGAATGATTAAAACTCCCTGAATTTAAGTGCCACATTCTGTAAGCTGAAGACCCCCCTCCCCCATTATTAAAGAAAAACCTAATTTTGCTAAAAGGTTTTGAATTATAATGAGCAAAACCTGCATGATCAGTGATTCTGATCAGACAAACATATCAAAGCAGCTGTACATTTGCAAAGACAAGCATCAACCCAACATACTGCATATGAAGCAGCATAAAAAACAACCTGCAACCAGGGGACTGAAATGGGGTGATAACATCTAAAAAAAACTGTTCTGGTGAATGTCGCCATATTTACAAGTCAGCGACACTTACAATATTACCAGTGCAGCAATATGTCTGTTTTATCTTTGTATTTATTTTATTTATATCTCAGAAATTGATTTTGTAAAGAATATGGCCTTCTTAAGACTATGCAGTGATCTGATTCAAGCATTCAAAATTGTAAAAGGTATTGACAATGTCGACCCAGGGGACTTTTTCGACTTGAAAAAAGAAACAAGGATCAGGGATCACAAATGGAGATTAGATCAAATTTAGAACTAGGAGGCACTTTTTTACACAGAGAATTGTGAGGGTCTGGAACCAACTCCCCAGTAATGTTGTTGAAGTCGACACCCTGGAATCCTTCAAGAAGCTGCTTGATGAGATTCTGGGATCAATCAGCTACTAACAACCAAACGAGCAAGATGGGCCGAATGGCCTTCTCTTGATTGTAAACTTTCTTATGTTCTTAACTAAACCAGCAATTAAATTAAATAATAAAGAAGTTTGTATAAAGCTGCAGTATAAAACAGAAACAAATGCCTTTCTGTCTATTTTTTATATTTTCTTTTGCAATTAGGCGTGGCTGACTCGTAAATATGGTGACATTCACCAGAACCTTGCTTTACCCTCCCAAAAAAAAAAGTTATTTCTGGTGCAAAACCTTTTTTATGCGGCTGCAGTTTTTTTTAGATGCCACCAACCCTTTCTCTAATGTTTCCATCCCGTTTCAGTCCCTCTGAACTTCTCGGCCACCATATATACCCAACATCATGTGGAAAGAAAATAATAAGCTACATTTCAATTTTACTGTACCCCTCATCTCTCTCACAGAGTTTATAAAGAAAAAGCCTACCTGTTTTCTTACTAGTTTCTTACACAGCCCCCACTTGGATCCTGACACCAGGTCTTTCTGCATGGTGACTCAAGAGCTGTGCCTGAACGACTGGATAACAGCTGAGCTGCTCGCTCTCTTTGCACACATGCTGAAGGCAGGTCACCTCTGTGTGCTCACCCTGGCAAGTGCTGGCATGTTACACACAGCCTTATCACTGAGGATTGAGGAGGGTGTGGAATACAGAGAGAGGTCACTGGACGGCCTGGTCTAGAGTCACACTCTCTCTACAGAGCCACACAGCTCAAGATGCTTGTCAAGGACTGTTCAGTGTATTTATGCCTCTCTCATTTATTACAGAGAGTGGTGAGTCTATGGAATGGGTACCTAGTCATGTTGTTGAGGCAGAATCGCTTGGTTCCTTTAGACCCAACTTGATAAACTTTTGAGAACCAGACAAGCTTTGATGGGCCAAATAGCTTCCTCTTCTTTGTAAACGTTTCCTGTAGTAAAAGCATAGCAAAGTGTAGTAGAGCACTGTGAAAGCATAGTACAGCTTAGGTAAGCATTATAAAGCACAGAACGGTGTGCTAAAGTATATTAAAAGACATGTAAAACCATAGTAAATTATTTTATAAGGTTATAAGCTTTTATAAGGGATCTTTTATGATTATACAAATTCCATTGGATCCCATTATAACAGTGTTTACCCTGCAGGAACCCATTACCTGACTGCATCATTACCAGCTATGGCAACACAATGGATTTGGAACACATATAACACAATATTGTAGGGCAGTGTGTTGCTTTTGAAAATTGCTTGAGGGTATAGTATGCTCTTCTGTGTGTTTTTCCTAAGAAACTCTTTTTTAAAGTCCAGGCTTTATCCTGTTTTAATTTGTAGTTTGATTTGGGTTTTTTTTTAATTCATTACATATACCGTGGGGCCAGATTTATCAAGTCCTTTACACTGAAAAGCATTTTTTTTTTTTTTTTGCTGTAAAAGGGAAGAAAAGAGGTTATGTTAAAGAAAATAACAGTCATTTAATGAACCTTCTGGGTTGTTTGTTACTAGTTTTATAACATTGTCAGTTTTATTTTATTTAAATCAAAATATGTACAGATGGATTTGTAGTGTGAAGACCTTGAATAATTAGGCCTAGTCTGTTAAACTTGTCCCACACGTGAAGGTGCACAGTAAGCCTAAGCCCCAAGCCCATTCTTTAATACATACAAATAGTCCATGGTTCAATTTTTGTTTAACAAGCTCTACTGACTTAGAACAATATGATGCAACTTATTGACAACCACGTTGTTTTCTAGTACTTACACAAAGGTGCACCGAAGCAGAAGCTTTGTTGATATATCAACACCTTAAAAACTAGCATCTTCTGTCCCATAAACCTGCAGCTTCAGCTTGGACTTTACTGTTTGTACAGGTTTAAATCCTCCTAACTGCATTGTCCCCCAGTTCTCCTGACCCCTGCCATGGTTGTGTGAAAGATGTCAAACACAGTGGAGAGCAGGCGAGCACACCCAGCTCCATCGCCGTCTGTTTACACTCTGCACAAGGCAAACACACCGAGATCATACGGACTGAGGCAGCTAAACCCAGCCATTATCCTGCTAATCCTTTTATTGCTCAACACAGCCCAGTTAAACTGCAAACCAATTCCACTGAGCACTGACTAGTTTAATAGTGTCTAAAGAGCCGAATCAATCCAGCTTTGCAATACCGTTTTATGACACATTATTATTTTTCTTGCTCTGCAGCAACATTATCCGAATTCGTCTATAACTTCAAAACACTTAATCAAAAAAAAAAAAGTAGACAAAACATGTATACTAATGATGGCAATTGGTCTACTTCAGTTCGTTTCGTATCCAATGAGTGTTAAAAAATCTTGGTTGTGCTGAGTATTTGGTTTCTTAGAAACAGGGTATTCTATCAATGTATTGATCTGGATGGACTTGCACGTGCTTGGTTTGGCACTTATTTGTCAAACTGTTAGCAAACTGTAATTTGGCGGTCTTGAATTCTCCATGACTCCAGCAGGTGGTCCAAGGGGCTGTGTTCATGGACCTCTACTTTACGTAAGTCTAAATTTTCATCCTGTGCGTTTGATACTCAGGTTTACTTTGATTTAACCCGTGCCTCTAGGTTATCTTTGCTTGGATGATATTGCAGCCTGAATGTCCAGATTTATTTGACTGCAAGTAAAACTAAGCCATTACTAGTAGGTTTCATTGACTCTTATAAACGTTTACCCTAGAAAAATGCATTGCAAACTTAATGCTGCATATTGCAGTGAGGTATGGACACGCACATTAAAAACATGGTAAAAACACAGGATTACTATTGGAAAACTGCAAAAGAATCACTGCAAATTTACCATGGTAACTTTAGTTTAAGGGAGCCGACATAAACACTTGCTTACAGTAGTCCTATGTCAATAACGACATTTTTTAAGCAAAAAGTCAGCATTTGTCAAGGCGTGATTTCAACCACACAAATATAAATTATACCTACAAATGTAGTTTCTTAAATTAGGTAGATTTATTTTTTGTTAAAAACACATTAAATGTAGTATTCAAATACTGCCATTTGTTAAAGAAAAAAAAAACATTTGAAGTGCAATCGAATGAAGATAAAAAAAAAAAATTAAACATGAATTTACTTTACACCTAGTTAGATAAAATGAGAAATGTGGAATGGCGAAATGTCGAGTTTTTATTTATTTATTCCCTCACATACACGGCCCGAGGGCTCTTCAAACACATGATATACTTTTCACTGTAAAATACAACAGGCCACGCCCATTATTGTGATGTTTCAGTAAACCAAACCGGTTCACACGTGCAACGTGTGATTACATCAGAGTACAAATCAATATCACAAATCAACACGAATTTGTAAGTTGCACTTGTACCCCGAGGCTGATGCTGCAGCACTTGTTTTTCATTGCTGGAGGTGAGTTTCACGTAATTTAAAAGAATAATTTTGGAAAACACGCTTTATGAGATACGTATTGTTCTACGCAGTATACTGTGGAGATATGTGTGAAATTATATACATACTGTAGCAAGCAGACACATCTTTTAGACACACCAATAGTGCTGGTTGTTTTGTTATTTTAACGTGTATTTATAACGTTTGTTAATATACATTTATACGAAGGGGACGGGGGTGAAATTTACAATGACAGCGCCCCCTTCCTGTTATGTAGAATATTAAGTGATGCTGATCGTGAGTCCGCCAAGGTTGTTATTGCTTTACTGGATAATTGAAGCAGATATATCCTAAACAACAAGTACAGTTACCATCGTTGCCCTCACTCCCGTGCAACAGGGTATAACTGCGGACTGCAGGCTCGCCCAGCGTACCCCTATGAGGGTACCTCACTCATCGTCCTTCAGTCATGCGTGCGCGGCTTCTAATTACGTATAATGAACCCGAGCGCGAGGGTAGCTCATCCATAGAATTTTACCGAAAAATTACAGATTTTTTTTTAAACTGAATGTCGGTTTTTACTGATTTATACCCGATTTCTGTCTATTATTCAATATTTTCCCGGTACTATTTTCTAGGGAATACACACTATTTTAATCAAAATGCTGTTTTATTTTGATTCTGACATTGTAATAAGCAGCCTTACATTGTATCCTAGGATACAGCAGAGATTACAGGTCAAGTAACGTTCAAACGTGGTTCTCTGTCACTTCACAAACACATTATCACCTCATTATGTTTTCCAAGCAAAGTCTGATTATTGAGGCAATTGCTGGGCATAGTAACTACTAGCTTGATCAAAAACTAAATTGAAATACACGAAAATATAATATTTTTGGGGAGAAAATATAAATCAGTTTATGAATATTCAAAAGAAAACGAATGTTTCGAAGTATACAAAAAGCAAAAATAGCAGAAGTGGGTCAGATGAGGCAGAGGATGCAACGAGGCTGAAGTTGGCTTCTTATTCGCCAGCTTCTTATTCGCTGGCTTTTAGTGCATAAATGTATTTGTCTACGTTGAAGAAGTAGCCTTGAATTTAACTGGTTAAATCACGTCGGGCCACCGATTTCTCTGCAGGTACCTAGCGAGGGGCACCCCCTCTGCAAGCTACACCTGTATTTAGCCCGACCCAAAATGGTTTACTGGGGCAGAACAGCAGGCAAATATGCCAATCGCTCAGCTTCTTAGTCGCTCTTTATGTATCTATGTTGAATAAGTAGCCTTGCATTTAACGGGTTAAATCACGTTGGGCCGCCAATTTCTCTGCAGGTAGCTGGCGAAGGGCAACCCCTCTCAACCCTATCAGCTCACAGACATGCTTGTTATTGCTAATACTGCTAAAATACAAAAGTAGTATAATCAAGTTTATTTTACAATAAGATACAATACAACCTATACATACCAATCATTGTAAGAAACACCACACACTAAAGTATTATTTAACCATTTTATTCCATTGATTGGCTATTTGCATACTGCATTAAGTTTGCACTATTGGCCATCCGTAGAGTGTTGCCCTACTTAATATTTTTAGTGGTGCTGTGAGTCAGCATTTATACGTCATATTTGATATTGTATTGTAAATTTAATACACAGTTTTAATATTCTTCAATGTTTTGTAAGACTATATCATTTTCTCATTTCACAAAATAGTAGTTAATTAAAGACCAGAGTAAATGCTGTGAAAATTTGACCTAGGAATTCTAAGCCTTTTTGTGAGGGTACTGTTACATTTTCATGGTTATGTATTGATTCTTGTTTTTGTGAATAACAGTTAAATAATGTAATGATGATCCCACTTAATTAACTTTATTTTTATTTTTTATTAAACATAGCTGAATGCTGAAGGTATTTCAAGATGTCAAGTCATCACGCAAAGCTGGTCATTCCCTATGGCCTGAAGACGCTGCTGGAAGGGGTCAGCAGAGCTGTGATGAAGAGACAGCCAGAAAACATTCCAAAGTTTGCTTCTTGCTACTTTACAGAACTACTGAAGTTCAGAGACGGTACGTTCATGCTCTGTACCCAGTGTTATTGAAGCATCATTACTAATTATAAGTGTGAAATTTGTTGCTCACAGTTCCTTTAAAGCTGTTATTTTAACATAATATTTTTTTTTTGTTTCAGAAAATCCTTCTCTTGACATAATGGGCCTAGAAAATGAATTTCGGCGAATTCACGGTAAGGTGTAATATCTGGTCTCGATTTATTCGGGTATCTGAGAAAAAAAAAGCGAAAGTAAGTAAACAATGCATTTTAGGGTCTTTTTTATAAAGTAATGGTGTTTAATAGCGATGATCTGTTTTTAAGTGTAGTGAATTAGAATTCTGAATGTTTACCACCTTGTACACTACATTCAAAACAAGTTATCGCTTAAATACACAACAGTATTTGCAGTACAAGCAGTTTACAGTTTTTAAAAAAAGGATTATTTAAACTGAAACCTGTTCATAAATTGTTAAGCAGACGAGTTACCTGCATTTGCTTGCCACGACAGGAAAATGCTAGAATCTCCAGCACTTGCTGACACAGTTTTAAGAGATGCCTCTGTGCTGTCTCCAGAACCAATGTTACCCGATGATACCCATGAGATAACCCGTATTCATTATGAATCTTCATCCATAAGGGACAAGTCTGTTCCTACTAAAGGCTCATCAGGACACTCAACACCCACTAATGAGGTGTCGTCCTGTGCCCCCTATAGTGAAACCCCTGCAGATCAGTTGAGACATACAGTTATGGCCAAAAGTTTTGCATCACCTAGAATTTTTTAATTGAGACATAATTAAAAAAAAAAAAAAAAAACCTGTATGAACCTATTTTAAATATTTTATTTAACATCATGTAATCAAAGAAACTACAAAATGATATCGCAAAAGTCTACTGGAAGCCATGATTGTAGTACAGTATTTCATGTTAAATTTTGAAAGCGTAACATTATTCATCAGGTTTCATTAAACTTTAAGAAGCAAAATTAATTAATTCTATAGGGTGATGCAAAACTTTTGGCCATAGCTGTAGTTGCAGTTTTTCTTTCTATTTCCGAAAAATCTACAAAATCACCGGATAGCATTTGGCCACTACCTTCTCATGAGCCTGATGTATGTAAACCTGAGTCACAGATGGATTGTCCGGTTTACCATGAGACAGTAGCTCTGGCAATAAAATTCCAAGTTTCCAAAAATTTCAATCTGTTTACCAAAATGTTTATTCTGCTACCAGGCTTGTCTGTTGAGAAAACGTCTTTGGAGACACTGATAATCTGAAAATTGCTCGTATACACCATATCATTCTAACCGCAGGTCTCTGCATGCCTTGCGATCCTAATACTGTTCAATCTTTTTATGCAGATTTGGGGTCTTCGTTTGAGGAACACAGACTTGGGGTGGCAGCTTTTCACAATGATTCACCAGCTTCTGAAGAGCAGGGAACCCATTCCAATACGTATACTTTTGAATCAGGCATTGTGAGGAGCCCTTACAGTGATCAAGACCCAAACACCAGATGTGCTGTTCAGTCAGTGTTTGAAAGAGTGCCGTCAGGCATATATGAGGCCACCTCAAACTCAGTGTTACTTAAAACACCTGATGTTCCTCATGAGGATGTAATAACTGTTCATTCTGAGAATGTTCCAGAATCATTAATATTCCATAAAGTTAAGGAAGAATCTTGTACAAGGCAGAGTTTATTGGGTTTTGATGAATCAACTGCTAAACACAAAAATGCTCAGGACGGGGAGTCAGCACCAGGAAAGGAATACCAAGCAGTAGTGTTCCAAAGAGTTCCTTCAGCCATTCAGCTGGCTACTCCTTCAGCTGCTCAAGAAACAGTCAATCAGGATACACCTGTGAATGCTATGGAACATTCATCAGCAGAAGCGCCTTCCCTTCATCGCAAAACTTCAATTTCTGGTGTTGAGGTACCTCCTGAAAAAGCAGAGATTGAACAGGAATGTGGTAAGACCCATTACTTCAAAACGTAAATCTGAAAAAATCTCATTGGAAACTCAGGTTGACAAACGTTTCCACTAAACCTTCATAAGTTAGAAATACTGGTGAAGGCATTAGCCAAAATGTTTACTTCCTGATTTAGTTTTAATTTCTTACCTTTTGACTTTATGTTACATGTTAATACTTGTCCAACGTGTAAGAGACAGCTCATTAAACAGTATAAATCTATCAGAGACTCAGAGTCTCTGTGTCAGTCATTAAATCTTAGATTGGTATTGTTTACACTAAATTTGTCAACCCTGGACAGTAAAACACAAAAATGAAGTGCAAAGTGCTTAGCACTTGCAAGGAATTGTCTTCATTTACTCTAGTGCTTCTCTGAAAATGTAGGTTTGTATGAATCATGTATTTATTTAGGATTTTATGAGGCTGGTATGTCATACTGCAGAGATGTGTCTGTATCGCTTTTGCCATTTCCTAAAAGCTGTATTGGAGAGACATGAGTAAGTAGCTGGGTTCTGAAAAATATAACATTACACATCTCCTGTGTTGCTACAACTGTTTAAATAATGTACCTTTAATTTTTATTTTCATTGTTAACATCCTGACAACTTTTTACACTTATAACTTTAAAGTCTGTTTCGAAGCTCTGTTCAAAATGACCACTCTAATGCACTGGAGTTTGAGAGCTGTCCTCTAAATCACTGCAGGAAGAGCAATTAAACAAACAAACAAAAAACATAACAAGTGCTCAGGCTTTTCTTTTCCATACCACATCATGGATTGCTATGGCTGTGCTACCTGTTTGACAATGTGGGCAGTAATCCTGGCTAGAGCGGCCATTTTAAAACAGACTTTTAAGTTATAAGTGTAAAAAGTTTTTAGGATGTTAACAGTGAAAAGAAAAATGACAGATACGTTGTTTATATAGTTGTAGCAACACATGGGAATGTGTAACGCTATATTTTTCGGAACCCCACTACTTACTTTTTAAGCCTAAACTTTACCCATACAGTGAAAAGTTAAGATAAGGCACAGGTTATTTTGGAAATAGTTAGCTGGAATATGAACATTTTTAAAAGGTGGCATATTTTTTTCTTCCTGAAAAAAACCCATCTACCATAATTGTAAAAATGTATATTTTTAGTTTACAAATAATCATGAGTGTCTTTATACTTTATACCAGCCTTGCTCGTGTAACAGTGGTGCTCTGTGGCCTTTATGTGTTGTTAAAGGTCCCAAATGAATGTCTCCTGCTTGCCATAGTAATTTAGTCTTTGTATTAATTTAAACTTTACACTTTCCAATTAAAAGTCTTTTCAATGACTTATGTTATGAAAATGTAAGGGGTTGCTGTTGTATGAATAAGGCTACTAATAGATTAGCTTTTTCTTTCAGTCACTGCACAGCAACAGATAGCTGTAGATTTACCCACTGAGGCTGGCCGCCAGCCTGAAAACCCTACTCAGGATGATGCAGAAGAAGTTTGGATGCTTTATCGTCTAGCAGATTTTGGGACACTTGGAAATATGATGCAGGCTCATCAGTATGGTTCATCAATGCGACCATTTGTACCAGAAAAGTTATTGTCTTTTCACCCAATGTACCAGGGCATTTACCCAGTGCAGGGAGTATTCCCAGGAGCTGGTTTTATACCTATTCAGACTTTTCCAACAAGTCAATTGTCCTGTCCCAACCTTGCCAATATTCTTACACAAAGAAGACCAAGCGCCCCTCAGTTTGTTTTGGTAAATTCTCCTTCTGAAGAACAGAACATGAAATTAGTTGCTCCTCCTGCTGGTAAAACGACTAAAGTACCTTCACAGAGACCAGGTACTCCCAGATTAATTTTCTGTTTCCATACCTATTGACAAAGTTCAACCTCAAGTATGGGGACCTGGCCAATTGTCTTTCCAGGTGGTTGCTATTGAAATTAACCAACTTAGTCAATATGAATTGAAAAAGCAGAATATTTTGTGGCATACTTCACATACAGTTACAAACACTGGTTAGTTAGATCTTGCTGTGCATTTGCCAAACTAAAATGACTATACACTCAATAATATTAAAACATGTATGTCAGTGACATTCATCCAAATCTCTGTTTCTAAATTCAATATTATAGCTACTGGTAACATAAAAAACATATATAATAATAACTGCACATTTAATAACTTAGGGATAAGCTAATGCATCTCTGCAATATCTATTAAAATATCTATAATTTCAAAAGCTTTGGAAATATGATTCTCTCTTCTTTAGTATTGTATATCCCACATTTTTAATGTACCGTACTTTTCATCTTGAGAAATTCTGAATCACATTTTTTTTTTTCTTTATTTCTTACTTTCAATACAGTGTACAGGCAATATTTATTTTATCTGAAGGGGCAAAATCAACCCTTATGGAGATCTCATTATAATCGCATCAACTTATATTTTTATTGTCTTTGTAATAGGTACAGAGAAAAACAACGGGACTCATTAAACAGAGGACTGAAGGACCCACCCAATTCCTCAGCAGGTACATTTTAGTTTTTTGTATATTTAGTATTGAAAAATATTTATCCACAAATTCAGAAAAACTCAGTTGAAAGTTAAAGCTTCAGTTGATACAGGCAGAAGGTTAAATGTTTGTATGTAATGTATGTAAAAATATAACATGTACTGTATTTTAGGGTCAGCGTAGTCTTGAATGGATTGACATTCATATTAAAAACAGAAGCATCACAAACCATATAGAAACTAACATTACACAATGATTTGACATGTTTATAATAAAATGATCAAATTGTAATAGGTTACATAGAGGGTTTTTCACATGTTTGGGAGCTTTCAAATGCTGGAATGGACATAATGCAAACTATGGAGCCACTCATTTAAAAATTAAGTATGCATTCTTTATTATTATTATTATTAATAATAATAATAATAATAATAATAATAATAATAATAATAATAATAATAATAATAATAATAATAATATAGGATTTATAATATGTTTATAGGTCTTTTTTTGCCCTCCAGCACTTAGCTCTCGTAAGCTGAAAACGTAGCTTGACCCTGTAAACTATATAATCTTTACATTTTATTGTCACTAAAAACAGGCGCTAACTGCAATGCCAGCCATAAAGGAAATGTATAAAAATGCGACTGTGTGTCTAATAACAGAGCTGCTTTTTTCATAATAGGTTTGGAAATTCAATTCAAGAAAGACTTTTGACCTGTTTGGTGGACTATGACTTGGTAGATGTTCATTTTACTTTAGTCAATAAACTGATCTTGTGCAAAAAAATATATTCTTTGTTTTTTTTGGGGGGTGTGGCAAAGTGGTTAGTAGTGTGCAGGTGTAGAGGTGATGCTGTGCTCAAACAACGACAATAACACAGTGTTTACGGTCCAAACAGTTCTTTTAATTGTTGCCACGGTTTGGCACCATCAAATAATAATGCTGGCAACTACACAGCAATGTGTAATTGCACAGCTAAGCAAAACAGGGTGTCAGTCCCCAAATACTAACACAATAATACAAGCACGACTCTGCATCCTTTCTCGCGGTGCTCCAGTGCTGGTGGTGAATACACAATTATTGGTGACTAGTGTAGTATTTGGAATCCAGATTTAATGCTGGCTGGAACAGTGACAGCTCCCGGTTGTTAGCCGTCTATTATATAGAAATAAAAGGTGGTTAACAAAACAAATACAAACACGGTTTCCTGGTCCTTTCGTAAAACCATAACAAAGGAACAGATTCCATCGTCACATCCCCTAAAATACCCTTAGTCACGCCCCCTCCGATAGCTAATTCAATCACGTCTCCTCCAATCCATGACTCACACATCGCTTACTGTACTAGGGCGATGACTTCTGATATTGTGACTCCACCCCCTTCCTGGATGGCTGGCTTCCGACTGATACTGGAATGAACTGCTGAACCATCCAGTACGAGGCACACTGTTCCTGTTATACAGCGCCCTCACAGATCGGGAAGGAGATTTTTGACTAGGATTCATTTGCTCTTCGTCACATATCCCACCGCTCACAGTGGAGCCGAAGGAACACTTGGCTGAATCTACTTTCCCCTTTACACCCTCCTCCCGGGAAAAGTAATCAGCATTTTGGTGATCTTTCCCTGCACGGTGTGTCATAAAATACACAAAGGGTTGCAGCGCCAGATACCAACGAGTTGCTATCCTTCATCATGCTTAACCTTCTGAGTGGGGCGTGGTCAGTGACGAGATTGAATGAATGATCCAAGAGGTAGTATTGTAAGGTCTGAGTGGCCCATTTAATGGCCATACATTCCTTCTCTATGACGGAGTAGTTACGCTCCCGAGGGAGCATTTTTTTTACTTATATAGAGGATGGGGTGTTCTACTCCCGTCGACCTGCTGGGACAAGACTGCCCCCAGACGAGCATCCGAAGCGTCGGTGTGGAGGATGAATTCCTTATCAAAATCTGGTGTTATAAAGGTAGGGGCTTGGTTGAGTCATTGCTTAATGGTATCAAACGACCCCTGACATTCTCCTGTCCATTTTATTGAATTTGGTGCACTTTTCTTAGTGAGGTTTACTAGAGGGTTGACCACTGTGGTATACTCGGGGATAAATCGTCGGTAATAGCCGGCCAACCCCAAGAGAGACCTCACCTGGGACTTGGTTTTAAGGATTGCCGCGTCCATCAAAGCCTGGACTTTGGTGGCGACGGGTTTCACCTGCCCATGTCCCATAATAAATCCCATATATTGTGCTTCTGCTTTGGCTATCACAATCGGACTGCACCACTCGCTCCTGGGAGGCTCAGTCACCCCAAGTTTAAGCATCGCCCGCACCTCTCTCTCGAACTGTGGTACCTGGGGGAGTGAGAATGTCATATTCAACAAGGTTAGTTGTGCCGGGCACGTCAGAAAAAAACATCATTGAACTCCTCAATTAACTTTCGCAGATCTCTGCTGATCTGGGAATGCTCTAACTGATCTAACTGTTCCCCCACTGGAATGTTCTGAATGCTAGGGGCCTCTATACAAAATCATCCTCTACCTCACCTGGAGCTATAAATAAGGCCTCCCTTGCTTGCCAGGGCTTCAGTAAATTCACATAGTAAATTTCCCTTTCATTGTGGAACCCTGTCGAAGTATAAAATAAAGTGAAATTGCAACCATACTACTGAGTATATACAAAAACACCACGTCCATATAAGGTATTTCTAAAATAGACAGCTTAAAACTGGTTGCAACATGTTGCTATTAATATAACCTATTAGCAAAATAACAGTATAGTTGTTACGCAATTTGTATTACAAGGCCTAGCTGTGTTACAAAATAATATTCAGTAAGTTGACTTTGGTAAAAATGGGAGGAATGACACAGGCCCGGTTTTTGGGATGGAACCGCATAACTGTCTCGCGTTTTGATTGGTCCATGTCTGTCACATGAATATGTCGTCACACGAGTGGAAAAGCTTGCAGGCATTTTTAACATTGTGATGCACGCATACACCCACCATAGCAATTCTTTGCAAAATATATTTTCGGGTATTCAGCCCCATTCATGTCTATGGCAGTGTTAAAAAACACATTTTCAGTCATATCTCTCGAACCAGAGCACCTATAACCACCGTTCGAAGGGTTCTAGACCAGCCTGAATGTAATATGCCCAGTTTCGTAGCAATTCTTTGCAAAAAATATTTTCAGGGCGTTCAGGGTGTTCAGCCTCATTCATGTCTATAGCAGGGTTGAAAAACACATTTCAGGCATATCTCTCGAACCCGAGCACGTAGAACCGCCATTCAAAGTGATATAGACTCAGGGGAGCACCCCAAACCACCCCCTAAAACGGTGTGGTGGTTCACCCAAAAACTCATGTCATGACGAAAAAATTCACTTTGCCAAGCCGTCCTGGCATCTGAACCATGAAAATGGTGACTCCTTGTGTGGGGCCCCGCCGCAAAAAAAAATCAAGTTCCTAACCCTCACAGAACCCGAGATACGCCCTGTCAAAAATGTCCAAAAACTACCCTTTTCGGGGTCATAGCTCCATGACCCTGGGGCCTAGAAACCGGGTTGAACTTCCTAGGGTCATGTCTGGGGGCCCTCTTTCACAGGGAGCCACCCGTTTTCAAATGGTACATTTTCAACAAATGTACACATTTTCAGCATGATGGCATGTCAAGGTTGCATTTCCAATAGCTTTTGAGCTCCAGGTTGGCAAAAAAAAGTCTAAACTGGTGTCCTTTCTAGCTGGGGACACTTCGCTTGGAGGGATCGACAGGGGCCCCGAGGTGGACCTCCGTACCGATTTTCAAGTCTCGGGGACCCCCGGAACCCGAGATATAGCACCCTGAAAAATGTCTATGGGAAACCCCATTATAAAATCCCTTTGGGGCAACGCCCACCATCTGGCGGTGGGGTGGCTTATGAACCCGTGGCTGATGTCTTTCTTTAGCTAAGACTCTTGTGCACGCAAAGAGTGCCCTTCTGAGTTCGTTGGCCCAGGGGTCGTGGAGATACGGGTACGATAAGAGACCACCCCCTGTCCTAAGGCAAATTCCATTATAAAAACACCATTGGGGTAAGGCTCGGCCAATGGCGGTCGTGGGTCGTACGAACTCGAAGGAACACATTTTCTTTAGCTAAGACTGTTGTGCATCTAAAGAGAGTACTAGCGAGTTTGTTGGCCCAGGATTTGTGGACTCATGGGGTACGACAGGAGGACCCCTCCTCCCCCGACCGCGATTTCCTATAGCAAAATACATACAAAAAATGTCCATTATATATAAGACCTGAAATGTGCATATTTTGTAGTGTATTTATGCAACAGAAGCACCAATTTAAGTCCATTCCAAGTGTTCAAGTGTTTTGTGATCACAGTATCAGCTTGAGTGTATCGGAGCATAGTTTTGCACCAAAAGCGAGCAGAGGCGAAAAAAAGCACTATATACCATAGTCTTTAAAATATCACTTTGCAGTGCAAATTTGAGGATCACAACCACTTAGCAACTTGCAAATTGGTACTGCAATTTAAAGGCCTGTAGTGTCAGACTGGTAGTCCCTAACAGATTCAAGTGTTTTTGGAATGATTCCTGCAAAGACTGATTTATAAGAAAAAAGAGAGATTGACAAACAGCATTTTGCTTTATATGCAGAAACGGGCAACTACAAGAGGGTGTCAAACAAGCTGTGAATGTCCTAGGAGGCTACAGAGTACCTCTGGGTATGAATCCAGATGCTCGCAGTACCTGTTCTTAGATGTCCGAAACCACTGTATCGCTGTATAACTGTATACCCTATAAATATCACTTTTTATTGTGTATTTGAGGAACACAACCAATTACAAACTTCATTTGAATTGCTGTGCTATCAGAATATCAGTGTATAACTTTGCTGGGTATTGCAGTGTATGCTGGGTATCAAAAGGTCTTCACTTTTACAAAAGGCTGTCAGAATTTAAAAAAGGCCGTCAAAGTTACAAAAAAATAGGTGTGCTCCTAACCCAATACTTGTCTTTTTAATTCTGTGCATCCAAATACTTGTAGTTAAAAGTTTTAAGAATTAAGCCTACTGTTTGTTGTTCTGTGCTAGACCAGCAGTTTGTCACCCAAATTTATTAAATAAATGGGGGGGGGGGGGGGGGGGGGGGGTCATCAGATTATTCTCCATTTTATTGTAACTGAGGTACCATTCAGTTGAGCGGAAATTGTAAAGGGGTTCTCGAGTAAAAATACATTAACTTTGATTCATGTACTAAGGGTTACTCTTAAATGAATTAATGGTCCAGTTTATGGTAAACTGTGCATGCATGACTGAGAAACTCGGCTGTCAGCTAAGCAGAATATCTCAAAAACTGGCCTAAATTCGAAAATGCAGCATTCGGGACGTTATCTAAAAACCAGAGCAGCGCAGAAATTGGGACGTTAACAGAGTGCCCAGGAATTTGGGACGTTATCTAAAAACCAAAGCGGCCCAGAATTTGGGACGTTATCTGCAAACCAAATCGGCCCATAATTTGGGATGTTATCTAAAAAACCAAAGCGGCCCAGAATATGGGACGTTATCTAAAAACCAAAGCGGCCCAGAATTTGGGACGTTATCTAAAAACCAAAGCGGCCCAGAATTTGCGACGTAAATGAAAACAGGGGCAGTCTATATGTACAACTGTGATTACATTAGAGATAAACTAATGTATCCTCTAACAAAACTGCAATAGTGTATACATTTTATATTAAAATATATCGCAAAAACGATTATAGATATATGCTACTTGAAAGAAAAAAGTACACCACCACAGAAAGCCAATTCTTACATTCGTGCATAACATGATAATTCATATAAAGTAATCACCCATAGTTTGTTATATCAGTACAGCGTAATACCACAATATATTTTAATGGTAAGGTTGTGGAAAGCAGATCACTCTCTCTATCTGATCACAATGTTAAAAATGCCTGCAAGCTTTTCCACTCGTGTGACGACATATTCATGTGACAGACATGGACCAATCAAAACGCGAGACAGTTATGCTGTTCCATCCCAAAAACCGGGCCTGTGTCATACCTCAAAAATGGGGCTAATCGTCTGCTCGCTCTTTCTTTTCCGTTTCAATGGTGCTTCCGTGGTAACCCTTGTCACGTGATCGGGGCTATGTGGAGTCGCTTTTACACATGATGTCATCATCCCGCGACACAAACACTGTTGGCCCATGTGAGAGTGTCGTCTATCTGGCTTTAGTGTGAAAAGGTGAGTAGTGGTGCTGTTGAATAAAACATAAAACATAACGCTGTAGAATACTACACACAGCAATTACAGTATCGATGAATAAAGAGTACGTTCTATTATGGTACAGCCGCTTTTATCAGGTAATCGTGTTGTTGTATAACGGTGTATACCTCGTATTACTGGCAAGGTCAGGGGTTATCATTTTAGTCAGGAAGAAATAAGTCAGATTTAATGGTTAGATGTTTAATGTTTGAGCATGGTTATTAACGGTACTACAAAGTTGTAATTTCTAAGTTGTTAAAATGAAAGTTATAATTGCGTTTAGAACATTAATAACAAGCAAATGTTGTGTCTTCGCACTGTGTTTAGGCGGAACTGTGCTAATAGGTTTTTACTAAGACTGCCTGTGTGTGTCAGTCATATGCTTTTTACCTCCTTACCTGTGTAACACAGAGGGAATTTGTTTATAGTGTTGTGGCAGGATAATTATTCACCTGAATGAAAATTGTAAAGGACTTTTGTTATTACACCTTTAACTGGACCGTGCTGCAGTGTAAAGAACAGTTCATTTGCACTCGACATTCCATTCCATTCCATTCAAAGTGATAGTGATTGGATACGATAGCTCCGGGATGAAAATAAAAAAAAAACACCATTGCATAGCAGTTTGATCCATTCCTGGTTTTACTATGTTTAATAAGACACGCCTAAGCTTGTTACCTAATTATACACTGTGGCTAATCAAGCTCTTAGAACCTGAATTGTGGGAAACGGCTGTGCACATGTGTCTTATTTCCAGCTCTGCATCTTATTTTATTCGTTTTTCAAAATTGTAAATATTCACACTTTACTGAAAGATGTCTGATGAATATGCTGGTACATGTCTTGTCATTAAATAAGGCAGATGCTATTGTCTGAGTAGGATTTTTACTGGCATTAAGGCTGGGACCAAATCAAAACTTTGACAACCCACTAATCACACTTAAAACTGTATTAAATAGCGTTTTAATTTTATGAGTAGAAGAAATAAGATACTTACAAAAACAAAAAACAAAAAAAACGCTATTAAATACAGTTTTGTTAAGTGCTATTAGCAGGTCCCAGCCTAAATTCTAGTAGCTGCACAAAACAATTTCTTAAACTCTGGTAAAATACAACTATACATTTTCCTGCAGCCCTGATGGTGAACTACTTCCTTTAGATTTTCTAATGCCTTCTTGAAATTGATAAAGTTAATGCACAGTAGAGCATTCCACTCCAATGCTTTATGAAGTGACATAATGAAAAAAATATAAACTGTGTCTTCACGCAATGTTTAAACTGGCATTATAGGTTAAACTGTTTACTCGACTGCCCTTGTGTGTTTGCAATTAGCACCTTACCTGTAACACGCAGGAACTTACAACATTGTGACAAGGTAATTATTGGCTTTTTTGGGGTTTCTTACTGGCAGTAAAAATTTGTACTTGTAAGAAACCACCAAAACGTTGCAGCCAGTAGGTTTTCTACCAGAAAAACTATACAAAATAATGAATCTCAGTATTTTGGCCATTCATGCAACCCCTGCAATATTGACCAATAAATAAATAAATCAACATTAAATAATGTTCCCTGACAATACTGTGTGGTGCTAAAGTTGCACAGCTACCTTCAGCTATTTGTGGTATTTTCCTATTTCTTAGTAGCTTTCTCCTTCTCTCCCCCTCCAGGTACAGTGAGATGAGGAGCCATTGTTTTAGAAAGCAGTAGTTTGCATACTCATGTCCACTCGATTGTTAGTACGCTGCATTCGTCTCCTGGGGTCCCACTCCCCGGGGGTGTCTGCTCTCCCTGCTGCCTGCAGGCTCCCCCTTACCACGCATGCCCCTCCTCTGGCTGCCCTGACGCTGCGGCTGCACACTTCCGCCAGTGGGGGGCGCAGTGAGGGGCAGAGGCTGTCTCAGGCCCAAGCCCAAGACGATGGGGTCCTGCGGCAGCCCGAGCGCACAGAGCTGGATGATCTGATTGAGGGAGCTGGCAGTGCCGTGGAGCTGCTGCAGGTGTGGGCGGAGCGGGGGGGCACTGGGAACCAGGCCGCCACTGTCCTGATACGGCTCGCCCGTCTCTCCACAACCCCCGACGGCAAGACCAACACTGCAGAGCTACTGCAGGACCATAGGTTCCAGCAGCTGCTGCAGGATGTCGACACACAGGTACATGGGATGGGATTTTTTATACTGTCCTGTTTTTAATTTCATTATTATAAGATAATATGCACAGTTGACCCCGTCTATTATATTTTTACTCGTGTCTTCACTTTGGATGGGCAAGAGGACTGTGAAGTGAAACTCAGTGTCAGTCTTATAAGACATAGGGACAACGGTACATATTATCTTATTATGAATCTTGATTTAATTAAAAGAAAAGAACACAATACATATTTAGAATGTAATTGCTGCAGTTTTATGTAGCTTATTGATTAAAAAGGAAGGGGTGAATGGGGTAGCCAGTAGAGGCTCTTTCAAAGCTGAAAACACACATCTTGATAGTGGGTCCTCTGTTAGTTTCCCTTGTTGTGAATAAGTTTACCAGTAAACACTGTTAGCTGATGAGATTGTAAGATCTGCGTTGACTCTGTTGTTGGTTGACTCTGTTGTTGGTTGACTCTGTTGTTCTGCTGCCTGCGGTGCTGTCAGATCTCCTTGGTGTGGAACGGCACTCTGGTGAATCTGCTGAGGAGCCTGCCCCAGCTGGGGGTGTCCTCGGGGGAGCCTGCCCTGCGCTCTGTCCAGAATGAGGCTCACTGGCGGCTGCGGCGGCTCAGCTGCCGGAACCTGGTCTCGCTGGCGGACTCCTGTGCCGGCCAGGCCCACGACGACCAGCAGAGGGCACTGCTGAGCGACGTGGTGAAGCAGCTGGAGCTGCGCTGGACTGAGATCAGCGAGCCCCGCGACGTGGCTCTGCTCATGGGCAAGCTGGGGCACCTGTCTGGGGCACTCATGGACCATCTGGAAGACAAGGTAATGACAGGAGAGTTGAAGGGAAAATGGGAGGGGGGATGATTCAGGGATGGGTGGAGGGGAGGGTGTGCAGTAGTAGGGGAGGGAAGGAGGTGGAGGGAGAAGAGGGGCAGAGGAGGATGGTGGGAAGAGGTTTAAGTGATTGGGTAGAGGATAGAGGAGGGAAGGGAGATGTGCAGGATCACTTCACTCTTAGTCAGGGATTCAAAATGGAATCGGAAAAGCAACAGTAAACATGGAAGAGAAACAAAAAAAAAGAAATTAAATTAATTTATTGCGTTCTGGAACGAAAACAGTATTCAAGATTTTGTTTATCGGTTAATAACTTTTTTTTTGTTCCCTCTGTCTCTTTCCATTGTTTTCAAACATACAATAATTTAAAAAAAAACGCTCTTGCCATGGTCTTACACCTCAGTGGTGAACGACAAAGCGTTACATCACAGCCAGCTAATGAAATTCAACATTACATTTAGCTTGCTTTTTCGAAGCAGCCAGCGAATCAAATAGCACTATATTGCCTTCAGTTCAGGCTTTCACCTTGCGGTCGGCTACATGCTGGATCCACATTACATGATCAGTCTTGTATTCACTAAAAAAAACCAGGTACTATTATTAATGTATTAAGTTATGTACACAGAAAACAAGCTGTAAAAGTATGTGTGGCAAGTGAAGCGCCAGTGTTTGCTAGTTATATTCCTGGATATTAAGAGATTTTACCGTCGACTTGAGAAAACAGCCATGTTTATTGTATAACAGATTTATTTAGTTCTATTCTCAATCATTTAACAAATCATGATTTAACTGTTCAGTGTTTCATTTTCATTGTTATATTCAAAAGAAGTATGTAGAAAGGTTGCACGTGTACATGTTACATTGGTTGCATGTCTTACTGTGAAATGTGCATACTGATGATAACAATGTTCCCCATAGTGCTTAATAATAGTGTTCATACGTAATTGATTACTCGGAGAGGATTTTTTCTGTATATCTTCTGTTTAAAATTGTTTAAAGCTATACAATAAGTAATATGTAGGTTATTACAAAAATGTTTATTTGGTATTACCTTTCAAATATACGGCAGATGTGTAGAGCCCTGGAGCTTCCGGGGGCGGCGTACAATTGGTCGAGAGCCGCCCGGGGTGAGGGAGGGTTAGGTCGGCCAAGGAGTTCTCGGCTCACAGCTCACCAGCGACCCCTGTAGTCTGGCCGGGCGCCTGTGGGCTTGCCTGTAAGCTGCCCAGAGCTGCGTTATCCTCGGACGCTGTAGCTCTGGGTGGCTGCATGGTGAGTCTGCAGTGTGAAAAAAAGCGGTCGGCTGATGTCACAATCAAAAAAAAAAAAAAGTTGAGAGGTGGAACAGAATGGAGGAAAAAAAGCAAGTGGCATATTTGATGGAGCCATGCTCTCGATTAGCTGCAGGGTTTATTTCAGACAAACATCACATTAAGTTATTACGTTGAATGTAAGGACGCCAACCCACAGAGATTGTTGGGAAATGTTACTGTTTTGAATTGTTTAAAAAAACAATTTGTAAACTCGAACTGAGGCAAAAGAAAGTTGCAATGGAGGAAAGAAAAAAAAGAAGCAGACTGCTGTCATTTCTTTTAAGGCTGCAACATAGGCATTGTTGTTTCTATAGACAGGAAATAAGTGCATTTATTGATACAGACGAATAACTTGTCACACCGTTTTCCCTTTGAGTGCAGAGTTATCTGGAGTTTACTGTATTTCGTGCTTTTTTGTTTCATTTGAGAAAATTATTATTATTATTATTTGTTTATTTAGCAGACGCCTTTATCCAAGGCGACTTACAGAGACTAGGGTGTGTTAACTATGCATCAGCTGCAGAGTCACTTACAACTACGTCTCTGAAGACCTATGAACACCAATACTATAGCCTACTTGGCTAGAAAAAAAAATCAACCGGTATTAACCGGTATTTCATTCGAACCGGAACGGAACGAAATCAGACGTTCGGAACTTTCGGAACCAGAGCCGAAAATTTCGGTTTGGTTTGGAGTCGGAACAGAAAAAAATCCAGTTCTAATCCCTGCTCTTAATTTATTCACATAATGTGTCAAACAAAATAACGTGATAGTTATTGCTGTCCCATGTTATCTTGCTTATCCTTTCTGCTTTCACACTGACTTGCGCATACAGTGAAAACAGGAACAGTATAGCGATATTCATTGAAAACATTACTGCAGTTCTTAGAAATTCGAACTCCTGCCCTGTTGTAGACTGTACTTTTTTCCTCTGTCGGATCCCTTCTCTGCTCGTCTATTGACCCTGTCTCCGTCTTTCTCTTCTCTCCCCCCTCTTTCTGCTGACCCTCTCTCACTCTGTCTCCCGAACAACCTGTCTCCCTTTCTTCTCCTTCTCCCCACTCTCTCTCTGTTCACACACTGCCCCCCCTCTCCTTCTCTTTCTCTCTGTCCCTTCTCTTTCTCTCTGTCCCTTCTCTCTCTCTCTCCTCTCTCCAGGCTCTGGAGCTAGCAGAGCGGTTCTCTCCGGAGGATACCCGGCGGGTGGCCCTGGCCCTGGCTGCTCAGAGCCGGCGCTCGGTGCCCCTGCTGCGGGCGCTCTCTTACCACCTGGTGCAGAAGCACGGGATAGAGCTGCGGAGCGGGCTGCTCGTCGACCTCGCCTTCGCGTACGGTGAGTCACCACACCAGAGGCCAGGGTATCTTCGACGTCTCTGTGCCGTTTTAAATTGCTCTGCTTGGTTCTGTCCTGTTTTGTGTTGTATGTCGTTAGTGTTCCAACCTGGTCTATAACATTGTCATCATCACAAGCATGTTTTTTTTTTTTCAAAGAGCAAGTGTTTTTTTTAAGATATGTAGTACTCTATAATAGCATAATATTATGCTATTATTAACCACAGCAATACATATTTTGTCACCAGGCAAGCTGAATTTCCACCAGACCCAGGTGTTCCAACGCATTGCCTCAGACCTGCTCCCCCGTGTGCCTGAGCTGGGTGCCAGCGACATCACACGCTGTGCCAAGTCCTTCGCCTACCTCAAGTGGCTCAACCTGCCACTGTTCGAGGCCTTTGCCCAGGTGAGGAGCTATGGTGCAGTGGTTTATTCTGTTACCCCTCGCCTGACTTCTACTCACTATCACTCACTCTCTCTGACAGCATTTCCTGGTGCACAATGAGAAATACAACACCCCCCAGCTGTGCAACCTGGTCCTTTCCTTCGCTCGCCTCAACTACCAGCCCAGCAACGGAGATGCCTTCTACAGCAAGGTGGGGGCTGCAGGATTTAAAACTGCTTGAGAATAGAGATACAGCAACTGCACTTTTTTACAATAAACAAGGGGCTGCCTTTCTGTAGCAATACTACTTAAGAATAGGACTGTAACATTCTGTACATCAAAAACACTGATGCTGCAGCAAGGCAGGAGTTGCACCTCTGCTCTGTCCATGTGAAACTGCCTGACAGTATAGCTGAAGCTCAGTGTCACAACAACACTGATTATATAGCAAGGTGTTAGAGGCCGCAGCTGCATCATGTTTAACTGTTACTCAAGAATATATAGCTCCAGCTCTGCACTTACACACCACTGATTTGACAGGGAGAGGGGAGGGGACGGGAGTCTGCCCCTGTGAAACTGCCTCTCTGTACCATAACACCACTGATGCTTGGATATACTTTAAAGAAACTAAGTACATTCAATGGCAAACATTTTGAGTCTTTCTCAATGTTGAAATGAGTTTAGATTCACATTCTTATATCACTTATCCCAACTTATCTGTTGCCCTTAAGAGTAATGTGCGGGTGGCAATTTTGAATGCATAAGGCATTGACTCTGCAGAGTTGTGAATGGCACTATTTACAAGCGGCAAGTAAAATCTGAAACATGTAGAAAAGAAAAACCATAACAAGACACCTTCTTCAGTAATGTAATGGATTTATGTACCTCCAATGGGATTTTGAGAACACGTGTGTCTCTCTGAATAGCAATAACTAAGTTATGTGTTTGAGAAGATGACACCCCTCTCCCGAGCCATTGATATCGATAGTAAAGCAGGGTGTTTGAAAGTAGGGCTGCCCCTCCAGACAGTAACAAGTCTGAGGATCGGCTGTGTGAACTGCTGTGCTTGTGCAGTCAGATGTTGCGAGCATTCGGATGTGCATTTGTTTTATAATCTTCAAAAGTGCTAATCTACTTTCTTTAGTATTCCAATTAATTTTTTTTTCATTATTTAGTTAACTATTATTTAAACAAAGCCTATATTGATTTAGGGGTGGGGGTGAGGGGGCATGCCTTATTTAGAGACAGATGCCCACAGTTTACTGTTTACATTGTCTTTTTTATTTAACTGTATATGGGTGTAGGGGTCGATTTAAATAATTAAGACAATGTAAAGCACAGGGACGTTTTAAACCTAGCCTATACATTTTGTTAATTCTAAATGTATAATTATTTTGTTGGGTTAAATAGCCTTGTTAGTTCCATTCGTGTCATCTCAAGTTACAGTAAGTACATTTATTTTTAAATCACTGTGCCAGTGCCGCACCCCGCCCCCCCGGCTTTATATTTCCGGAAGGGTTGGAGATTTTGTACATTCTGTTACTCAGGCATAAGGGATGCTCTGTGCTGAAAGGCTTGGGGAATACTGCACTGACATGGGGTGCCCACTGCTCCTCTGTTCCCCTGCAGGTCCATGAGAAGCTGGACAGTGCTCTGGGGCAGCTGGAGCCCTTCCTGCAGACAGACGTTGTGTGGTCCCTGTGTGTCCTGCAGCAGGCCAGGCCTTCCTACCTGCAGAGCGTGCTGGAGCCAGACTTCTACAAGAAGCTGACAGGTGTGTGAGAACCCTTAGAAAAGTTTACCCAGGTAAAAGCAGAGCAAAGTGTAGTAAAGCACAGTGAAAACTTTGTAAAGCACAGAGAGGTATGCATATTGAAAACATACCAAGCAAAACATGGTAAAATGTAAAACAGCATTACTGTGGCAAACCTTTTTAAGGGCCTGACGTTATCCACGTGTAAATTCAGTCTGGTGTGAAGTCAGCAGTCGATATAGTAGCTGGGTGCAGTATGCTATTTAACCTGTAGGGCATAGTATCATTTTCTAAAAAGCCTTAGACTTTTGTTATGAAGATGCATTTAATGATTGAAGTGACGCACTTGATTACTTAGCAACTACAAACTGAAGGATTGAGAGGAACGGTAGTTCCATGCACCAAGTTATCAGCGAAAACTGCTAGACTCTCTATACAGCAAGGATAGTTTACGTGTTTTCAGGGTACTAGCGCAGCAAAAGTAAATCAACCAAAAGCATCATTTCACTTTCAATTTGTAGTAGAAAAAAAGTCTATACCTGTCATACAGTAAGAGAAATAAGTCACCAAAGTAAGGTAGAAATGTCCTCCTTCTTTTTCTCCCATTTTTTTGAAGACCCAAGGGAGTCTAGCATGCGTGGGATTTGAAACTATAACCTTCAGTTTGCAAGCGTGTTGTGTAACTGTCAGTGCTACATGATTAGTTGAGAAAACAAGCAGTATTTTTAAAAGATGAAGTCAGCCAGCTGAGAATTCGCAGGACTTTTTTTGCACTATTTTTTACATTTTGGAGTTCCTCCTCTTGATACTGGTTGATGAGAGTAACGCTATTTGTGGTCCCCACTGGATAAAAAGGAACGTTAATTTCGGAGAATTAACTATGCTGAAGGATAGCCTATATATTTGGTGAAAGTAAAACATAAATCAATACATTAATAAATATTGAAATAAATGAATATGTAACTCAATACAGACATTTATTTATTTCTTTATCTTAATATTTTTCTTTTTCACTATCAGATATAAACACTGCCATTTAATACTGTATGAAATTAAAATAAATATTCAACAGTTCGTGTTCAGTTGTATATTAGTGAAGATTTTTGTACATAAAGGTCATCATACTTTTATATATTTTTACTTTCAAATAAAAAAATATGTTGTAATGACCCAGACAATTGCTTTGTTGCAGGACTGGTTATCTGTTCAGTTTGTCTCGTCTGTCTTTTATGTTCCATGTATTGTAATGGGTTACGCTGTTACTTAGCATGGGAAGGGGAAGTGAGTGAAGGAGTGGGAAGTATGTGTTGCTGTTTTCAGGGGTTGCATAGTGGCGGGAAACGACCAGAGGTTATATAATAAAGGGGTGCACGAGACTGGGGACTGGAGACAGTCCAGCGCTGAACTTGAAAGAGAAACTGTGGGTGTGACTGAGCGAGCGTGTGAGCTGTGACCGGAGAGAATATGCAGTGAAAGTGCCAAGACTAAAACGTAGAGTTATTATTTTGGTGCCGTGAATTCCAGCCCCTGACAAAAGAAGTTATTAAAAGTGCCCAGCCATTTAAAGTGCAGATATCAAAAACACAAGGCAAGTTTCAAGAAACCACTGGGGCAACCTTGCCCAGCACAAAGCAAATAGGCACAACTGTAAAAGCGTTTGGGGTCAAGGTTGCCCCAATGGTTTCTACTAACTTGGCTTGTGTTTCAGGCACAATAAAAGCGGATTGAACTTGTAGGTAAAACACAATCCAAGTTAGTAGAAACAATTGGGGCAAGTGTACAACTTATTATCAAAATGAAACCATGACGTAAAGTTAAAAGCCTAAGCATATTGTTTAAAATCAGTACTTAACTTCCCAATGTACGCAGTGCTCACACAGATCATGTTTTACTCACGAAGACAGTTCAGTGCCGCTTACTGCTCAATGCAGAGCCGCTTCCTGCTTCATTGAGTCATGGACGATAAATTATTATCGATAATTATAATTTTCAACAAAATTATTGTGATTATTGATATTATCGATTATTTTTCCAACCCTGGAAGACACACTTGAGCTTGTTACCCATACACCACGGCTAATCAAGTTCATAGTAAAACCTATGTCAATCCCTGCAGTACAATAAATACTGAAGTCTAAGTTCCTTTCCTCACTGATGTGTAATCAGTGTGTAGCGTTTAGCTGACAGACTAATTTGTTTGTTTGTACTTGCTTGTTGCAGGCTCAGGTGGCTCCTCCTCACGTGATGAGAACTACATGCTGAAGCAGCTTCACATAAACACCACAGCGGCACTGGAGTGCCCAGAGTACAGGGGGCCGGCCCTGCCTGCAGAGGCCTTTGTGTACCCTGGGGAGAGGAAGGCCTCGGCGCTGCAGAGCGGACTGAGGGATGCGCTGAGGGCGCTGGTGGGGGAGCAGAAGGACTTGTACCGCACAGCTCTCAGCACAGTGTACGGATGGACCATTGGTGAGCACCGAGCGTCTCCCAACACTGCAAATCACATTGAAGGGGTTATAGCTGGAGATACAATCGTTTATCAGTTAAAGCAGCTTTCTCTTCAGGAACTGGCCTGTACTGCTTCCTGATTAAGTGCTCTCTTTCCCTTTAAGATGGTGAGTTGGTTCTGAACTCGGAGAGCAAACCTGTCCCACTGAAGGATTTGGCTGCTCCACACCTCCCAAAGGCAGGGGGTGCCACACCACTACCCCCAGGGGCCAAGAGGTGAGCAGTCAATGATAGACTCCTCGAGGGGGATACCTGACTACCGTGACAGTTCAAAACAGAACTCCACTAAGAACAGTAGCGTTCTAAGATCAAATAAATGTAAAATTATTTTAGTTTATTTTTTTCTGATTATTTTTTTTGTATCTTATGAGAGACAACACTGAGGTCTAGTCAGTTACTGTAGTAATCTGTTATAAGGGATACCTTAGTCTGAATACATGCCTTCACTAAAGCGCCTCCCTCCCTCTCCCCTTCCTGTTTGCAGGATAGCCCTCCTGGCCTGTGAGTTTCCACATTATAACTCCAGAAGCAAGGACCTTCTGGGACGGTTTGTGATGCAGAGGCGTCACTTACAGCTGGCCGGCTTTCTCACTGTGGATGTAAGTGCATTTTCAGCAGCTGGACTTTGTATCATCAACCTGTTATGTCAAAGCAGTGGCACTCAGGAGCTACAGTAGATATCAAATTAGCTGCTGCTTCTGTTTGTCGTGGGTGTGTCAGGGATATCCTCCATTTAGCAGCATCCCAGGTGGTGTGAGTGTCTGATGCCGCAGAAACCATGGTTCTGCAGTGCTGTCGATTTATTTATTATTATCATTTTTTTAAACCATGCAGGCAATACAATTGCGTTGTGTGAAGTGCAAGCTTCAGAATGTTGACGGGCTCAAACTCTGCGTTGTACAGTAGTTCCCGCTGTGGAGAACTGGAAAACATGGACCTGGGAAAGTCTTGGATCGGAGCGGACTGAACACTATATTGAGATGGGCCCCTGTGTACAGTTGCTTGTTTTAAATCCATTGTAGGCTTTTGTGGATCTTATTGCTGTGCCATTTTGTTCTTTGTTCTTTTACCAGTGTTTTTATTTAGTGGATTATATCGGGGGCATTAAAGTTATGGCCGAATGTTTTGCATCACCCTGAAAAACTAACAAATTTTGCTTTATAATTTCAAATGAAACCTGCAGAACAATGTTATGTTAACATATTGAATTGCATACATTTTTGTCATTTTTCAAATACTTAACAAAAAACTGACAAATTGAAAAATGTGACATTTCAAAATCTAAAATGAAATATTGTACTACTTTTGCTATATCGTTTTGTAGTTTCTTTGATTACATGATAAGTAAAAATCAGTTAAATGGTCTTAGTCCTAACATTCTAGGTGATGCAAAACTTTTGGCCATAGCTGTACATTATATTCTGTACTGTGTGGTACTGATAACTACCATTCGAAGTCAGTCGCGTAGTGCACACCGCTCATGTGTGCCTGGTTGGGGACGAGTGGTATCACACAGCAAAAATGCCCAGCGGTGCCGTGCCGCGTATGTGTGTTCTTGCCTTTAGCGTTGTTAATGGGTCTGTGCAGACCATTTTATATTTATTGCAATACAAGATAGATCATATGACTAGTCATTTCCTAAACTATTAACAATTTACGAAGTGATTATTCGAATAAATGATTACACGTGCCCATCCCTAGTAGAGAAAGACATTAGGATAAGTAAAAGGTATTATAAAATTGAATAAGATCTTTTCATAAATTCACAAAATAACTTGTATGCTCTATTGACAGGTACAAAAAAAAAACAACAGATGTGTAATGTTTTTTTCCCTTTTTCAAAAGCCAATTTTTCAAGTAAACCTATTACTAATGGGCTGCCTCTTGGTTCTATGCAATAACCTTTCTGACAGTTATTTATGACTTTATTTCCCCTCCAGGAATTGGTATTTCATTAATCATTTTGAAATAAATTTTAAAGTGTTCTCATATTTCTAATATTTGACCTGGCATTGATTTTTTAAAAACATGTCCCTCCCTTGACGTAAATCTCAAGGGTCCTCGGGGGTTCCACACCCTAGACTGCTGGAGTAACCCCATTCCACACGCACCTGTATATCCTGCCTAGCTTTCACAACAATATCTCAGTAATAGGGGTGCACCGATAAAGATTTTCTTGGCCGATACCGGTAGCTGATGGTTATCTACCCATATTGTCTGATACCGATAATAATAGATAGTGCAGGTAATGCATTGTAAACTACTAGAACAAGACATAGGGCCTATATTTAAACTGTTTTATACTTGTAAATGTTAAATTAATAACTTAATAAAACAAAAAAAGATGTTGTCAAAATATTACATTTCCGATTACAAAATTCAGTCAAACTTGAATTTGTTACTTAAAAAAAGACAGCACAATAATCAATTTCTGCTTTAAAATGCCGCCGATTACACCCGCAACCAATGCAGATTAAGCAAGATAAACAACAATTACAAAAAGTCATTGTGAAGTACATTGTGTAGTAGTAATAATAATAACGCAAACAATTTGTGTTTTTTTAGGATTCAAACTAAAAAAAGCATCAGAATAACATTCTAGTCACAGTTCATCGTTGGATTTAATGTAGTGTAAGACTGACATTTTTACTTTTATTTATCAGTTCAGATTTGGAGGACTGCACCTTTTTAACCCTTTGCGGTCCTATGTCGGACCTGGTCCGACATTGCAATTATTCCTATCCGGTCCAATGTCAGACCCTGTCCGACATCATCAAAAAGACGCAAAAAACGGGTTTCTAGTCCGGAAAAAGCTGAGAAAACCATTCAATGGCCGAGTGGGAGTGACAGGAGCCGAGACAAGCCGAAAAAAAATAAAAATACCAAAATAGGGCGTATCTCATGATTAGTCATACTTGCCCCTGGCATCAGACAACGGCGGCCATAAGGAAACAAGCTGGCTGCTACTGAATCAGTGCTCAGAGAATATCACGGACATTTGGAGAGGTTTTTTGAGATGTTATAGTAATAAAATAATGACTTGGATCGCATTATTGAGGAGTTTGGTGATAAAACGAGTGATCAGGAGATGATTGATCGGTATGTACGACTATTATTATTATTATTTTTTTCTTAGCATATGTGAAAGCTGTAGCGAACAAAAGGGTGGGGCGGGGCTGGAGATGCCTAGCGAGTGCTTTGTTGATATGCAGGCCTTTTAAAACCGTTTGACTGTGGGAAAAAAAAATACTTCTAAACAGCGCGTCTAAAATTAACTGCAGGTGTGAAAATTGGACCTGACGTGCCTGACACACACTTAATAAATGGACTGCAAAGGGTTAAGTTTTGTTTTGGACTATTGTGTTTACTGTAGAGAGACCTGACAAAGTTAGAGCAAACCGGATGTGACAAAAAGAGACACACAGGAAAAGCGAGAGAAAGAGCACTATGATATACTCCGTACCTACACTTTTGTTTTGTGTAAACTACGCTGTGTTCAGTTTAAGAAAATAAATAAAACCTCCATTACTGGAACCCTTGCCATCGCCCTGAATCAATACAAATACAACTTTACAGTAGCATCAAGTCTGTTCTGCTGCACACAACTCAGCTTTCCTACTGTTGTCTTCGGATATTAAAAAAGAAGTCCAAACACCACTCTTTTGAGACATATTTACTGTGCTGGAAGAAATTCAGGCATAAATATCACTGTACATTATTGGCTAAAATAAAAAAAAACTGGTGATTTTAGCCGGTTTGTATTTTTTTTTTTTTCTTCTATCGGTGCCAGGCTGATGGGCTCCCGATTATTGGTGCACCCCTACTCAGTAATAACAACTGAGTAAGAAGTATCTGCTAGTTTGTCCTCTAGAGCAGTGGTTCTCAAACTTTTTGGAACTCGCCCCCCTTCCTATTGTCTGTGGTACTTGACGCCCCCCCCCCCCATCCCACACACATGTACAGATACTGGTTAAAAAAACAAACAAACATACATTACCAGATGGCAGCAGACTTCATCCAAAAATATACAAGCTTAAGAGGCACCAGTCAGATTTGTTTTTTATTATTATTAAACTTTTACTAGGAAATCACACTGAGATTAAAATCTCTTTTGCAAGTGAGATCTAGCCAAGAAAGGTAGAAGCAATACAACATGTTACAATACAAAAATACAAATACAGAAATAAAATTCATTTAAAACAGACAAGTCATACTCAGTACAATAAACAATCAGTTAGTGACAATCAATACAGGTGTAATCAACTACTTAAAACAAGCACAACTCTCAATTAAATAATATTGCAGCTTACTCTTGAATTGTACTAAAGTTATTCGGGACTGCAAGTTAAGTTTAGACTGTAAGTCATTCCAAGACCATGGAGCAAAATAGACAAATGATCTTTTAGCAACCTCTGTACGCACTTTAGGAACCGTAAAATACATAAATGACTGCGATCTGAGACTGTAGTTACTACAAGCGACTGTAAAGTATTTATTTATGTATGCAGGTAGCTTACATAGAATAGCCTTGTATAAAAAAAATATACCAGTGCTTCAACCTTCACAACACAAACAATCAACCGTTTTGTTACAGACCTTCAAGTCTGACACACACAATTTTGTAAACCCTTGTAAAATAAATAACACAAAAATGCTTTACATAAAAAGAACAGTCCTGCTACAGTAGCAGGTGCAGTTTACGCTGCCTCTGCGTTTCTGATCTCATCATCAATTCCAGATTTAAGTCCTTTTGATGGAAATGTCCGGTCTACTTTTTGAAGCAAATAGGCTTCATCACTGCCGTTCTCATATCCACTTTGACACATTCTTTCTCTTGTCCAGTGCTTCTTTAATCTGGTCTGCAATCAGCCAGAGGGCGGGATCGCTACGAGCACAGTATGCAACCCTCTGATTGGTGGAAGTATTATTGGTGATCCAATCAAAACCGCCAATAAATCCAAAATAAATGATCCGCCCGTTATACAGTATAGGTTAAGATGAGCGCTATAATTAATAAAAATAAAATCCTGAACCTTCTAATGACCCCCCAGGATACAGTCTGCACCCCCCAGTTTGAGAACCACTGCTCTAGAGCGTCAGTTGTTTAATTCTTTATTGTTTATTGAAGCTCTTGAGATATGCATCTCTTTTTGCAGCAGCACATAAGTCCATGTTTAATCTCCATGCATTTTGTGTAATTTTAGCTTGTTGAATCCAGGGGGAAAAGGGAACAGTCCTAGCACATCCTGCTTTATCGGGAATCTCTTGAACAAGAAAAACAAAACAGTTCAAACTGTTTTGTTTACTGTTTTGTTTATCTCAAGCCTTGTTTACTTTGTTAACAAGGCTTTAGATTTTTGTAATTTAGAAACCGTTCCAATTGATTGCAGAGTAATTTATTTTGCCACTGCTGCCGTCTATGTATTCAGTCTGATTGTATTGTTACAGTGACGGACTGTAAGAACTTGTATGATTGGATGGAGGTGCTCCTGGAACCTCCTTGTATTATGATTGGCTGCACCCAATCAGAGGGCTGAACAATACTCTCCAGTCACAATGCATAGCTTCCAGGTGGATAGTAACATGTTTTTCATTGTGATTCGTAGAGTATCCCACATTAAAAAAATGTCCTCATTGAAACCTATTAGCATAAACTACATACACTTATCATTTTGCTGAGAGTAGATTTCACACTCAGAATGTCAATGTTAAATAATTCTAAACTTTTAAACCACAACATAATCTAAATAAACAGATTACATATGTTAATGTCAGCTTTTCGTCTTTTTTATTTCGATTTAATGACTTATAATATGTTTAAGTGTTTGGTAGCTACCTCTAACCAAGCTGAGAGTGCATTTTCTATTGCAGTCTTTGTATGACAGACCCGATACCCTGACACAGAAAAGAGTGTGAGAGAAATACACTCTCAACTTGATCACGGTAGCCACTGAAAACGTATAAACATACATTATAATGACTGTCAAAAATCCACCATTTTAAAATAAGTGCTTACTTGCTTGTGTGTGTGTGTGTGTATACTGTAGCACCGAAAACAAAATGGCCAAAACAGTTAAGCGCAGAAAAGAAAATCTTTTGTGACAAAAGCTGGAGCCTGGGGCTGCCTGTTAAAATAAAGCACATTGTTGAGGTCTCTTCATAGCAAAGGAGTTTAAACTCATGTACACATACACCCTTCCGGTGCAGCAGTAATTCACAAGTTCTGCAGCAAACCACAAAGCATCTTAATGTTATAATAAGAAGGCGAATGAAAGACGTGCTCCATTAAATCGGGGTCTGATATTTAGGTCAATCCATTTATCTCGCCGTGCGTGGGGAGAGGCATTTAGAATAGGTCATGCTGTAGGACCGAACAGCAGTAGTCTGAGTGCTCTGAATCTTTGCAATACAGCACTAATCTTCCAAATGTTCTTGTGAATTGTGCACATGACTGAGGAGTATAACATACCTTGAATAACGCTCACCCTTCGTTCACTGTTTACCCTCTGTAGAAATGATTAGCTGCGATTTTTTAAAAATAATTGTGTGTTTTCTCTGTCTGTCCCCCTGCAGGTACCGTACTATGAGTGGCTGGAGCTGAAATCTGATTGGCAGAAGGTGGCGTACCTAAAGGATAAGATGGGAAAAGCAGTAGCCGAGGACATGGCAAAATAAAAATAAAAAAATACCTGTGTACTGAAACATTATTTAATAAAAAAAATAAAATAATAATAATTAAAAAAGGAACTGTATTTTTGTAATCCAGTTTCACAATTCCTGTAAGGTTTCCAAGTAACCCTGCATCCCATTGCTAAGGTTCCAGAATCCACCCGTCACCCAGACAACCACCTGCTTTCCATGTTACCTTGGTAACTGGAGAAACTTGGAATAAATTATTGTGAAGACTATTTGTTTTGGGTGGGAAAGTCCAGAAGCTCCAGTTAATGGTGTTATTAATTTAGTGGCTGTTTGTCACATTTACAGGGAGAATACACCATGAAAGTTAATGGACTTGTGTAGTTATTCCACAAATGAGGATCAGTAAATGGTACACGAGCCCCAAAGGGGTCAGTTATTTTTTTACAATCCCCCCCCCCCCCGAGTGAAATAACCACAGCCTGCCATGGACGTCCATAGAACATTCTGTTTATATAACAAGTTAAATGTAAGGAGAAGACAGAATGTTCAAACCTGAATTCCTCCTTGTGATCATTGCGGCCCCACGATCTATCCATTCAGCAGCCTCCACCCTTTCCCCCAATATGGCCGACTTCAGGTTCCGTCCTACCATTGAGTCGGCCCATTCCTGTGAAGGTGTACCACCAACCTTATTTAGTGACCTTCCTGGTCAGGAGGTAAATTTGCAGCTTATATTCCTTCTCTCCCATTCACAATGATGTATTCGCTGAATTGATGTTTGCAAATCTAGGTTGCCACCTATTTAAGCATTCCAGTGAGACGAGCTTGCATGTTTTGTAAACCACCCACCACTGCTCTTTGAGCGTTTCATTTCTCATACGTCATTTCACATTCTGACTTCATATTTTCGGTGTAATGGAAACTCAAACGCTTTTGGTTTCAGAATTATTAAGACTTTGAGATATTGGCTTCATACCCAGTACAAAACTGTATTCTATGATTCTCTCTGTCAAGATCAATTGTGGGTTGTGAGTGCAAGTACTGGAAATTTATACAAATATCAGTAGTAAAAATTCTGAGAGAGAATGTTTAACTCAATGGAGCATAGGTGAGAGTGACTAGCTGCCCTTCAGAAACATTTAGATTTTTTCCATCTTTCTGTGTATCCCAACTTAAGCGGCCATGTGCTGCTCCAGCCATCAAGGAGTTAAGCCACTCGCCTTGCTGCTGTGGTTGTTTATGTAGACATTGGCTTAAAACACCTCCCTTGAAATCTGCTTAACTAGTAGCATTAGGAGCTCCTAAGCCAGCGTACTGACGTCAAAGGCAGTGTGTTTCAGGCAGGAGGGTCATGGTGAATAATGCGGTCTGCAGAAGACAATGGCGATTAATTAGGCAGGAATTCCAGTTGATTTGATTTTTTAATTTTTTTTTAATGCAGACAGGAATCGCTGATTTAACCATAGTAACTTAAATAGTTTGCGTTAGCAGGACATGATACAAATGAAATGTGGTTATCTTTGTTTGCTTTAATAAGATAAAACAATGATGGCATTTTTTTATCATAAAGCAAACCTTTTATGAATTCTACCAAGAATGAGACAAATGCACTAGCTCTTTTTGTCTGTACATCGACACACAATAAAATGTTTAACCTGTGGTTTAGAGGAGGAAGTTCCTATCCCTGTAATACATATAGCTATCATTCAAGAGCACCCCTCTGGATGTGTGATTCAGAACTCTGCTGTTTTGTGATGCTCCAAATGTTAAAAACCTGGTAAAGGGACAACCAACTGGAGTGCAGGGTGTCAAGAGATCGGGAGCTCACTGGTTTGAATCCTGGTCAGAGCGACCCCTAATGGTCACATGCACAGTGAGTCCAGATGGAGCCAGGCTGGGCCTTGCCTCCAGTGTTCAAAAGCTTGACAGTATTCATTCCTTTGCATCAGCGAGTGAAAAGAAGCGATTGTCTCACCTATTGCTCTTCAGTCTCCCAGTCGCCATTGCTACTTATCTGAACTCTTTTTCAGTAACCTGATTTCTATTTTTCCTACTCCTCGTTTGCTTCCTATGTCTCTGAAATGGGATGATGCAAGGAGTGCGCATTATTTTTTTTTCTTTACTCATTGCAAAATAAAAATTACATTAAAAAAATCTAATACCGAAATGTACTTGTCTTTCACATAGGAAGATTATAGAGACTATACATGAAGTGATGGCAACACACATTATATATCATTTACTGGAATTATTTGATTAACTTCATTTCCTGTAAGACAGCCATGCTGTCCAGGCCATTTGGGAAAACTGCTGAGAAGTGGTGAATGAGAGTGGTTCTAGCGATTGAGATATTACTGCATATCCCTCAGAGACCCCATGTTGCAAATGTGAAACATACTTTTCACCCTCCCCCAGGCAAAGCCTTATCACATATTCTAAATAAAAAGTAAATGTTTTATACCGTAAAGGCCCGTTGTTGCTGCCTTGCCACAGTTGGTGCGGCCATCTGCTGGCAAAGTGCGGTAATACCATTCAAAATAGAAACTTGATTAATGTGGGTATTTTCTCCTAATCTGCAATTAGGAATAATTTTTAAAATGAAACACTAGTATGTTTTGGGATCGTTTTGTGTTTGTTGCAAAATTACAACATCGGGTATGTGTGTGTGTGTGTGTGTGTATACAGTGCCTTGCATAAGTATTCACCCCCCTTGGACTTTTCCACATTTTGTAGTGTTACAACCTGGAATTAAAATGGATTTAATTAGGATTTTTTGTCACTGATCTACACAAAATAGTCCATAATGTCGAAGTGGGGAAAAAAATCTACATATTTTTCAAAATTATTTACAACTAAAAAACTGAAAAGTCTTGATTGCATAAGTATTCACCCCCCTTTGCTGTGACACCCATAAATAAGCTCTGGTGCAACCAATTGCCTTCAGAAATCACATAATTAGTTGAATGGAGTCCACCTGTGTGCAATTAAAGTGTCACATGATCTCAGATTAAATACACCTGTTTCTGGAAGGCCCAAGAGTTTGTTAGAGAGCATATCTAAACAAACAGCATCATGAAGACCAAGGAGCTATCAAAACAAGTCCAGGATAAAGTTCTGGAGAAGCACCAATCAGGGTTGGGTTATCAAAAAATATCCCAAACTTTGAACATCCCCCGGAGCACCGTTAAATCCATTATTAAAAAATGGGAAGAATATGGCACAACCGCGACTCTGCCTAGAGAAGGCCGTCCACCAAAACTCAGTGACCAGGTAAGGAGGGCATTAGTCAGAGAAGCAACCAAGAGGCCAATGGTAACTCTGAAGGAGCTGGAGAGATCCACAGCTGAGATGGGAGAAACTGTCCATGGGACAACTATAACCCGGACGCTCCACAAAGCTGCGCTTTATGGAAGAGTGGCGAGAAGAAAGCCATTGCTGAAAAAAAAAACATATCAAATCCCGTTTGGATTTTGCCAAAAGGCATGTGGAAAAAGGTTCTCTGGTCTGATGAGACCAAAATTAAACTTTTTGGCCTTAGCGCAAAATGCTATGTGTGGCGCAAAGCCAACACTGCTCATCACCCTGAGAACACCATACCCACGGTGAAGCATGGTGGTGGCAGCATCATGTTATGGGGATGCTTTTCATCGGCAGGGACTGGGAAACTGGTCAGGATTGAGGGCAAGATGGATGGAGCCAAATACAGGGAAATTCTAGAGGAAAACCTGTTTCAGTCTGCAATAGACCTGGGACTGGGGCGGACGTTCACCTTCCAGCAGGACAATGACCCTAAACACACAGCAAAACCAGGGCGGAATGCCCATATTAGGGGATGAGATTACTGTGATCAGCTGTGTTGCATTAAACAGGGCAGGTGTGCCAAGTTACGCTGATCATGGGGTGGAGTCTCCTGATATATAAAGGCTGCCATTCTGTGAGTGCGGCCCTTAGACGTAATGTGTAACCTGAGCCACTGTGTGTTTTGCTTATTTGTCCGTTTGTCTACGTGTTGTGCTTTGTGTTAATAGGACCAGGAAATGACTGACCCCAGGGAGCTGCTGCACCACGGCCAGTTCACCTAAACCCTGGAGCTGTTTACTTTGGCCCTGATCACCCTGCCCTTGAGCATGAGCATGAGCACGAGCACATCACCTCACCCGGGAAGTGCACCCAGAACTGAGAGGGACTCATTCTGCTGGGACTTTTTGTTTACCATTTCAGTTCCTTTGGCCTGTGAGCCCATTTTGAATAAAGTACACCAAGACCACCATTGCTGGTTTCAGGGCTGTTTGTACTGAACCCGTGACTTTGTGACGTCATTTCTACCAGCCACTCCTCACACTGTCACAGGGACCACGAGAGACTAATTTAGGATGGTAATATTGTGTTTAATTCCATGTGTACTAAGTAGGCATTTCTGACAGAGCTGGAATTCACACAGTGAGATTCAATGAAGGCATCATTCAGAAATCCTCACTCACCAGGAGAAAGGGGTGGGGTTTGATTTTGATTAACTCGAGTCTCAGCCAGTGGGGTTCAGCTAAGTTCCTCCATCATGAATAGGCTCAGTACTCTCATTCTTCAGGGAGGACTGTCAACAGAAAAAGAGAACCACCTGTCCAATTGTGGTGAGTGCAAGCTATAAAGTGTATCAAAAACAGTGTTGAAGGAAGATGTCTTTCTGTATGTCACACCTGTAGTGAACCCAATTCTTATGAAACTTGGTAAGGATTCTGTTTATTAACACAATCTATTGAGTTTGTCAGAATCTGTGTGGAGGCCCACTGTCTTTCCACCCGTATGCCACATATTTACATAGACTATATCCAGAGAAACACATTCAGTTGTGAAAAAACTTCCTTTGTACATTATTGATAGCATCAGAATCTGGGGGTATATGGAGGCATCCTGTTTGTCTGTCTGTCAAACTTACAGTGGATGGAAGTCTTGGGGATCTACTAACATGCTTGTTACTTCGGTTTGTCCAGGTTTGTCAGCTGATCATGTTAGGGAAGCTGATGTATGGGTGGTGAGTTTATATATGCCAGTAGCAGGGTCTCTGAATATAATATATATTCCCATAATCGAATGTCATATATGTTTCCTAAGATTGTCTTTGGTCATTCTGAGTGTCCATCTGGTGTCCCTGTGGTAAGTGAGGTTTAAACAGAAGTACATCCTGAAGGACACTTTAATTAAAGGACATAAAATAGCTACTGGACATCAGGGAGCCTGCTGCTCCAGTCCTACCCTGCAGATAGAGAGGGAGGAGAGTTACATACACAATCCAATCTATTTAAAGCACAGGGCTGTGGTGCATGCAAGGCCAGCACTTAGGAATGCAGCTTTGGGTCTGGGTCACAGAGGTAGCAGATTACAAGTGAGGCTGCATCAGGAGAATGAATTGAGAACACTTTCCTGGGGCTGACTGACAGATGGACAAACAATACACCTCCAGACTGGTGGGAATAGATACCACCACCGAACGCAAATAAATACATTTTCAGAAACGTATTTGTCTCCTAAAATTACAGCTGTTACACAAATGTATTGCTTTAAGGCATTCAATTCACAATTATATTTATTTTGGGCCATCTAGATGGAACTCTAGATTAAATTAAAATCACAATATTGCTCTGTCTGAGACAGACCACTGCTTTATCTATACTGCAATAAGCATTTGGTCAGAGGACAGAGATAGATACCAATGTGTGTGTTATGTTCTTCAGTTCTTAATGCATGCCATAGACATGTGTAATGTAAGCTAGATCAGACAAAGGGTCTTTATATTAGTAAGTGCCAGCACCATCTAGTGCAACAACAGTGTATTGCCAGCAAAACAAAATAAAACTTCATCCAAAGTTATAGATGACTAGATGGTGCCAGACTAGATCTTACGTCGATAAAGATTTTGACTGAACTAGACTACACTACATATATCTAAGGCACGCAACTAAAACTGAAGAGCAGCTCCTGAATATGGGTGAAAGCACAAAAAAATATAATAAAAAAAAATACTGTTTGAGTATTTGCAATAGGAACCACTCAGGGTGTCTGCATACATAAAAAAAGACCACGGCATTTTAGGCTATTTACTCTTCAAATAATCGAGTCAGGTTACAGTAAGGATACATGAGCAGACTAAAACTGAAATATAAACTGATGACAGAATCTACACGGTCCTATATTAAAATCCAGGAAAGTACCTTGTTTTCCTGCAATGCAGAGTGAAGAACAAGCCTCTGGGCTGCGCGGCTCATCCTGAGAGTCTCTTTCAGACAGCAAGATGTTGCACTGTTTTGACAGTGATAATAACCTAATTTTTGGGTGATTCCTTACTAAGTACACAGACGCAATTATTGTGATTTTTGAAATACAGTAAGTGTATGCCTTGGGTTGTATAATGCATACCTTTTTGTGGCGGGGTACACCCCGCCCCTGTGCATATTTTGTTTGTTTTGTATGTGTGTCGTGCTATTATTATTTAAATGTATGGATTTGTGCACATGTGTTTAAGGTTGCCAGGGAAGGGTTAATTGCCTTTTCTGTCAAAAGCAGTGCACATGCAGACTGTGTCTGATTGAATGATTAACAAGCAATCGAGGCCAGGCACAGCTGCATAAAACAGGCAAGGATCGCTCACTCTGGGTTGGAAGTTCAGGGAGGAAGAACGAGAAAAGTAAGAACTGAGATTAAAATAACAATTGCTACTCATGCTGGCTTTAAAACCAGCACGATACTTATTTTATTTAGTTTTGTGTTCTATCGTTTTGTTTCGTGTGTTCAGTGTTTGTTTTGTCAAAATATTTCATTTATAATCAATACGCGCACCAGCGCTTCCACCCACAGTACTGTTGTCTGTATTTCCTGGTCTGACAAGCCATCCGGGTGACACTTTTACATACAACACTAGTAGAAACACCTTTGTATACTACTATATAGAATACTACAGTCAATAGTCCTCATATATAATGAGCAATCTGCATATAGCAAGCAGAAATGTTACCAACATTAGTAAAAGGATGTGCGTTACATTCCTATAATTAAGGGTACTGTACTTGCACTTAACTTGAAATTGTATAAGCCATAATAATGAGATCTTACCTGTCCTGCACATCATTTTGCTGTATACAGTACATGTAGGTGTCAAATGAAATAAGCATGTGTTATTGCAAACATATATTTTCAATTTAAACTATGGTGTCTGGTACTGCACTTGACTAGAGAGAGCTCTCAATGTGTTTGCCTTGCTTTCAGGAAGTCAGGTCATTTCACCTCGGCAGTGTCTTCAGGGTCAAAAGCATGTCACTGGCCACATAGCATGTCAGTCAATTGTACTGTCCAGGTGAAATGACCACGGAAGTGCAAGACCAGCTGAAAATAAAGCAAGCTAACTGAGAACTAGTGTAGCACCAGATATCACATTTTAAAACAAAAATGCATGTTTATATGTTATTTATTTCAAAACTATTGAGACAGTTCTAGTAAAAGGTGCAATAAAAAGGCATATATATTTTTTTTTAACTTGAAAATGAATCCTAGTTGCTCAGAAGTATGGAACCAGAGAACTGGGTTCTAATGTCAACTCAGTGACTGACTAATTGCCCCCCTTTTCTAATTGCCCCTATTGATTAAAAAAACCTGGACCCAGTCCTCGTGGACACTGCACAAGTCCAGGGAGGCAGGGAGTGATGAACTTGGACATGTGCTGGGGAGTGGAAGTGGGGGTGGGGGTGCAAATCAAACTCTAACTACAAAGAAGGCCGCTTCTGACAGCAGCATACTGCAAGCAGCTGGTCTGCTTCCTAAGAGGGTAGTCGACTCCTGGTTGCTAGGAGAGGGAAGGGTTAAGGGAGGTGGATAACCAGAGTCAGGGGAGACATAGCAGGAGCTCTGCAGTATACTGTAGATGGGAAATGTAAGACATCACCCCATCTCTCTCTCTCTCTCTCTCTCTCTCTCTCTCTCTCTCTCTCTCTCTCTCTCTCTCTCTCTCTCTCCCTCCCCCCCTCTCTCTCTCTGCAGTGCTTAGCACACACCCGGCTTCATCCAGTATATATAAAAATCTGATGACATCATAGATCACGATCCAGCCTTCAGCCTCTCCTGCACAGCCTGGGAGATGCTCAGAGAGAGAGAGAGAGAGAGAGAGAGAGAGAGAGAGAGAATTACAAAGAATACTGCAGCTCCATCTCAGATTCCACACACAGACAGCAACGCAGCAGAAACTCAGTGGCAGCAAGACAGAGACAGACACAGAGACCTTGCCTTATAAATGTCTAGAAGCAGGCAGTGAACAAGGACCAGCTCCTAGTGCTGCTGCTGCTGCTGTGGCTCTATTTTTTATAGATACTCTTTTTATTTTGTATTCATCCATTGAGGTTTTTTTTGTGGGGGGGAACCATGCCAGGAGAGGCAGCCCAGAGCACAGCACCCTCACCGGGGCGATCAGGGCAGGAGGAGGAAGCTGAGAGAGGATGCATCCCTGGACCAGGTGAGTGAGGGAGAGAGGGGAGGGGACAGAGCTGCTGCCTGCCTGGCTCACAAGCTGAGTCAGGCCATAGAGTGGCCTTGAAACTAGGGAGAGTGAGAAAGGGAAAGGCTATAGAGGGAGGCAGGGGAAGAGAGAGCGGCAGGGGAAGAGAGGGAGGCAGGGGAAGAGAGGAAAGCACGGGAACAGAGGGAAGCAGGGGAAGAGAGGGAGGCAGGGGAAGACAGGGAGGCAGGGGAAGAGAGGGAGGCAGGGGAAGAGAGGGAAGCAGGGGAAGAGAGGGAGGCAGGGGAAGAGAGGAAAGCACGGGAAGAGAGGGAAGCAGGGGAAGAGAGGGGGGCAGGGGAAGAGAGGGAAGCAAGGGAAGAGAGGGAAGCAGGGGAAGACAGGGAGGCAGGGGAAGACAGGGAGGCAGAGGAAGAGAGGGAGGCAGGGGAAGGCTGGGCTGGCATTCTGGTGGGTTAGGAAGGGAGAGAGACTGGAAGAGGGCCAGGAAAGCATTAACAAACTTGCTGTACAGAGCTGCAGTTATTGATTTTTTCCTTTAAAAAGGAACATGAAACCAGAGTAGCAAGTGTAGACATGCTGTCTGTGAGTTCCAGTGGGCATGACACAGCATATACTGCAGAACTGTGATGATGTGCGTCACCTTCTGACATACTGAGTATCATTGTTCTGCTATTTGTTTTTTTGATGTATTTATTCATCATTTGGGAGGTTGAGAGGGGAAGAGTGTCCAAGAGATCTCTGGAAGAGAACCAGTGCTTCATGCAACCTGGTTGTTGCTGGTTGTTCTGGTGGTGGCTGAGGAAGGGGTTTGCGCTTACTGGTGTTGCAGTCCAGATGGTCATTGTAAGCCATGCCTCTGATTTGTCATAGCCAGGCCAGTGTAGCATGTTGCAGGTACATATTTGATTGTTTTTAAAACTGACATTGTGAAGCAGCTTCTCCAAGACTACATGAGGAGAGGCCCAGGTCTAATCCACTCACACTTCAAGTCCTGCCACGTGTGCAAAACAATAGTACATCATGAATCTTAATGGTCCTTCTATATAAATATATTGTACGGTATGTATGTATGGTAAGGTCATGCTATTTCCTATATGATGATCCACATTGGACAATACAGTGGCAGACGTTCCTGGTTCAAGATACTTTTAGTGTGAAGCAAGCTGCCATGGTACAGATATGACCAATCAGCTCATGTACTGTAACACCTCAGTTCATCTTACTGTAAATATCCTCAGTGACACAAGCCAGTGAAACCAGTTATTTGCAGTAATTTATTTAAAAGAAATAATAATAATCCCATAATTGCCTGACATGTCCCTCGGGGACCAAGTGTTAGATTAATGACAGAGCGGAGAGTTTTAAAATTTCAAAAATGTCTAATGCCTGAATTCGAACCTCGAGGCCATACTGCCTCCCAGTCCCTCAGCTCAAAGCAGTAGACCACACTGCTTCCCAGGCTCTTAGCTGTATTAACCACCAGACAATCTCATTTTATCATTAACAGCAATCTCCTCTACCCCACCAATGACATCACATTTCATTCATGTTGCTGATAGATTAGCTACCAACTTAGTTTTTCAATTAATTTGGTTATTTAAGTATATACATATACAGTGGCTGTATATAAGTATTCACCCCCCTTGGACTTTTTCATATTTTATTGTGTTACAACATGGAATCAAAATGGATTTAATTAGGAGTTTTTGCCACTGAGCAACACAAAAAAGTCCATAATGTCAAAGTAAAAAATAAATCTACAAATTGTTCTGAATTAATTACAAGTATAAAACAGAAAATACTTTTGAGAGCCACTGTATATATATATATATATATATATATATATATATATATATATAGCAAAGTGATTTGCTCCTACCTGTCATTAACCTGTCTAAACTTCAGCATCGCCCCTACAATTAAACAAGAAGTTGAAGCCCTATTGGGAGGGTGATAATGTTGCCTGTTAGGATCAGGAGGGACTCTGTTTTCAGCTTGCTTCGCTAGACAGTGAAAAACAAGAGCACACAAGGAGCATATTATTGCCTGCTGGGCACTGTGCAGTGGTGTAAAGATGACACATCTTTGTTGTTGCAGGTTCAGCTCTCTATCCTATCTGAGATGCTTTGTTTCATTCTGGGGGTGTTATTTCAACATCCCCACCTATTGTGAGTCCCTTTCTCATTGCAATGTAAAGTTGGTTCTGTTGGGTCCCCTATCCTAGAACATTCAGAACCACTGGAGTTCCAGTTGTAACAACATGGTGTTTCAAGGTGGGGGCTTTGTGAGGGTCACACACTTAACACACGGCCAGGTCTGCTGAGACATATCCCTCAGCAATACACTGCAATGGAGGTCAGGTTCTAGGAAATGGACCAATCACCTCCTCTCATTTGTAATGTTTCTTATGTTCTTATGTCTTCTCCACTTCTTTTGCATATGGTTCCTTATGAGTCTTGATTGGATTCTGGAGACCTGCTGTCAGGGAGGTGAAGACTGTGAAGAGGCTGTGTGTATGGGTCTCCTCTATTCTGTCAGGGTGGTGAAGTCTGTGAAGAGGCTGTGTGTGGGTCTTCTCTATTCTGTCAGTCCAGTAGCTGGGGATATTGGGACTCTTGTTGTTATACAGTGGTGACCAGAAGCATTAACACTCTCTGTTAATTTTAGTCCTACACCCCTGAATATCATTGTCCCCCGGAATATTGGATTTGAAGGACATTCAAATCCAATTTGCTGCATTGAATTGGTTGGTGAAAATAAGCGTTTTCAAGTGCTGAGCAGGGTATACTGATCTGTTGATGAAGTGGCAAAAATTTCCCCTTGACTTGTACAAAAAGCTTGACCATTCTAGGGAAAGTCGTCTAGAAGCTGTGATAAATCCAAACAAGGTCACATCAGATATTTATAAAGATGTACTGAAGACTTTTCTTTACATAGCAAATAATTGTTTGTTTTTACTTTGGACTAATGATATGTCTTTATTTGAATTGAAAGTTATGTCATTTGATAGTCAATAAAGTATTTATAAATAACTAGTGCCAGTACATGCAGACAGCTGCATGATTGATTGAGTATCTGAATCTAGAGACTGTAAGATTGCTTTGTACAGGCTGACACAATTGTGCTAATCAGGGTCTGTGAAACCATCACTAAATGCTCTCAGTTATAAAGAACCTTCAAAAGTAATTCCAGTGCATTCTTATAATTAACTGAGCAAAGCTGTGTTTATAAGACCTAGGGAGAGGTGGTCTGCACTACCTGCCAGCCTCCCAGCCAAACCTGCTGAGTTCAGCAGTCAATAGTTTGAATTCCAATTGCTGCTGCCTGAAAATGAACTCCTCAAATAAGGGAGGAGAGAGAGAGTTTCTGTGTGGTGCCTGAAACAAGAAAGCAGCTTTCTCTGCTATGGCTTCAGATATTATATAATCACTGCAATAAAAACAGCCCCTCCTGTCACAGACGTTTGAAATGTGCAGGTTTAGACATTTAAACCAGTGCTGTGTTAAACTTATAAAAAAAACTTTATTTTGCAGTCTGCTCTTTAGACAACTAAACATCACGATTAACACTGCTTTTGGAAAAATGTGGACTTTTGCACATTGAAACAACCGTAATTTTCAAATCTGTGTATAACACACGACTAAGCTGCCATGGATTACATCTCATACAACACAAACGTTTTGTTTAATGCACTCCTCTTGCATTCTAGCATACTAGTAGAATACTAAACCAAAGAGTACCGCACAGCTCCTATGTACTGCACATGCTGTATATAGAATGTAGAAATTCTTCAAAACATTTTTAAATGGTGCATGATATATTTTGAGTATTATGGTACACTATATCTATTTATCTCTATAGAGAATGGATTGTGCATGTATGCAGCTGTAGATTGCATAAGAAACCCATATTGTGGTGTCAAGGTAGTATCTCTCTTGTTCAGACTTGACTTGAAACAGCTGGTCCAGATAAGAGTCACATTTATACAGCAATGTGGACAGGCTGCAGCAGTGCACACTGAATACATCGTGGCTTGGGTGAATTATATAATGGACCCTTTCACAGACCAGTCTTAACAGCAGCAAAGACTGCCAACAGCACTTAGAAAGGAAAACAGTAGAAGAAAGAAAGAAAGAAAGAAAGAAAGAAAGAAAGAAAGAAAGAAAGAAAGCATTGATGCATTCAATTAACAAATACAACGGCTGTATTATTTAATAGTTTTTTGGCAACATTCAAACAATTAGTGACTTTTTTACCATATTTGCGAATGCCAAAACACACCAAAAAATAAGACCTAGGGAGCATTCAATAAAACTTTCCAAGGCGCTATGACTGTTTTTAATTAAAACTGGATCTTGAACACAAGTTTGCATTAGCATGGAAATAAGTGGATATGAATCTCGACTGGATTTTCTCAGCCTGGTCCCTGGTGGACAGATGGGCACACCGCTGACCTTGCACTCTCATTTGCTCTCAGACTTAGCTATCCTCCCATCCCAAAGCTGAGGCTCGTTGGAAAATGTGTGTGTGACAGTGAGGCTCCATGGAGCTGGTAGTTACTGTATTGCAGAATTATGAAGCAGGAATTATGACGTATCAATATACGATGTTCCTGTTGCTGTGTTGTTTGTGTTCTGCAGTTGTATTCTGTATTGCATGCACCTACTGCTACAGACTTCAGGCTCCACAGCTGCCAGTTCGACATCTTTAACTGCTGCTAGTTGCTAAGCAATGCCTTCTGTGATGCGATATGGCCTGCTTAATGGCAGCTGCTGTCATCATGCTGAGGGCAGCTCCAACACTGGTCCCTTGTGCCCCAACTGTTGTTAAAGCTACCCATCCCCCACCCCCAGGAGATAACCAAGGGAACAATTACATTCTCCCTAACATGCAAAATTAGTTTAAATGAACAAATTATGTTAGTGATGTGTAAAGCACAATTTGTATTCCGTCCCTAAACAATTTTATATCTCTAGGCCTGAGCTGCGTTTAAAGAGTATCAGGGTTCCGAAAAATACAGCATTACACGTCACCATGTGTTGCTACAACTGTTTAAATAAAGTACCTGTCATTTTTCTTTTCATTGTTAACATGCTGACAACTTTTTACACTTATAACTTTAAAGTCTGTTTCAAAGCTCTTTTCAAAATGGCATCTCTAGTGCACTTAAGTTTGAGATCTGTCCTCTAAATTACTAAAGGGTACAAAAAAACATAACAAGAAGTGCTCTAGCTTTTCTGTTCTGTACCATGGATCATTATTGTTTAACAATGTGGGCAATAATCCTTACATTATCAGTGCACTAGAGCGGCCATTTTAAAAAGAGCTTTGAAACAGACTTTAAAGTTATGTGTGTAAAAAGTTGTCAGCATGTTAACAATGAAAAGAAAAATGACAGGTACTTTATTTAAACAGTTGTAGCAACACGTGGTGACGTTAATTATCTTGCATCACCTTCCACAGTGCAGTATTAGCAGTGCAGCACTCTCTCTCCTCTCTCTCTCTCCTCTCTTTCTAGATCACCCTTTTCTGTTTCCTCTTTCACTCTTTCTCACACGCCTCTCCCCATCTCTTTTCATTTTCTAGCATCCCTTTCGCTCTTCATCACCTATTGCTGGTATTCTCATCTTCCCTCTCCCCTGCTACCCCATGCTCCTTGACACCCCCCACTGCCTCCCACTCTTGCTCTCTTCTTCTCTCCCCCTATACACCCCCACTCACTAAATCCCTCTCCCTCCTGTTTTTTAGTCTACCAAATCTCCCCCTGCTCTTTCTCTCCATTTCTACCCTCTACTCTGTCTCCCTCCCCCTAGTCCCCCCCCCACTAACTGTTCATGGTGCACTGCTCCCTCCCTGTCTCCTCCCCATCTCTCTTTTCTGCTTTCTCATGTGAGCTGACAGGTTCCCTGATCCCATTGAAAGCTGGTGACCCTGAGCTAATCTCCTATTTCTTCTCTCCTCTCTCCTCTCTTCTCCTCTCCTCTCTCCCCATCTCTCCTATATCCTCTCCTTTCTCCTCTTTTCTCCCCCTTCCTCTTTCTTCTCTCCTCTCTGCTCTCTCTCTCACTTTTCTCTCCACTCTCTCCTCAACCCCACACTTGCAACAAGACTTAGCTAGAGACTAACACATAACTTTCCAAAACCCTTCCCCATATCCCCTTAGGGCCATGGGTCTAATTGTGCAGCTCTCTCTGCTATGCTCCCCCCACCCCAGCAGATGTATTGAGGCCTCTAATCCGCACTTCCAATGAGGTGGGATGCTGCAATATACTCTCTTTCTTCTCCTCAAAAAAGATTAGCAGTTTCTCCTTATCCCCTTTCATGACGAATTCATATTCACAACAGTTTTTTTTCCATTAAGAAAGCAAAATATTGATGTTAAATAAGGATTATTTAAGAACTACATTAGGCACCTTACTTGGTTATTGCTTGCTCTATAGCATTAGCAGTTTTTTTCTTTGTTTTACAAAAAAGGGTACAAAGTGAGCATTACAGTAAAGGGTTTATAAATATGACTGTGTGTACAGTGCTGCACTGGAGGATGGGGTGGGACTCTGCTTGCTCACGCTGCTTCCCTGCTTGTTTAGTGCAAAGCAATTATGCAGTTTACAGTGCTTTCCCCATGTCTGCAATTTGCATTTACAGAGCTCTCTCTGTGCTTCACCATGCCTCTATCTGCTTTACCAAGCCTGCCTATGCTTGAACACTCTTTCTATACTCCACAGTACATTTTGTTAAGAACAGAGAATGTGTTGTCAAAAAAGCCGAGCCGAAAGTCTGCTACTGGCCACTAGAGACGTGCTATTGATCAATTTAAAGATAATTTCCTTGCTATTTTCAAAGGCATTGTAAGCAAATCAATGGCTTACATGAGATCCAGCTCCTTTGAACACTACATCCCCACAGTGATGAGTGTTGAGAAGGCATTATCCACACACAGGCTGCATGTGACTGTCATGCATTGCATTGAGCAATATCACAGGAAACATCACTCAGTATTACAAAGCTACCATAGAGTACACAGACGGATTTTCATTTTTTAATTGTATGAAAAATTATGAATTCATAAATACCAAAAAATATAAGCCACATTGTGTTTTTGTTCTTTTTTTTCTTATTTAATTAAAAAAATATATATATCTGAGTATTATTATTCTGCTTGGAGTAAAACCCCTGCATGAAATATATCATTTGCGTCTACATGAGTGATTGAGTGATTAATTATACAGCAGCAGTAACAATCATTCTTCACACTCATCGGTTGAAATGCGTTCTTTATGAATCTATATTATGGATATTTGATGACTGTGGAAGTGGAACTCTCTAAAGTCCCATCCTGACGGTTCATCATCATTTTCATGTCACTCCCTTCCCATTTTAAGAAGTAGCTTCAAATGCAATTCAGATAGATTTTCTGGGTTGTACAGTATACTGCAGAAACCCTAATACAAGTTTACCATACAGTCGTTTAGCAGTAGAAAGTAGAACAGCTCTACGTGTGTTGCTGAACTCTTTTTTTTAGCATTCATTTCATAAAGAAACTATCTGATTTTGTTGTTATTTTTAGTTTGTAATGCGGAAAGACAAGAAGTGAGATGTTTAGTTTCTGCAGTAGCAAGCTGCTGAACACAACATGTTACGAAGCACTGACTATTTGTTCTACGATGCACAGTAAAATACATTTTACAAAACAATTTTAAGGATTTGCTTCATGATTTTGTCAGGCTGGAAAAAGTATGGGCTTGTGCAGTGAAACACAGCACTGCTCGTTGTTGTGATGACTTGTCTGTGGCCTCGTACAGCATGGTTTACAATGAACCACCGTGGAGGAACCAATCATTAAGCAATAATACCTGACCCACATCAATGAAGTTATGGAACGAGGATTTTATTTCAGAAGTATTTTTATTTTTGATGGGGGGGAAAGGAATTATTTTCTTTGTGGTGCATAGAGATATTACTTCCAGCTTCTGTTGATGTCTCAGGTAGGTTATAACGGACTCCGTTTTTTTAGAGATTTCTGGAAGTTTTTCTGACTGATTACTGAATGGCAATGCTATGAACTGCCAATTCTATTCAGCCCTTGAGAAGTGACCTCTTAGTTTTCTTGGTCATTCCTCAATGGCAGAATCAAAGAGTTCATTGAAAATAATTTGGTGCAGTAACCCCTTAAGGGGCTCCTAAACTGCAAGAGAGAGAGAAGACAGGAGGTGAAATGACAGCTTGAGGACTGCAGATGACTCTCCAGACTGAATTACTGCCTGGTACTTTGCCCAGCCATCTGGTTTAGTTTTTTATAGTTCTTTTACTCTTTATGTTTCTCCTCCTCTCACTTCCCTGCTGGCTGGGCACCTGCAGGGCTGGCCTTTGTTCTCCAGAGGTCGATAGCTCGCCGACATCCGCTCTTGAGTTCAAGGGTGTAAAAGAGGACCATCGTAGTGTCGAAGGACGCTCACTGAACCTTCAGTTCTCCAGAGCTGCGTGGGGAATTGCTGCACTGAGAGGAAAAATAATGGACATTTCAAATTGTGGAGAAAATCGGGGGTAAAATAATTGGGCACATGAAATAAAAAAAGAGGTCGGCATGGGTACCCGGGACTTTTTCGGGTAATAATTTTAAAAAATGTTTTAAGTGCATGATACATATTTAAATACTATATAGTACACATACATTTAGTCCCTTCAGATCTGTAGATGTGTCTAGCCTTTTTAAGTAATGGAAACATCAAACTAATAATAATAATAATAATAATAATAATAATAATAATAATAATAATAATAATAATAATAATAATAATAATAATAATAATAATAATAATAATAATCTCCGTTTGGATACAGTTATTAATGTTGAATGTGCTACATGCTGTGGGATTCTTTGCGACTAGTGGCCGTATTCCGCTGTTGTTGTTTTAAAACATCCAAGCAAAGCAGCATTGTGTGGAATTTCTTTACCAAAGCAAGAAAAAACGGAATTTGCAAAATCTGCCAATGAAATATTTCATTCAAGGAGGAAGCACAAATGCTTTGCTAAAACATCTTCAAAACAAATATCCCATCCAACTTGGTGAGGCTGACATATTCGCTTCTAGAAACGAGCGGCACCATCAACTTTGGACTTTGGTAAAGGAAAGTTTATTATAATTATTTGTATGTATGTGTGTGTCAATTTCTGCACTTGTTTAATTATTCCTGCAGTTATAAAAAGACAATGTCGCTGTTCTGTGTTGCAACTTTTACGAAAACGTTTTCTTTTTTTATGTTTCTGTTCTGTTTTCTGGGGTACACCGCTCACAATAGTTTAGTTATTTGTTTGGTTATTTGTGTGTGTTCATCTTCGCCCTCCCGAGTCAGCGCAGGGGTGGTAGTGGTGAGCTGAGCTTAATAAAATAATTGGCGATTCCAAATTGGGAGAAAATAATAAAAACAATTGGCAACGACTAAATTTATTTAAAAAAAAAAGGGTACCCAGGGTAAAGGGTTTTGGGTCGGTCGGTCTCTCTCTCTCTCTCTCTCTCTCTCTCTCTCTCTCTCTCTCTCTCTCTCTCTCTCATAACGTCTACCATCAAGCTTGCAGTGGACACTAAATCTTTTGACCTTCCTAAACCAGCTTATAATTAACTCCAAGACAAGATAATAAAAATAGTGTGTTTTTTTTGGGCCTGTTCCCTGTGATGCTCAGTCCTTTAATGCACTGACATTTAGTTATTGCACATATTGGAAGACACAGCAGGGAGGAGAAATGGGAGGTAGTAAGGTTCTGGATGCCACCACCCAAGATATACAGAAAGTTGTTTTTCTTTCTGTTATGTAATTCCCCTCAAGAGCTGATTGTGAAAATAATGATGGAAAGAAAACAATATCTGTGATTCAGATTCAGAGTAATGAGTGAAGTATGCCTTTGTAATTAGAGCTGAGGCACTGGGACACAGTGCGATTTAGTAGTTAAAACTTAGGGACATGGAGACAATGTGGAATAATGGTTAAAGCTGAGGGACTGGAGGCAGTATTGTTGTGGCAGGACAGAAGCCCTGCTGCTGTAAATAGTGTGTGTGTGGGAATGTAAGATTGGCAGGGATGGGGTTACATCTGTCCGTGCCATGTGTGGCCATTCCTCAGTTAGGTATTTGGTGCTAAATGGGGAGTGGCCACATGTGTAAAAGGAACATCCCGCTCCAGGAACCTACTACACTACTAACCCTCACTGTACTTAGTTTGGGATTAAATCCCCTAAACTGACCTACTTTTGGGCTTCCGAAATCCTGGCATCTTCATGGTGACCGTCTCTTTCTGACGATCCCGGCTGGGCATAGCCTTCACAAGCACGTCTGGGAGGTGAGGGTTTCGTGTATTAGTTCTCTCCGTGGAGCGGACGCTCTCTTGCTTGATGTCAGCAAGCATGGTTTCGCTTAGCGCCCGCCTGTATAGCTATGGCGTTGCAATTGCCTTCACTACCAAGTTCTAAAAATCACACCCCAAACTCCCCCACCAGACAATGGATTTCTGGTTCCTATTATACATGTGGCCATTCCCCAATTAGCACCAATTAACTGACTGGAGAATGGCGACACCTGTGATTGCTTGCAGGGACAGATTTAACCCAATCCCTGCCAACCTTACATTCCCACACACACACTATTTAGAGCAACAGGGCTTCTGCCCTGCCACACAAATTAATTGTTTTAAAGCCTATTTTTTTCTTCTGTTTCTTTTGTCACATCTCTCTTACTTCCCTCTGTTTTCATCCTTGTAGACAAGTCCTGCCACACCTCCATTTCCTCCGCTTCAACCCCCAGCGACTGCGCTTCAACCCCCTCACCTCTCACTCCTTCCCAGCTCTCCCCGTCAGACAGCCCTGAATGTACCTCCCCCTTTGGCCCGAGGCTCCCCAGGAGACAGCAAAGTAGCTCAGGAGACCGACCCCAGCCAGAAGGAGCGAGCAATGACTGTGGCACTGATGTGAGGCCCAGCCCTGGAGCAGCATGCTCAGTGAACAAGTACACACAGGGACCCTGCAAGCATGGGTACCAGTCGGTCAAGATGGAGCGCATCAAAGTGCTCATTGGCACAGAGGTGGAAAGTGACTACAAGGAGCCAGAGACTCTAGACGCTAGAGTGGTGATGGGACAGGAAGCCTTGCTGAGAAACATAGAAGCACAAGTGGATGGCCGGATTGGCGGTTTGGGAGAAAAAGCAAAAAAGACTGAAGATGAAGGGTCTGCAGCCAACGAGTGCTCCCTGGGGGCCACAGCAACAAGCAACAAGGCAAGTGAGAGCCGAAAGAAAGAGGAAGAGGAAGAAGACACACAGCTCGACACAGGCCAAGAGCGTGACTCTGCTTCAGAGAAGTGTCTCCCAGCACATGATGAGGGACTGGTAAAGGAAATCCCACAGGAGTTGTCTGGCCTGGTTCAGGAATCTAAAGCCCCAGACTCTGCAGAGACAGATAGCCTAGACATTACTGCATCCCTTCCAGAAGATGAAGGGGAGACTGCCCAATCAGAATCACCACAAACTCAGGGTGAAGTGCCTTCCTTGTTGTTTTCAGAACCTTGCCGCACAAGCGGGTCCCAGGAAGCTGAACCACAGCGGATGGGTGTTACTCAAAGCCTGGAGCCTGACCTCTACTTTACTGCTCCGTCCACCCCCATCAAGATGGTCTACTACTCACACCTTAAGAACCACAGCTACTGTTCCACCAGCCCCAGCCCCCCTGCAGAGGAGCCCCCAGACCTCTCTGAAAGTGAGGGTCTCTGCTCTCCACCCACCTCCCCCTCTGGATCCTACATCACAGCCGAGGGCAGCAGTCGGACTTCATCTTGCAACTCTAACACCTCTCCTTCCTGCTCTCCAAACCTCATTGCTGAGGGAGAGCTGATGGAGGCCCCCACCTGTTACGTTGAATCTCTATCGGAGATTGGTGATGAAGAGAGACCCAACATGGACAAGGACCCCCTTGATCTCTTCAAACCTGGTGAGCCGCAGCTGGTGGAGAACATTGGCTTCATGGAGGAAGTTGTGAGCAGCCACAGAAGTAGCCGGGAGGTGGACAGAATAAAAAGGGAAACCTGCCGTCCTAGCTGGGTGACAGAAAGAGACAGAAATTCTCCCCAGAGGAGCAGTAGCAGCAGGAGTTCCTCTGAAGACGAATCAGAAGGTTCTCTGGAGACACCAGAGGAACTGGAGCCAAAGGAACTCACTGTGGACGAGGACCAAGACTTGGACTTGGAGGCTTGTGTTGCTGAACATTTCGCTGCCCTTAATGCACCTCTTAGTACAGAAGAAGACATTTCTCTAGAGTTGTCCTCTCCTTGCCCCTTTAGCCATCGATTAGCCACCATTGATGCCAGAAGCTTGACCCCAGCCACCTGCTCCTCTGAGATTTCTGATACAGAAAACAACAGCCCCCGTGGGGAGACTTTGTCCTCTGCCTCAGAATTCCCTGGCTTCTGTGTAGAGGAGATCATTGGAAGTGATTATATGATCCCTGCCTCATTGCTGCCCTTCCACGCCAACTTGGTCTTTCAGGTAGATTCCATGGAGATTACATTGTTCCCTACATCAGGAGAGCCAGGGAATGACATGGATGCCTACGCCGCAGGAGAAGAGGAGGGTGATGTAGACGAGGGGGAGGATGAAGGGGAAGATGAGGAGAAATGCAATGAGGACATCAATAAGGAAGACGCATCAGCATCCTTTGTGTACCAGGATGACACTGAGGAATCGTCAGACTCTGCATCCTACAACGAGGAAGAGGATGAAAGACTGCACAGCACTGAGAGACATGCTGTGATAGAAGAAAATGTCCCCGGCCCCAACAACCCTGCAGATTCAAAGGCACCCAAAGAGGACTCCTTAAACTCGAGGAGTAGAAGTGAGAGCGAGAGTGAGATGGAGATCTCCTCTGGCTTCTCTGACAATGGAGACGAACAGAAAGAGACCTGCACAGCTCCTAATTTGGTCCCTGGTGATGCCTTATCTCCCAAGAAAGTAGAAGAAATAGGCCAGGGGATAGAGCCTGGTTCTGCGACAGTGAAGCCAATCATGAACAATGAAGATCAAGAAGATGGCACAGGCGACAGGGAAGAAGAAGCACAAACATCATCTTTGGAGATGGAGACTGGAGAAAAATGTGCAGAAGTCTGTGTCTCCAGTGCTGAAGCTCCAGAGAGGTTAGCAGATGCAGCTTGCATTCAGGTGACCAAAAACCCTTTTCAGGTTAAAACACATCAATCAATTTTAACAGAACACAGTGAAATGAAGTTGCCTTCAGAAGAGTTGGTCCAAGCTCTAGAAAGCAGGGAACCTCCTGTTTCTGGAACAGAATGCCAGGTGTTAGAAAATGAAGTTGCTGCCTGTTGCGAAGAGATAGCCATTGAGGAAGTAAACACTTTAGAAGTAAAAAATTTTGATCAGCAAAATGCCAATAGCACAGAGGGCACTGAATTGAAAATAAACCTGGATGAAACTGCTACAAATGACCTCAATAAAGGAGTACCTCTGTTATCACACCCCAAAGATGATCAGAGATCAAGCAACATACCGGTCACTGTAATGTCAGAAATTCCTTCCAATATCACTAATAACCTGACTGTCATAGCATCTGATAACCTGACCCCAGAAGCTTCTCTGATCCAGGACAACCTGGCTGAAAACCAGCCTTGCACTGATGAAACCAGTTTGGGCCACCACTATGTATCCTATGATGCCTATAGCATGGTAGTAATTTCGCCAAAGAAAGAAAACTCTGAAACCAATCTCTCAGGAAAAGGTGCTTCTCTGGACTCGTGGGAGTCTGCAATCCCACTCCCCGCTGAACAGAGTTGTGAGTACGAGACAGAGAGCTTGTTGACATGTGAGATGACCTATCAGACACATACAGAGCCTACAGAGTCTCCAAACTTTGGTTCCATTGATGCTGCCACACATCAGGAGGGAAACACTGACCATAGTGTTGATTATAATGAACTTCAAGAAGAAGAGGTGGTACCCGATAATTCAAATTCCGAAACATGTGCCATGCAGTCCATTCTGTCTAACTGGAAATCTATTGAGGAGATATCTGAAGCAGGAGGAGGGGAAGATGGAAGCTCCCATTTTCTAGAGGATGAAGAAGACAACATTCATGGTGTTCAAGGTGCATCTCGCTGCAAGGCACTGCAAGCGACAGAAGTTAAGAAAGCTGAAGAGGAGAAATGCAAAAATGTCAGTTCAGAATACAGCTGTGCACTGAGCAAAGCTTCAGCTGGTCCTGAAAGCACAGGATTTTATATTCTTTCAAGGGATGAAAACAAAGAAGATGAAGCCTCTCCCACTTCAGGGCAGGAGAACCAGCTACTAGTTAGCCAGAAGGAATCTGTGATGAAGGTTATTGATCTTGTACCAGAACCTCTTGAAGTTGCAGGCAGGGATGGTGAAATTAGTCCTGAAACGCAGCCATCACAGGCTTTAGAAACAGCCCAGGAACTGGAAGAAAATAAAACAGTCTTTTCTGAATTTCCTCCAAAGCAAAGCTGTTCTGAGTCAGACCTTTCTGACACACAAGCAGCTGGACATAACATTGCAGCAGATGCACGTCAAGAGCAAATACCAGATGCCAAGCAATCAGCTGGAAGATGCTCCCTTAAGGAGGCTGTGGTTGATCAACCCGACCTAACTGAGGCTCCAATAGAAGCATATGTCAATAAAGATGATCAGTTATATCCACTAAACACTGAAGAATCTATTAAATCTGTTAAATCAGAAGCATCCTTCACTTTGGCTGGGGGTTCTTTTGGCTCTTTCAAACCCAGGCAAAACCCATGTGATAATAAAACTGATGAATCTGCTGTAAAAACGCCTGTTTCTGAAAGCATAGACACAGGGGAGAGCAGCATACAAAAGAGTGACTCTGGTTTTGAGAAAAAGGATATTAAACTAGTAAAGAGTGTTGCCCTCCTTCTGGAACAAGACATTGAACAAACAAACAGCAGTTCTGACTTTGTGAGAGAGGATACAGAAAAACCAAAGAGCGAAACTCCTCTTGACAAACAAGATTGTGGACCAGCAAAAGGAGACTCTAATCAGGAGACAGGAGATACAAAAGAAACAAAGAGTGGTCCTATATTTGAGGAGAAGATACAGGAACAATCACAGGCTGCTGTTTGCTTTGAACAAGAGGAAAAAGAGAACCCAAAGAATGAAAATCCCTTAACGAAACAAGATCCCGAAAATGCAAAAAGTGAAACTTACCTTGAGACAGTGGACAATAAACAAGCAAAGAGTGACTCTAGTTTTGACGAGCAGGAAAATGACCAAGCGAAGAATATTGCTCAACTGGAGAAAGCTGATAATGAAAAACTTAAGAGTGACACTCCCTATGGGAAACAAGACAAAGAACAAACTAAAAGTGATTCTCCCCTTGAGAATGAAGACATTGAACAAGGAAAGAGTGAAACTTCTTACAAAAATTATGAACAATCAAAGGATAACATTGTGTTCATGAAAACACGTGAAACTTGCTTTGAAGAGGAGCCTTATACACAGCAAGGAAAGAGTGATGCTTCCCTCAAGGAAGAGGATAACGGAAACACTAGTGAAGCAGTGAAATATCAGAGTGAGGAAGACCCAGGTCTTCAAAGCGATTCCATAGACACAGTTCCCAGCACTTCAAGCAGCATTTTGGATGCAGAAACCCACCTGGAGAGAAAAGATCAGGATCGAGAGGACTCTATGGTTCTGCAAGAGTCAGAGGAAGTAGCAGCAGATAGAGAAGTTGCCCTAGACAGGGAACTATCTGAATCTGCAGGAATAAACTACTCTGTAATTTACCAGTTGTCAACCAGTGAAGACCAGAATGACCACTTCTCTCGTGAGAGGTGTGGCAAGGTTGAACCATTTGATGGTGGCTATGTTACTGAGCAGCAGGGTGGGGTAGAAAAGATTTCAAAGACTTTAGAAGAGACATCTTACAATGAAGAATCACCAAACAAGGGAACCTCAGAGCTTGCTCAGCATAATAAACCTGACATCTTATTCAGAGCTGACATTTCTAAAAAACAGGCACATGGCAACAGAGAAGTAAAGTGGAATCTGGACGAAGGAGATGTTCAAGAAATCCCTCATCTAGAGGAAGCGATCCAGAGTTCATTCAATGCAGATAGTGCCACTGCAACAGCAGAGAAGCAGGATAACTTCAGCTCTGCACACCAGATCCACATAGAGGAGAGCCAAAGTGCTGATGAAGGATCAGATGAATTACCTAGAGCATTGCCTCTTCATTTCCCAGCAGATTTTTGCACCCCAATACAGGAACTCCAGTGCTCTCTCACTGCACTCACCCACACTGCTCCCTCCCACACTCCTTCACCTCCTGATACCCTGGCAGCTTCGCCTAACCAATCACATCCATCCGTGGACTCAGGGTCAGAACTAAGGGAGTCTGCTTTAGATACCGTCCAAGAGACACACCTGCCTGAAGATCTGGAGCATCATCTGCAGGAATCAGTGAACTCACAAAACAAGTCAAAAGGTATCTGTCTGTCTGTCTGTCTGTCTGTATGTCTGGTTTGCTGTATGTCTGAGTTTTTTATATGAATGCAACATAAGATGTTCAAAATGTGTTTACATACATAAAAATACACGATTGGTGTACATTGATGCAAATAATTTCCCTGTTTTCTGTGTAAATATTAGGGGTAATATTGGTGGATGGACAGGAAAACAGCACACTTGACTATTTGCTGTGAATGCTAAAAACTGTGTGACTGTGTAAAGCTACTGAAGTTAACTAGAGTCAGCACTACAGTATCTTAAAGAGACAGCCTCATATTGTAGTAAAATGAATTCATTATTTACACAAATGTATCTTTGGGATGTAAAGTCATGGATAAAGTCAGTATTTTAACATTATAGGCTGGACCACATTTCAGATGAAAATAGGTAAAAAAAACCTCTCTCTTTTGCAAAGGCTTGGACATTTTTGATAGAGACTGGTACATTTATTTTTAATAAAGAGCCTTGTATAAACTGTTTTTAGCAATGTAAATGTAGATAAGAGAAGATGCATATGCAAGCATGTTATTTCATATCATAATTAATGCATTCATTATTTTTGATGACAGCAAAAATGTCAATTGACACCTTATATTTTTATTCTGAAGGATTCTGTAAAATTTGTGGTTTGTGAATGACTATCATCAATGGCAGAAGCCTGATATCTCCATTTTGTTTCTAATCCAGTAAATCTGTTTCTTCTCAGCCAGTGCAAAGATGGAAAGTTTGGACCAAACAGACTATTGCACAGAGGAGCCACATGGCCACACCCAATCAAAGATTCCTCTGGAGTGCCGCATGGAGAAGCGCCTGGGATCCACCCAGACCGAGTCAAGCTCGTCCAGTGAGGCAGACCACCAGTTCCTCTGCAGGGACAGCCCCCAGGTCCTGCCGCAGAAACTACCTGCCAGTGTGGAGCAGCACAAGAGTGACAGAGGCTCTGCCAGACAGACTCGGTGGGATGTCTCCTTCAACCACAAAGGTAAATTGTCAATGTGTCTACAGGATAGAGCAAGGGGGAGATTTCATTAATCACATTTCCCATTCTTTAAATAATTATATGTTGCTGTCTTAGGTTTTATTTTGTTCAGGTCCCCTATTCCCTCTCATTAGCTTTTTGTATTTATGCACATGCTTATCATAAGATATTATAATCCCCCTTTTATTTGCAGGCGAGTACATTTTAATTCAGTTATTGTATATTAATTTAATCACTTTAATGTTTTCTGTACTGTATACAGTCTATGTGTTTGTCTTTCATCAGACGTAAAGGGGTTTACAGTATTCAGTAGTGCTAAAAATAACTTAACAAGAATGTCTTTCTCAATGTCAACATAAAAAACATTTATTAAAAAAAATGTCTAATTGTACATCTATCATCCTGCAGAGCTGCTTCTCTTATCCTTGGGCAGACAAACTTTAGCTTTAAAGAAGTTTTCGAAAAGCACACACAGTCAGCTGGGGTATTCGAAACAATGAATGTGAGACTAAGGCAAATGTGCTTTGCACAGAATAACTACAGTGAAAGAGTTATCTAAGGAGAAAACAGTGACTGGCATACCATATAAATGTGTTGGATTGATTCGTTCACCCAGCAGGCTCCTGCAATGATTCAGACAGTGATGGATCTGTGCCTGATCTAGAAGAACCTGAGATACAACCTCCTCGCCCCACACAGTCCCAGGTGAGTGCTGGGGTATTGAATACTCAAATGATGATGTTTTGCAATAGAAACATCCACTGTTATTGCATCTTATTAAAATAAACACTATTAAAATATTGGAGTGCCAACAATACGCTAGACAATGTGATACATTGCAACATAGGGTTACGTCTTTCAGATATTTCAGCACCATGAACAGTGCAATGACAGACATTGTATACTAATTATACTGAAGTACACTGTACCGAATTATCAGCACCATGGACAGCACACAGTCCCTGTATGGCTGGGCTCTGTGTAGCCTGCCTACTGCTTGTAGACACAAACAATACTGAGAGCTTTCATTTCTTACAGGGGGAAATAGAGGAATTGCTAGTTCAATGTGATAGATTCTACTTCTCTTTCCCTGCGATGTATTTCTTTATTGATTGCTTGTTTATTTATGTGTTTGTTTGTTTGAAAGACTTTTGAAATTACAGATGTTATCATTTTATTTATTTATTTATTTAATTTCAAAGTCGAATATAATATAACAGAGAACAATATTAAAAAAGGTGCCTGAGAAACGATGTATAGCCTTCACGTTCTGGAACGGAAAGACTGGAGTTTATAGATTACACCATCCATCCATTGTACAAGTCAGATAGTACAAGTAGAAGCATTCACATGTGCATGCCCTTATACAATGTTGTCAGACTTTGTGTGCATGTCGCCAGACTGTCCCTGACGTGCCCCCTCTCTCTCCATCCAGTCCCAGCTCTCACACTCCGTGGAGGCAGGAGACGAGTCCTTCAATAAAGCCAAGCAGAGCCGCAGTGAGAAAAAGGCACGCAAGGTGAGGCATGGACTATCACCAGACCCAGATATCTGGCACAATGCTTAAATCCTAATAAAAGCAAAGCAAAGTGTAATAATGCATAGTGAAAGCCTGGTAAATCACAGATAAACACTGTAAAGCCCATAGAGGTATGGTAAAGCATATTAAAAAGCATGGCAAAACATGGTAAAAATGGTAAATGCTTAGTATAACCAGAGGAAAAGCAAATGCTAATTTACAGTGATAACTTTTTTATAGGGAATGTTTATGAAGAGAACATGGCACAATTTTATTTATTTTATTAATTGAAACTTGGTGAATTCAGTTCTTGTTAATGCTGAGTGACAATAGCACTGGTGACAGTCATGCATGGGGCAATAGATTTTCGTCACTGCTCTAAATGTGATATTCTGGTATATACAGATAAATCTACAGTTTTTAACATTCCTATCTGTCAGGATGTGAGTGGTGCGGTAAGGATAACAATGTCCACAAAAGAAGGTGAATTTACAACGAGTCCTGTTTAATTAAATAACTATCCCTTCTACCAGCAATGGCATCGGGGATTAAACGGTGGGCTGGAAGTCTCAAAAATAATAAACAATAACTACAGTCCCAGGCTGCACAGCTGAGGGGGTGCTCAAGTGCAGGTGCAGGTGCTGGTGCTGAAACAGGTTGAGGTGAGGTGGCAGAGCAGGTGCTCCAGGTGGTAGTGATGGCTCCGAGGCTTCAGCTCCCAACCATTAATCGTCTACAAAAAATAAAACAACAGTGCTCAGGCTTCTTACTGTATCAGCGTAAGGGGCCGTACTCATGTAGCTGCGTCCCCTTTGTACTGCTAAACTCCTCCCTATCCAATCGCTGCACGCAACACAGCTGATGACATTAGATCTGTTCAGCAGTCTTACAGCTACGCCCTTTCACCAAGATGGCCGACTTCCGGTTCCGTCCTACCATCGCGTCGTCCCATCCCTGTGAAGGTGTACCACCAACCTTACTTAGTGCCCTTCCTGGTTGGGAGTTAGATTTACAGCTCAGATTCGTTCTCTCCCATTCACACTATCCAATGACATTTAATTGTGCATTACACCTTTCAAGTAGAAATACAGAACAAGTTTTATGAATACTGTTGTATATATCTAGAGAGAAATATACATACAAATGTTGTTATATGATCATGTAGTCTGTGAATAAATTACAGTATTTTAATTACTGCTGAGTATGGGAAGTTTGCATATATTTAAACCTAAAATGCACCCTGCCTACTGTGTGTTTGTCAAAATATTGATTGTATGAATTGAATGATTGATTGAATGAATACCAATGTCTTTATGTATAGCAGCCCTATATCAAAGGCAGTGATCTGAGAAAATATCCTAAGAGTGAGCATAGAGGAGTGGGTAGCAGTGTCAGAACAGCTGTATCAGACTGCTGGTTTCAAGGGCGGTGTTTTAACTCTCCTCTTCTCAGGCCATGTCCAAGCTGGGCCTGCGGCAGGTTCACGGCGTGACCCGCATCACCATTCGTAAATCCAAAAACATCCTGTTCGTCATCACCAAGCCTGACGTCTTCAAAAGTCCTGCATCTGACATCTACATCGTCTTTGGAGAGGCCAAGGTGAGGGGCCCTGAGCGCTCACAGCTGTCTGTGGGTGTCTGATTGTGCCTGTGTGACTGTGTGTGACTATGTGCATGTGATTATGTATGTGATCATGGTTGTAACTGTGTGTGTGTTTCTCAGTGTGACTGTACGTACATCTTGGTGACTGTGTATGTACATGTATATGCATGTCTGTGTGTGACTGTATGCATGACAATGTGTCTGTGTGTATGTGTGTGATTGTATGTGTGTTTGGGTGTGACTGTATGTTTGAATGTATTATTGTGACTGGGTGTGTAAGACTGCCTGTGTGTTTGTGTGAGTGTGTTTGTATCTTGTCTCTGAGTGTGCTGTGCTGTGTCTCTGTAGATAGAGGACCTATCGCAACAGGTGCACAAGGCAGCTGCAGAGAAGTTCAAGGTCCCAATGGAGCACTCGACCCTCATCACTGAGACCATGCCCACTCTGACCATCAAGGAGGAAAGCGAGGAGGAGGAGGAGGTAACGAAAGATCACCCAAACCAATAAAGTGGGGATTCTAAACTCTGTGTGAGAACAATGTTCTAACTGGAATCTCTGCTTCTCTCTCCTTCTCCCCCTCCCTCTCTCTCCCTCTCCTTCTCCCCCTCCCTCTCTCTCCCTCTCCTTCTCCCCCTCCCTCTCTCTCTCTCTCCTCTCCTTTTCCCCTTCCCTCTCTCCCTCTGTTTCTATCTCTCAGGTGGATGAGACGGGTCTGGAGATTCGTGATATCGAGCTGGTGATGGCTCAGGCTAATGTCTCCCGTGCAAAGGCAGTCAGAGCGCTGAGACACAACAAAAACGATATCGTCAATGCCATTATGGTACAACTTGATAACCTAATATTTATTTTTGTATGGAAGTATTATTTGAAATTTTTATTATTAATTTCTTAGCAGACGCCCTTATCCAGGATGACTTACAATTGTTACAAGATATCATATTATTTTTACATATAATTACCCATTTATACAGTTGGGTTTTTACTGGAGCAATCTAGGTAAAGTACCTTGCTCAAGGGTACAGCAGCAGTGTCCCCCACCTGGGATTGAACCCATGACCCTCCGGTCAAGAGTCCAGAGCCCTAACCACTACTCCACACTGCTAGTTGTTTAGTATCTGCCGGCTGGGTCTATGTTACACACTGACGGTACATACGATGATACTGTGCTGTACTCGTGATTCTGTTTTGGGAGTTATTCTTTCAGCACCAAGAAAGCGTGCTTGGGGAAGTGATTCGTTTTCTTTCGGTCCAAAACAACGATCATGATTGCAGCTTCCCTGTTTATTTTTTAAACATGTATTAAAACTAGTGATGGTGCTATCACAATCGTTCTTTTGAATATAATCATTATATAGATGTGGGCGGAACCTTGTATGATCGCTGGGTGTTTTTCATTGCTGTAGTACCTCGGAAAGTGCCTGCATTTCACTTCAGTTATTGGATGAGTGAGTGCAGAGTTAATGCTTGCCTTTTAAAAGCATTATTTTGTGCCTCGCAAAACTGGTTTTGTGCTTGGCACATAATTTCAAACATGGCAGGATCTCACAAATTGTAGGCCACACCTGCCAAATTGTACAATGCATACATTATATTTGTGCACAGCGCAAAACGGATTGTAGCACGCAAAAATAAATTTCGAATATGGCACATTTTGTGCATTTGCGTGTAACGGCCATTTGCGATGTGCATGATCCTCTGTGCAGTGTGCAAACCTTTCGAATATCTGGGCTGTGGTCTTTTCCTAAATCAAAGTAAAAAAAAAGATGTCTGTAAACAAAGCTGGTCCACAGCACAACACAACTACTGGAAGTTTTGTTATGAGAAGACCCTTGTTCCCCCTAACCCTCCCTCTCCCCCCTTGTCTTTGCAGGAGCTGACCATGTAGGCTTTCTGGAGGGTGAGGAGGCTATTTTTGTCCCTGCACAGTGACCCTCAGCTCATATATACTATAGAATGAACTGTATCGCTGCTACCTTGCATCCCTAATCCTGCTCAATAAAACTGTCTGTTATAACTAACCTGGCTCAGCGGTTTAACGTTTATTATACACCATTGCATCAGGTCTAACTTATCAGAACTTTCAATTGCAGTAGATTATCTCACAATATACATTACAGTACCAACAGAACCAATTTAATTTACAAACCAATACAATATACCATAACTACAGCGACTAAAGCAGAAGGGGGGGAAATTATATTTTTATTATTATTATTATTATTGTGACCTGAACTACCTCCTCCATTCACTACTTGGCCTCTCTCAAGCACAGACAAATGTGCTCGCTTAAGAAACTTTACGAATGAGAGGATACCATTCAGCCCATCGGATCTTGTCCGACTCTTAGTAGCTGGTTCATCCCAGGATTCTGCATCAACAACATGATTAGGTAAACGCTTCCATACCCTCAGCGCTCTCTGTGTAAATAAGTTTCTCATAGTCTCTGTCCTAGGTCTATGCTCACTTAATTTTCCAATTTGCCCTCGCTTGGGACTGGAAAATTGTGCCGGATTAGACAGTATGCTGGATTACATAATACTGATTTACGCGATGGGTATTATTTGGTTAGGGCTGTTTTGTATTGTACATATTATCTCTGAGACTGAATCTACTTCCTCTACAGGTTATACATTTATGGTATTTTGTCATGTATTATTTTTCAAGTACCAATTAGTTTGATGATAGCAGAATAACAGATATGCAAGTAAAATTCTATGCAAATTCCAACTTAATCTTGTCTAAGACTGAATGTCACTCTAAAGAGTGTCACATTAAACATATGAAACAGCATGATCCCGAAATTTGTATCTTTTTTTACTGCCAAGTGGGAATGTGGAATTAAGCCCATCTGACATTAATAAGCACAGTGGTTTAGGATTTGTCCAAGTTAACACTCAAATTTTATTACCAGTGGCAATTCTAGAGCATAGAACACAACATCATTATGGAGGGGTGCTCTTATTTTTTGGTCTAGTTTTTAGGGGGTCTACAGTGTTTCCCATATACCGTACAATAAAATGCTCCACAACGACAACTGTATATTAAAAAAAATAACAAACATGCAATGGCATAACCTGAAGCAAAACTCCATTGAAGTGAAAAAAAAGAAAAAAAACCCTGCAATTTAGGGAATTATGTAGTGCCTTGAACCCCCCTACTTTAGTATACACCTAGACACATATAGTATTTATTTGAAATTAACAGCAATAAAGAATAAAGTAAAATAAATATATAAATACCTTAAATTCTGGATGAGATTCAAGCTGATACAAGCTGGAGAAACTGACTTGGATTAGAGAAGCTGACTGACTGGACAAACTGACCTTGACTGGAGAAGCTGACAGTGACTGGAGAAGCTGTCAGTGACTGATATGTACACATTTAATTATGAAAACAAAATCTGATTATTACCTGTAGCTTACAACTAATAATACAAATGACCCATATACATTTTGGAAATGAGAAAAGCATTCAAGGTACTGATGTCTCATCAGTTTTGCCCCAACGGGTGACATTTAACGATTGCACTTATACTAAGAGTAAAAATATATCTGACTGTTTTACAAGCATTTTGTTAGGGCTAGTTTGACATTTGACAAATCTACTATACAAACATCAGGTTTTGTTAAAACCAGAGATCAATCTGATATGAATATCAGATTGTCGTCAGGTGTGGTGTGGGAAACAAAGTGAATGTCCAAACAGTATTTCTCCCAAAACGATCCGTGTTTTATTTTAACAAACAAAAGAATCCGCCCCTCTACCAGCAATGGTATTGGGGGATACACAGTGGGCTTCCAAACCCGAAATAATAATAATCCAAGGACTTTGTCTGTCGAGCATCCTCCGTGCACGAAAGTGTGCGTGCTCAACCCCGGGGGACCGTGGTGCGCGTGTGTGTTGTGCCGTGCAAGGAAGTGCCCAGGGTTGACGGCTGGGTGCTCACTCCTCCACTATAAAACACAAAAACATAAACGTAACAAAGCATAAACAATACAGGCTCCGGCCGTCTGTTACATTCTCAGCGCAAGGGGCTGTACTTGCATAGCTGCGTCCCCTTTGTACTACCCAACTCCTCCCTACAATCAGCTTGACGCCCCGGTGTAATAAATCGCTGCTTGGCCCACAGCTGATCGCATTTGAGTCGTTTCGTGTACTGACAGCTACGTGCCTCCACCAAGATGGCCGACATCCTGTTTCCGCCCACCGTCAAGTCGACCCATCTATGAGGAAGTGTACTACCAACATTATACAGCACCCGTTCTGATGGGGAGGGAGTTTTACAGTATCGATTCTTTCTCTCTTTATCACACAGATATAAGGGTTTGAATACGTTTTGGAGAATTATCTTTTGCATATCAACTACAGAAGACGTGGCACTGTTTTGCAGCATTTCAGTTTTTTCCTTGGTTAGAAGCACTCCCCCCCTCTGGTTCACATCTGAACCAGTTTCCCCTTTTTAAATACTGGGGATCATTTAGGAGGTCAATATCCTATACCATGCCATGCAATGTTCCCATTAAAGAGATGCTACTTCACAGCAGTCCAACCCTGTATCTTCAACCACACAGCCAGATCTTCCTCGTCACCATGCAGTGGAAGTGGTTTAGCTGTCATACGTCTGTTCCCAGAAGCAGCAGCAGCACTGAGACAGACTGCAAGACGAGCCCCAGGATATGGATGGCCTGGATACTGTACCAGTCCCAAATCTGTCATTGCAGGTTTCCATTCCTTTCACTCCACTGCTTCTTTCAAATGACTTTCTTTCTTTCTTTCTTTCTTTCTTTCTTTCTTTCTTTCCAGATTTAATAATGTTGTACAGTAAAATCTGAATTAGCAAGGTTTACAGCTCTGCTAGCTGTGTGTGGAAATATATTTTGGCCCATATTATTATTTGATATATTATGCACATAAGGAGAGGGCTTTTATGATTGTTTATTGTAAATACAAGTCTTGTGAAACAAAATGAATTGAATAAACTTGAATAAAATGCATTTACACTTAATACAATTACACACTGGAGCATACAGGCATTTTACTGTAAAGTGTATGGAACCCAAGCAAAAAAAGAATAGCATAGTGTGGTCCAGTGGTTAAAGTCCAGGGCTTGTATGCAGAAAGTCACTGGTTCAAATCCCATGTCTGCCACTGACTGACTCACTGTGTGACCCTGAGCAAGTCACTTAACCTTCTTGTGCTCCATCCTGTGGATGAGATGTTAAATCAATGTCCTATTGTAAGTGACTCTGCATATAATGCAGAGTTCACAGCCTACCTCTGTAAAGTGCTTTGCGCTGGTGGTCCACTCTGAAAGATGCTATATAAAGATGTTATTATTATTATTACCAAGCACTATGTACTGATACAGCAGCACTAAAACATGTATATATATATATATATATATATATATATATATATATATATATATATATATATATAAGGACGGAAGTGCCCATTCAAATCTGGTATGTTATACTGTTTTCTGTCTTTTTTAAATTAATTGATCATATTTTTCCAACATTAAGAAAATAGCATGTGAATATTTATCATATACAATACATTGGGTCTTGTACATGTTTTTACTTGTACAAATTTGCGGTGGACTTCTCATTTTGTCTTGTTCGTCGTGAATTTTGTTTTCTTTTTAGAGAAACTGATTTTCTATTTCCAGTCTAAGTCTGCAAATGTACCTCTGTTTGACAATAGGAAAACACATGACATCACAATTGATTGTTTGGAGAGTGGTGGGTGTGGTGTTTTGAAGTGTCAAGCACAAGCTAGTGTAGCTCTCGCTGTAGCGTTGCTGTTTAAGGGATAGCCACAGGATCAACTCATCTTCCTGACCGAAGCCCTGCCTGGACTAGGAGACCGTGAGTTTTTAACCAGCAGCCCTGCATCCTGTGATTTAAGCGTGCGGTTAGGAGTATACAGGGTCAAAAATTCCTGTAAGTATCTGGGTGCCAATCCATGGTTATCATGGAGTTTACGATGTCTGTGAAATGTACCCATTGCGGTGTAATATGTAGTTCCCCATGAAAACGTTTGCCTTATTGACGCACTACCTAGAACACTGCATTTAGGAACCTGGCAGCTTCCTGTAAGCGATTGAACACACTACATAGAACTGAAACCTATAAGAAAGACAACCAAAATAGGACACCTCCTGACAATCCCAGTAAGCTTTCAAGACGATTCAATAAAATGGTGTGGTCCACAGTTTCAAAAGCAGCACTTTGATCTAGGAGAATTAAAATGGAGAGAAAGCCCAAGTCAGATCTTATCAAAAGATCATTTACTACTCTAACAAGGGCTGTCTCTGTGCTATGTGCAGCACGAAATCCAGACTGACATTTTTTACATATGCTAATGATGAGCTAGAAATGTGTGTAATTGATTGGCAACAACTCTCTCTAGAATCTTAGCTAAAAATTGCAGATTTGAGAGTGGCCTATATATTTAAGATTTGGAGTCCAAGTTAGTTTTCTTTAGCAATGGCTTTACCTTAGCTACCTCAAGTGCTAAGGGAACTGTACCAGTGGAAAGTGATCTATTTATAATTTTTTAAATGTGAGTATTAATAACACACAAAATGTCTTTTAATAGTTTTATAGGAATGGGATCAAGAGCAGTGGGTCTCACAGGCAGGACTAGCTCTGTCAATTCTTGTAAGGTAATCAAGGAATAAACCTCTATAATAGCCTTAACGTGTCTAATTGGTACAATTATGGAAAAATCCTCCATAATAGAAGTCTGTAGAATCTATTGTCTAGAATTTTATTTTGAAAATAATTTAAGAAGTCATTGCAGCTATAAGAAGCCAATGTTACAGGGTGGGAGGATTAGGGGGAGAATTTATTAATGTATCTATGGAAGCAAAAGGAAATCTGGGATTGTTTTTATTGGTTTCAATTAGATTATAATAATATGATGATCCAGCCAATGCCAAAGCCTTCCTAGATTTCACCTGATGGCTTTTCCATGCAAAGTAATGAACATGCAGTTTAGTTTCCAATTTATGACCCTCACATTTCAATTAACAAGTGATATCATTAAACCAAGGAGAGCTTCTTCTAAAAGACACTCTCTGGAGCTACAGTATCTAAGACGCTAGTCAGGCAGGTGATGTAGGTGTTAACCAGCTCATCTAACGATAAAGTATGTGGCGATGAACTCAATGCCTCAGAAAACTTTACAGCAGGTGAAGAATTAACCTGAGTTTTAACTGTACGTTCCACACTCTTTGCAGTTAAAGGCGATTTAGCCTAAAAAAGAACAACAAAATGGTCAGAAATAGTGAGATCAATACTTACCAAATTTTGAACAACTAAGCCATGAGAAATTACTAGATCTAAAGTATGGCCACGATTATGAGTAGGACCTTTAGCATGCTGAACATGATCTAAGGAATCCAGTAACCTCAAAAATGCAGAAGAGTTAGAATTAGATTCAATGTCAACATGCATGTTAAAATCACCTAATAAAAGAAACCTTTCGTAATTGAGAGAAAATATAGATAAGAAATCATCAAATTCTGTCATGAGTAGCGAGTTTGAGTTAGCCTGACGATATATAGTTACATTATGAACAGGTAATAGCTTATTTAAAGTTAAAGTTAACAATTTAAAAGATGAATAACCTTCAACAATTTCCTGTTTATTTCTATGTTCAGTGCGGAAGACAGTAGAATTATTATTTTACCCATGACTTTCTCCCAATTTGGAATGCCCAATCGCTTTTCACCTCACCACACCAATTCTCCACACTACTCAGGAGACCCGAAGGTTCAGTGGGCATCCTCCGATCTCATGACCAAGCCAGCTTCCTTTTTCACCCAGGAACTCGAGAGCGGATGTCAATGAGCAACCGACCTCTGGAGGACAAAGGCCAGCCCTGCAGGTGTCCGCCTTTGAGTTCACCGGACGCCTGGCCAGCAGGACCCGCTGAAATAGTCCCTGACGATTTTGTCTCCCTAATCCACGGGAGCGCCAGAGCCAATGCGACATCCCCAGGGGTAAGATGCTTTAACTTTTATTTTTCATTCTTTCGGCGCAGTGTACACCACTTTAGATTAAAAATATAAATGAAGAATCTGAATCCTGAACAGTTAAACGAGGAGATAAAAAAAAGGTAATTAATATTTGTCAGTCAATGGTACCTGAGACCACCGCTTAGAGAAATTTGAACAAAGTTAAAACTTTAGACCTGGGGCAGTAATTATTCAGTTCACTATGAGAACAGCAAGGGACCTAGTATGGACGGCAGCTAACAGAAACAACTTTGTAAAGGACAACAAGCTGAGATTTGGAGAAAATCTTACATTGTCAGATAAAGCAGTCTGGAATCAACTATGGCCAGTGGTGGAGAATGCACACAAAGAAGGGGTAAAAAAGCATTTGTTGTTGGTGTAAAAGCATACAAAGAAATCGGCGTACGCATGATCACTTGAACTTATTCATAGGAGGCTGTGTGGTCCAGTGGTTAAAGAAAAGGGCTTGTAACCAGGAGGTCCCCGGTTCAAATCCCATCTCAGCCACTGACTTATTGTGCGACCCTGAGCAAGTCACTTAACCTCCTTGGGCTCCGTCTTTCAGGTGAGACGTAGTTGTAAGTGACTCTGCAGCTGATGCATAGTTCACACGCCCTAGTCTCTCTGTAAGTCGCCTTGGATAAAGGCGTCTGCTGAATAAACAAATAATAATAATAATAATATTCAGAACTTAAATTGTGTTAAATTGAGTTAAATATGCTAGACATAATAGGGATGTGACACATTTAGCAACCGGTTAATTGAGTAGTCTGTTTTAGTAGAGAAACCCCAATACACAGGTACACTTTATTTACAATTTCTGAATATGTTGATGTCTTTATCTGTTCTTTCTGTTAATGCTAGGGCTATTCGTAATTTAGTAAAAATATTTTTGAACAGTAATGCTGATCAAAACGGACGTTTGATTAATTTTAACAATTGATTTTAATCATGAACAATTTATACAAGCAAACAAGTATGCAACCAATATTAAGTCAAGGAACAAAATTTTCAGGAAGAAGTGATCAAAATTTTAAACAAATTCCCTGATGCTAAGATAATTTGGGGTGATGATTTTAACACTACTCCAAACAATATTTTGGATAAGTGGCCTCACAAAAATTTACCTAATGGAGAGCCTGCTGAAATTAATCATTTGTGTTTAGGTTTGTGGATTATAGATGTATGGAGATGCAAAATCATGGTGTAATAAAGACGTATCTAACCAACCACAAATTGATTTGCAGTTGATATCAAGAGTTTAAGAGAATTTGATTACAGTTGATAACAGTTATTGAACCCTTTATTCTTACTGATCATAAAGCTATACATTTAAAAAAAAGGAATCTATGTGTCTTCATACCGCTTAAAATGAGTAAGTTATTGGACCACAACGATACAGCCCCAGTATCCCGGACTGCACATACCATTACGCAGCCGCCCCCCCCCCAGTCCTTCTTGTCCACGAAAATGGTTACAAAGTGCCAGAGCCAACAGGGGGGGTGACGCTGCCGCTGTGGGGATCAGGACTGGCCTAGGGGCCCTTTCTTCACCACGCATTTGTTGCAATGCCTGCAATAGTCCACTACATCCCAGCGGCAGCGCCCCTAGTTGAAAGTGCTGCTGGATCTGCCGGAGGGTCTTTGCAACTCCAGGGTGCCGTGGTGGGCTTAGAGCACTGTTGGCTTCAGCGAGCGGTAAAACCACTTGCTACCTCACCTCCCAGTCCACCAGCTCCCACCACCACCATTGTGGGACGCCGTCCTGGATAGCCACACTGCAGCTCTTGACGGGTTACGTAGTACTACTGCTCTGCTCTGGGATCGGCTGAAGTAGGCCACTACTCACTCCCCATCTGAACACTGCTGGGACAGAACCACCCCTATCCCCTCATTGTTGGCATCTGTGTTGAGTAGGAAAGGGTATGCAGAATCAGCAGGCAGTAGCACGGGCGCCTGGGTCAGTGCTTGTCGCAGGCTGTCAAAAGCAGTTTGACATGCCTCAGTTCAGTTGAACGGCTCCTCTTTCTTCAGCAGCTGGTGCAGGGGGGCAGCGATGGTGGTAAAGCGGTCGATGAAGTGACAGTAATATGAAGCCAGCCCCAGGAACTGCAGGGATGGGCCAGTCCCAGATTGCAGTGATTTTATGCCTTCCTTGCCCATTCTGTGCCCCAGGAAGCTAACCTCCCGTTGCATCTACCGGCACTTGTCTGGGTGTAGCTTCAGGCTGGTTCTCTAGGTGGTGCAATACCTCATGCAGGAAGTGTAAAGCCTCGTCGAAGGTCAGCCGATGTGGTGGGATGCCGTTCAATGCCGCTCGTACATAGCAGACGCATTGTACAGGCCGAACAGCATCAACTTGAACTGCCATAGCCCTCGGCCGGTGGAGAAGCGGTCTTGGGACATGTTGTAGGTGCGAGTTCCACCTGCCAGTACCCACTTTTGAGTTCCAGCTGAATCATGATGACTTTTCAATGCGGGGCAAGGGGTAGGAGTCTTAGCTGTTCCAGGCAAAGCCCCTCACAGCTATGGTGTCAAACTCTGTTTACTGCCATGGGAGTGATGTCTTGGCTGGTAGGCTGGCGAGTTGCTAGCCCAAGTCAGCCTGACCGTGGGCTGGGGATGGCTGGTGGTGGAGCTCGTCGTCCTCTACAGGGTTGCCCCGAGGGGCTGGCTGGTTTGCCCTCCGCAGGGGCCACGCCCTTCTGTTGACAGCTGATAAACTACAGTGATTTTATCATTGAAGATAGCTTGATCTTATTTGCAGATTTTGAATTATTTGTAATACTGTGAATTAAAATAAATATGTGATATTACACTGAAGGATGTAATGACGGATCTTGGAATCAATATTTGCGAAAACAAATAAGAAGGAAGTAGATTAAACTTTCATCTCATTATAGAGAAAACTAAGAGAACATTTGATTCATGGTTGTGAAGGGATATATCCCTGTATGGACGTGTTCTGTTGTCAAAGACAGAAGGGTTATCTAGGTCAGTCTGTGCATCACTTTCTTTAGATGTTCCCCAGTCTGTAACAGCTGTGCTTAATAAGATGGTGTTTCATTTTACTGGAAAAATAAACCTCATTATTTAAAAAAGGATATCATCTGTAATAGACAAGAACAAGGAGGTCTCAATGCTCAAAATTTTAAAGACCTCAAATATTAGTTTTAAGATAAATTGAATTAAAAATGATATTAAAAATAAGAAAATCCTTCAGAACATGTCCTGAGCTATATCTTTCAAAGGGTTGGTGGTCTTGATTTTTTATTAAAATGTAATTCCTATCACTCTTGCTAATTTTCATAAGCAGACACTGCTCGCTTGGACTCTAGGTACAAACATAATTTTTCCCCACAATTACTTTATTTGGAATAACAAGGATATACAATATAAAAATAGATCTTTGTCCAAAGATGGTGTGAGAATAATATTTTGTTGGTGAGTGACTTACTAAATGATGATTGACAACTGTTACATTATTCTGCATTTTTTAAAACTTTCAAAATTCCAGTTACTGCTTTGCTATGGTCTTTGATGCAATTTCTAGAAGAGCTCCTTTAGTTTTAAGAAATAATAGATTTTGTAATACAGACAACTTATATTTAGGTGATGTACACATACTGCATCATACAAGAAGTGGTCCTACAATTCATTCTGCAAGTTCTTATTGGAATTCAATATTTGGTTAAATAGAAAGTTTGTCTCACCAATAAGGTTAAAGTTGTTCATAGGATCTACCCTGCAAAAACTGTACTGGCTAGATTTAAAATTGACATAGATTTCAATTGTGTGTTTTGTAATGCTGAAAACTAAACTGTATTTCATTAATTTTATTACTGTGATTATACAAAGATTGTTTGGAATGATATGCAGCATTATACAGGTATATGTTAGGTAAACAAATAAGATTTGGTGCTGTTGATGTTCTGCATTACTTTTTTAAAATGTATGACCTGAAACAGGATATGATGCACGTAATTAATCTATGTTGGTAAATACCATATTCATAAAACGAAATGGTTAGAACATAAACCAAACTTTATTTTGTTTAAAAAAAGATATGGAGCGAAAGATTGACAACATCAAGGTGCTTAATAACAAAAAAAGAGTTTTGTTTATGTAGCTCATTTGTTGTACAGAACTTGTATTCCGAAGAGATGAAAATCCTCTTTTGTGTAATATGTTCTTGTGTAGTGTACTTTCAACTATTGTAGTTATGGGCGGGCGCCCAAATCCACTGTGCGCATGAGACGGCATCAGCAAGCCACTGGACATGCGTGGAGTGACGTCATCAAAAGATAAAAGCTGCCTACGCTGAGACGAATTGTCTTTTACTGTTTTCTACCCGGAGCTGGCAGGCTGTGTGTGAGGCATATGGAGGTAAAGGAAACTTAATCTAAAATCATCCTCTTTATAGTGAAGCATTGCACGTTAAATAAACCAAGCTAGATATTAAAACAACCCATTGCTGATATGTAAACGCTCTTATTTTAGTATAGCCATTAAGGTTAAAAAATAAATCTGTGAAAACATTTTGTAAGCATTTGGGTTGATGAAAAAGTTTGGCAAAAGTTTAATCGTGACCAAATGTATTTTAGGAAGCGTATTGATTTACTTAAAAAAAGCAAGTATTAATATTTTATCTGGGTGACTGACTTAAAGTTTCCTTTAATTGTTCTGAAACACGGGACCTTATCCGAGTGAAATAATAATGTGCCAAATAAATGTCTCAACTACTGCAATACAGGCTAGGTAAGTTTAAATGTTGAATAAATGCAGATTTATAATTCAACATTTTCTAAAAATATGTTCTCGCATCTGTGTTTTAAATTGTTGGGTTTGCAGACAAGATTAAGAGCACGTGCATGTTTAGTCACGTTTGAGCCAGGGAGTGGGGGAGGGTACTCCTTTCCATGATGTCAAGAATATTATTTATTTCTTAGCAGACGCACTTATCCAGGGCGACTTACAATTGTTACAAGATATCACGTTATTTTTAGATACAATTACCCATTTATACACTTGGGTTTTACTGGCGCAATCTAGGTAAAGTACCTTGCTCAAGGGTACAGCAGCAGTGTCCCCCACCTGAGATTGAACCCACGACCTTCTGGTCAAGAGTCCAGAGCCCAAAGCACTACTCCACACTGCTGCCCAGAATACAAACTTGTAATATGAACCCAAGATGGTGCTAATGTTTGTTTAGTGAGCTTGTGTGTTTTTTTTCTTTCAGATGAAAATGAAAAAAACGGGGTTGATAATTAAAGTGGAGCTGGTCAACAGGTAAGTTTAGTCCTTTTTGCTTTGAGGTGTTTGCAAGCTAAATAACTGTACACTGATTTGAGAAGATCAGTTTCTTTTTTTTTGTTTTTCTTGCACTGATGCTACCCTGCGGTAACATTTTAAATTTGTCTTGTGGTTGGAAGACCTTGTGCGTGGGACTGGGTCTGTTTTTGATGTTCCTGCTCAGGTTTCCTCCCCTGGATGGACCTGTCCATGCAAGCCGTTCAGCGAGGCTGAGCCTGTCTGTGGCACTGTCCTTTCCTTGAGTGCTTGCTAGAGAAACACTGGGGTGGTTTGAGGCCTTGGCATGCCTGATCCGTGACAAGGTTATAGGTAAACCTCAGACATCACTTATTCCTAGATTGTCCGGTTGACACTAAGCTTTTTGAATAGGTCCCTTTCATGTCTGACCATCTTTGCCAAAGGCAAATATATTAAAAAATAAATAAAAAATTAAAAATTGGGAATAGGTAAATTAATAGACCAGGTATTTCAACAGTGACGCCTTGTGTGGTTGAACTTTATATTGGTTACTTCAACTCTTTCAACCCATGAATAGACATTTCACCCACTGAGTAGCTGCTGGGGTGACAACCAAAAACTAACCTGTGTTTTGTTTTCTAGCTTAAAATGGCCTGTCTGGGGCTGAATATTGCATTGAAGTTGCAGGGAACTGCATCACATACTGGAGCACAGTAATGTGCAGATGGTAATATTCATTAAATATATAACAAATGTGCTTACTTGGTTTGACTCATAAGTGTGCATCCCAGTTATTACTGTAGCTTCAAAACTGACTGAATCTCTTTTACAGGTTGATCTGTCCAGCAGGGGATGGTATATTGAAGCTGCTGTTAGCACCCCAATGCAGTAATGTGAAATAGGTAAGCTTTATCGTGCATGCCTGCTCAAAAGTGCTATGCGATTGCTATTTGCTTCAGTCACAACTTTAATTATGCATTTGTTTTAAGTTGTTGGGTTTTGCAGACTTAAATGTGTGCAGGCAGGCAGTTTTTTTTTTTTTTTAGCCCTTACACTTTTTTGCTTTGAGGAGTTTGACTAAATACCTCTTTTTTTTTTTTTTTCCAGGGTATAATTTCACAGATTTTTTACTTCCTTTCACTGTTGCCCTGCAATTTTTAAAATTTTGTATTGTGGCTGGAAGAACTCCAGCCACAATATTCCTGCTTAGTTTTCCTCCCCTGGATGGACCTGTGCATGCAAGCCGTTCAGCGAGGCTGAGCCTGTCTGTGGCACTGTCCTTTCCTTGAGTGCTTGCTAGAGAAACACTGGGGTGGTTTGAGGCCTTGGCATGCCTGATCCGTGACAAGGTTATAGGTAAACCTCAGACAACTTCTAAACTCCCCGGGTCAATTGCACTGAACTCTCAGTAGCTACTAACTTGCGATCATCTCGTAGTGAGTATGGAGGACAGGGCTAACAGTAATAGTCTGTAAGATAGTACTAATTGTAATGAAGTAAACCTCTTCATATAGTCTGCAGGTGTTTCCTGAGGTTTATTAAAATAACACATTTTGTAAGGACAACGCCGATAGTTCTTTACAAGTAGGAGGGACCAGAGGAAGTCCAGAATTAATTCTCCCCCACGCAATGACACTTTACCAAACAGGAAGGGAATGATCAGTATAACCCAGAGGTCTGTACTAAAAGTTCTCAAAGTTAGCACAGTGCATTTTTACATTGCAGTTGGTATTAAGATGGCAAGAGTTTGGGATTAACTGGAGATGATCCTTGGATAGTACCATACTACTAGCTAGTATGCGTTTTAGTCCCCAGATCCATACTCATTTCAAAAGTACATTGCAGTTGACACCCCTTGTTTAGGTGCGTTACTGACATGACACGGTGCCAGCTTCAGGACTGCTACATCTGCTCTGAACTGATTGCACTTGTATTATAGCATGAAAAAGTCCCCAGAGTCTGTAGGTTTACTATTAGTTCATGAAGCTATAGGGGAGGAATAGATTATTTAGCATGGATTTGATTGAACTCCTGATAATTTTGAAGGTATATGCTTGAGGGTAGTGAAACTTTCACTGTGTTCTGGACTATTGTGGGAATTACTGCATTCATGTCTTTATTTGCCTTTGTTAATTGGAGTAGCACAGCATTTAGTGTAATAAACCTAGATTTTTCAACACTGACACCTTGTGGCTGGACCTTATACAGGTTACTTCAATTCCTCTCAGCCTATGAATAGAAACTCAAGCCAAATGTGCTGCTGGGGTGCCTCAACCAGAAACTAACCTGTGTTTTTTGTTTCTTAGGTGGAAATGACCTCTGTCAGAAGTAGAGCTAAATATTGCATTCCAGTTGCTGGCAATCCGGTCTCTTACTGAAGCACACTGTTGTGAACAAGGTGCAGATCAACAGGTAATTAATTTCCACAATGTAATGAAACAAGCAGTCCTTTCTTAAGGAGCGGAGCTGGATAAATGCCTTCCCCGGTGAGGGGGCTGCAGGGACTATGGTAGCATTGTGTGCAAGCCGTTCAGCGAGGCTGAGCCTGTGTGGCACTGTCCTTTCCTTGAGTGCTTGCTAGAGTGACACTGGGGTGGTTTGAGGCCTTGGCATGCCTGATCCGTGACAAGGTTATAGGTAAACCTCAGACAACTTCTAAACTCCCTGGGTCAATTGCACTGAACTCGCAGTAGCTACTAACTGGAGATTGTCTGGTAGTTGGTACAAAGGATAGGGCTAACGATATTCTGCAAGATAGTATACCAATTGAAATGAACGCTACCTTTTCAGCAAGGTAGACGCTGTGTTGAAGCTGGTTTGTGTACATCCTTATGAGTTATTACTGTAGCTGCAAAACTGACTGAATCTCTTTTACAGGTTGATCTGTCCAGCAGGGGATGGTATATTGAAGCTGCTGCTAGCACCCCCAATGCAGTAATGTGAAATCGGTAAGCTTCATTGTGCATGCCTGCTCAAAAGTGCTATGCGATTGTCATTCACTTCAGTGACAATCTTATTTAACGCTCCAGATAAGATGGGTACTGGGTGTTTTACGCATTGAAAACAAATGGATTATGCCTGATTTACAATGAATGTGTAAAATATACATAGCTATTTTGCTGCACAGCTTGTTTGCATGTTATTAAGCTTCTTGTACTTTTTGCTTATTTGCCCACTAAATTTTTGGAAGGTAAATCTATATAATAAATACAATATTTTGTGTTTGTAGAGAGTTGGGATGCTTTTATATTGATATAGCAAGGTGATCAATAAGGAATACAATATTATTGATACTGTGCTGCAGACTGTGCAAGCCGTTCAGCGAGGCTGAGCCTGTGTGGCACTGTCCTTTCCTTGAGTGCTTGCTAGAGTGACAATGGGGTGGTTTGAGGCCTTGGCATGCCTGATCCTTGACAAGGTTATAGGTAAACCTCAGACAACAACCAAAGTAAGCAAGTATACAGTATCCAAACTCCAAAACAAAGTAGTTTGAGGAACCCTTAAACTAGTAAGGTATTGAGATATATAATTACACACACTTACATCTTCATTTTCCAGGATCGAACTGTGAGGACTGCGCACCCAGCCACATTGAGGATCACAGGACTTGCCAGTTCCCTTTATTGGGCTGAAGAGGGGAAGTAATGGGTGGTGTTGAAATCTAATTGCAATAAAAACACATGCACTGTATTTTTATAAGCCAATAAAGTTTTTATAGAATGTGTTTGGTTCTTTCTTTGTAGACAACGGACTACCTCCAGGACTGAATATAGTGTCTTGTTTTTTGGGGGGTGGGGGTCAGGATACTCTCTCTGCCCAGGACCCTGAGAGGGAGGATCGATCATAAGTCATAAAATTATGGGAGTTAAAGTACTACCCCTTTTTTTTATATAGATAGAAGTTGTACAGTTCTGTCTTTTGCAGAGGTTCTCAAAGGTTGAGTAATAAATCACCAAGTAGAGTGGTCTGTCTAAAATTGATACATCTGTGCATGGGGATTCACAGAAGGCTTTACCTGGAAACACTATTAAAACTAGGGATGCACCGAATCCAAGTGTTTGAGATTCGACTGAATACGAATCCATCTCAAAAGATTTGGTCGAATAGGAAGCTGCTGAATAAAAAACAGACTTGCGCCTACTAACAAGGGATGTGTGCAATCTATAGTTTTGAGACTTTTAGTTAATAGAGTAGTTATTACTGAATGGAAATAAGATTTTAGTTTGAAACTTACACGATTTACAGCTAACCCCCTCCCCCCCCACCACAGAAAGGTTTAGTGCCTAACTTTACTCCATAAAGTGTGATGTGACTGCTGTGTTGCTGTTTTTTTTTTTTGGGGGGGGGGGGGGATATGTTTACAAGCAAACGTGTTCTTGTTCTTAAATACCTGTTATTAAATACAACAGTTCCGTTCAATACGGGATTTGTGTCTTATTTAAAGAAGAACTGCACACATTGGAGGGATGTATTAAAATGGATGTGTGTTTGGGCGGATGTAGGATTCGGCCGAAACTGAATCGTGGATTTAGTGCATCCCTAATTAAAACAAGCTTGTCTTTAGAGGGAACTGTTGAAACTGATGCTATGAATGTGAAATAAATGTATGATTGATTCTAATAAAAAACGTAAAACACTTAAATAGTGAAGTACTGAAGTAAGACACCCACTGTAGAGGTGTATAACAGGCTACCCTATTGGACGCATCCTGCACCAGAACAGAAGTTTGCAGGTGGCACTGCAAGGAATGGTGAAGAGAAAAAAATAATTAAATCGTGGTAAAGTACAGTACAGTTTAGCGCAGCATTGCTATACTAAACCATAACTGTAAGTCGCCCTGGAGGGCGTCTGCTAAGAAATAAAAAAATAATAATGGTAAATCCAGGGTCAAACCATTGTATGCAAGCTGGACATTGTGGTGTCCAATCACGGTCATGGAGGGCGGTTCCACTTCTTTAACAAGTAAAATGAGACCATTAACTACTTCTAGTTCAAGTAAGCATTATAGAAAAGGGCTGGAACAAAGACCAGGAGTGGAAGAGCTGACTGGCACCTGTAACTCTTTATGGTTCGCCTAATGTTAAATATCGTGCCGGCGGCCTGGCCTTTTAAATCTTTTTACTCAGGCACTGTAAGAGACAGACCTCGCTGGCAGGGCACTGTTTGGAAGAGCAGTCGGCTACAAAACCAGGTCCTATTTGTGTTTCTCCGGTATATTGGACCATGTCATTAGAGAATGCGAGTGTTTTGCAGTTTTAATTCTCCGATGTAAGCTAGACCTACTTCGGTGCAGTAAACAAACATTTCCAGAGAAAATCTATACACAAGAAGAGAAATGGCGACGTCGAAAGCTTAAGGACCTATTTTCTGAGATATATATATATATATATATATATATATATATATATATATATATATATATATATATATATATTTATATATATATATTTATATATATATATATATATATATATATATATATATATATATATATATATTTGTGTGTGTGTGTGTGTGTGTGTGTGTGTGTGTGTGTGTGGATCAGATGCACGAGTCATGTCAGCTGTTAGGGTTAGGTTGCCATGGTTGCCACATTGCAGGGCTTTTAGCCAAATACTGTAGCTCCATCTTGCACCACATGATCAGGGTCCCCGGGACGAGTAAATTGAATGCGGTTTTTTTTTGTACACATTTTTTCAATTGTTCGTTTTTTTGTTGTTTTGTTTGGTTGCTTTTGGTCCCGTTTGTGTGTATGGCCATAATTCCTTTATTTGCTATCCAATTTGTTCAAACATTTTTTCCCCCATGTTCCCTACATCCTGAATTTTCATTGTACACTGTCAGATTTGAGCTGGCCATGCTAAAATTGTATAAACAATAAATAATGTATTTATTTTCTTCTAAAAAGCGTCTCTTTGTCTGTGGTTTTTGTTATCTGTGCTAAACAGAGTGGGTCTCAGACTATTTAACTTTTTTTATGAAGACTAGTGTGTGCACATTCATTTCATGTATGAGATGTACTGTAACCTTAGGCACAGACCTAACACAACAGTAAAAAAAAAAAAAAAAAAGGGGGGGGGCCGAAAATAGCCTGGGGCCTTCCCCTTACCTGAATGTGAAGTACTGTACATAGTAGCACGCTGGGCTGGAATCCCGAGCTCCGCCCCTAGGTTCTATTTATTAAAAAGTTCCGTGATGATGACGAATCGTGAGAGATTCAGTTTTACTTTCGTTTCTGTTCTGGTCATTTTACAAGGTGTAAAGTTCACGGGTTAAGAATTTTACTTTGAGGTTGTTGCCTATGAAAAGGGAGAGAACAATCCACAGCTCCTGACAAAAGGTAGACATTTTTAAGTTTCGAATTTTATTTTTGCGTGCTGGAGTTTGCATTTGACATACTGTAACTTGTGTTGTTTTTTGATGACAGACATTTTATTCATCAATACAACATATGTGTATAGTTTATTGTTTACTATTTCATTTAAACTAGATTGAAGTTTGATCCCGAGATATCGAAATTGAAAATAATGATAACTTCGATGCATAGTATAGTGGTACTACAGTGATATCCTTTTGTGGGGTTTTTAAAGAGAGGCTCACTCACGTCTATTATAATAAATAAGTACATAAATAAAAATGACAGACTGTGGTTTTGTTAGTCATTTCACTTCTTCTTCTTCTTCTTCTTCTTCTTCTTCTTCTTCTTCTTCTTCTTCTTCTTCTTCTTATATTTATACATGTTTTATTTCATATTAGAAGACACGAACGTTATTAATAGGGTCATACCGGTATGTCTTTCCACGGTCCAATATACTACTGCTTCTTTTGAAAAATAATCCAATAAATGATTGAGGAGATGCATCTTTAAAATAGACAGGTGCAGCCACACCTCATAAATATTAAGATATTAGCCCCATAATGCTGTTGTAAAATATTTTTTGTATACAGAAACACCAACATGTGTATGCATTTTTATTTTGCCTCCCTGAGATGGAACTTGCATGGTATTCATATTCCACTTGGTTGCTACTGAGTTTATTAGCAGGAGAATCACTGTTTAATTCACAGTCACAGTGGTCTGAAGGTTTTATGAAGGGAGGAAGTTACCCTTATACAACTTTACCATAGTAAAAGCATACCAAAGTGTAATAAAGCACAGGTAAGCATTGTAAAGGCCAGAGAGGTATGGCATGGCATATTAGAAAACAAACCATGGTAATCTAACCCTTATAAAAGTTTCCCATAGTAAAAGCACAGCAACGTGCAGTAAAGAATAGCGAGAGCATGGTAAAGCACAGGTAAGTATTGTAAAAGCGAGAGAGGTATAGTAAACCCATGGTAAACTATGGTAAACGTACTGCATAGTATAATAGTATTATCGTGGGAAAGGCATGGGAAAACTGTGCAAATTTACTGTGGTAATATTGAAGACAAATCAGAAATGTCTTTTTCTGGGTTCTGATGAAGTTCACAGAAGGCTAAACTATACATAGGATCTAGTTCACACAGGGATCATATTGTTTGTGTAAAGTTGCAGCTTTAAATACTGAGAAATCTTTAGATAGTCCTGCAACTAAGGCTGTAAGTCTCCGTTTAACTGATTCAATGTTTAAACCATTTGTGTAAACAGTCATTTACCATTAAGATTAACGCACCAATTTTCACTGAAATGTATACTGTACTACCTGATTTAGTATGTATAACTTGTATTTATTTCAAATATTTCATTGATTTTTACAAACAGTATTTAATTACGGTGGTTTACAATGTTAAAAAAATTGACACTATTGAAAAAAACTGGTCCTAAGATCCTGAGAAACAGCCTTGGAAAGTCACTATATCTGTGTTTGCTCTGTAGCCTCAAGCTGTGATCTGCAGCCGCAGTGGAAGGATCATGGCTGCAGACAGACGCACGCTCCAGGTCCTCCGGGTTCCCAGTGTCCTCCCTAATGATCGGATGATCGACAAGCTGCTGATTCACTTCCTGCGGCCCCGGAATGGGGGAGGGGAGGTCATGGAGGTGAGATACCCCACCGACACACCAGCAGAGGCGCTGGTCACCTTCGAGCAGGAGGAAGGTAAAGCACAACTGAGCTTCTTTTATTTCACTGCTTTCCCAGCTAATGTGTCTATATTGGTCCTGTGGTAGAAAATAAGGTAGAAGAACATTGGTCCTCTGCTCTACGGCAGTAGTGGACAACTCTGGTCGTTCTGATCCGCTCCAGTCTGGGTTGTTGTTCTAATCAAATCCTATAATAATGAATTGACCCACAACAGGTTCACTTACCCAATGTAGGACCTGCTTGGCATTAAGACCTGAACTGGAATTAAAAAACCCACAGGGTTAGAAACTCCCATTAGTGCTATACCCAGTCCTGATATTCACAACTCCCCTTCATTGGTATAGTATTGAAATGAGCAGTACGTTTAACCCTTTGCTGCCCTGGGTACGTTCCCATACCTGTTTAATGCCTATTTTCTCAATGTCAAATATATTGAACACTGGGCAGCAAAGGCTTAATATTAAAAGCATGGAGAACAGCACTGCAGAGAAGTTCTCTTTTGTGACCATGGAGCAAATGGTAGGACCACAGATCTGTTTATAGGAAAGATTGAAGCACATACTGAGCATACAATTGATTTTCTTTTTTACTGTTTTTGCTATAGGACTAAAGGATCGTTCACAGTGGTGCAGCGCGGGCGATATTTTTTTTTCGCTTCCCATTATAGTCTACCTGTGTGTTCACACAGGACGCGGGGAGAACTTTTTATTTGCTGCATTGCTATCAACCAATGAGAATACATAAGCAAGCTGGACTCGCTCAACCCCCCACACAAATGCATATAATGTATATAGGCTATGATTACTGTATAGGCTATGTAGCCTAGCTTCTACACACATGTCAGAAATGGCAGAAATGGCAAAACTGTTTCAATTCCTGAGTTTGTTTACCTATCCGCGTTCATTCTGATTATTTGTTTTGGCTACAGCGCGTCTGTCAACTCAACAAAGCCTGATAGGCTAGCGAATGTCAGTGCAGCGTGATACCATAAAAATGGGTGGTTGGATTTGCTGTCAATCAACCCAGTATTTTTTTTTTTTTGGATCAGCTGTTCGTACATTTAAAAAAAGGTGGTACAGTTATACAATGTAGTTAATGAAACTGTGAGCACGACTCCCTCCTCTCCCAAACCTCCTTTTTGACTGATCACAATTAACTAATACAGGGAGAGGATCACTCAGTGTGAACTACCACTGTGTCCGTTCGTAGTCCCTCTATCTATCTCATATAAACCAGACTTTATTATCACATTCTGAAATGTTCGCGCCGCTTCAATGTGAATGCAAAAAAATCCGCTTGCCGCTTGTGTTGCTGCATCTGCCACGCCGCGCCAGTGTGAACGACCCTTAACACGTCACAAATTGTGAAATATGGAGGGGAGCGAATTAATGAGAGTGTCCATGCTTTAGCACAGCAAACAATAACGTCTAACCACCAATGAACCAAACTTGTGCAATAATGAGGTAATACTGTAGTCTAGAGTGTTTCAGTTGGTCTCTCCTTCTGATCTCCCCTCCAGTTGCTGACAGGGTCCTGCGACGCTCTCAAGTTCTGGAGCTGCAGTCAGGGAAACACCCCCTGGAAGTCAGGAGAGTGGAGAGTGAGGAGAGAATAGAGGTGGGTGCCACTCATATAGCAACAGAATGAGTGTGCTGCTTTACTTGTCCATTGATCAGGACTTTTGATCCTGGTACCAGTTTTTAGTTTACCACTGTCATATAGAGAAATTAGATTCTGACTCCAACAAACCATGTCGTACAAAATCTGACCTGTAAAACTAATTTCACCATTGAAAAAGACATCTAGTCAAAACATTTGTCAAAGATACATATGCTGTTGTTATATGCATTGAACACATCTTTTTTATACATGGTGCCACTTTTATGTAAATGCATTACTCAAGCAATAGAACATGAAGAAGACTCGCCTTATGCAGTTAAATGTCCCAAGACGGAGGCAAGAGCATTTAACAGAACGAGAAGGGCCTTGCCAAATGGTAAAGCCCTCTAATGAGGGTTATATTGCTATTAGAAAATGACTCTGATAAAATAAATAACATTTCAAGTTTTTCAGCACTAGTTTTAGTTGCAAATTAATACAAACATTTCCCTCAATATTCCAAAAGTAAAGCGGTTTGCTCAGAATTCAATGTGCGCTCTGGTAGGCTTCAGGCTTCAATATCCCAGTTGAATCTCTGGGTTGTGTGCTGTATCTGTAAAGCTTTAAATTACCAGCAGTGAATGATGCTGCATCGTGGTGTATTTCCAATAGTCTGAATAATACTGTAACAATACAAAAAAAAGTCCAGGTACCTCGTACACAAAACAAACATGGTTTGTGAACTGTTTGTTTTTATCTACCTCTTAAAAAATGTAAAACATGGGCTCCCGAGTGGCGCATCCAGTAAAAGCACTCGCTAGAGTGCAGGATGCGCTCTATAGCCTGGACGTCGCCCATTCGAGTCCAGGCTATTCCACAGCCAACCGTGGACGGGAGCTACCAGGGGGCGGCGCTCAATTGGCCGAGTGTCGTCCGGGGGGAGGGAGGGTTAGGTCGGCCAGGGTGTCCTCGTCTCACCGCGCACCAGCGACCCCTGTAGTCTGGCCGGGCGCCTGCAGGCTTGCCTGTAAGCTGCCCAGAGCTGCGTGGTCCTCCAACGCTGTAGCTCTGAGGCGGCTGCACGGTGAGTCTGCAGAGTGTAAAGAAGTGGGTGGCTGGCGGCAACGCTTCGGAGGACAGCGTGTGTTCATCTTCGCCCCTCCCGAGTCAGCACAGGGGTGGTAGCGGTGAGCTGAGCCTAAAAATAATTGGGCATTTCAAATTGGGGGGAAAATAATAATAAAAAAACTAATTGGCAACGACTAAATTAAACAAAACAAAAAAAAAAAATGTAAAACATGTAAAAGAATAAAAGTACAAGTAACTTTTAAATTTTTTAATTAGGATTTGAGTAGAGGTTCGTGTATTTCAGTATTTATGTTACATTTAGATCATTTTTTGGTTCTTAACATCCTTATAACTTGCACGTCTTGCAAGCTATGAATACTGAACACTGATCTAAGTGCACATGGTTGCACACATTTACCGGTACCAGTAGTGGTGTATGGGATTTGCAGTTTGAAGAGCCTTGCAAGCAATAGAAATAATGATACAATGGACTACAATCCCAGGTACACACAGTGATAAAAACACTTGCATGTTAAAACATATACAGAAAAAACTTTTTTTAGTTATACATGTAGCTGACAACATTTTGATTTCTTATCAGTTTTTGAGGTCATGAAAGTCGCACAGGTGCTCCTAAAACAGAATGGATGGCCCTGTAATTAAAAATACAGTATCTAGTAGCCTATATGTGTTAATGCAGCCCATGCTCTTTGTTCAGTAGCTTGTTCACAGTGTGTTCATAAAGTTTATTCAAATCCTCCTGGCTTTGTTAGAGAAGAGAGTGCCTTTGTTGTTATGATATGCTGAAATAACATTGCTGAAAGTAGTCAGACTGGGTCCAGTTGTCTGATTTCTATAACCTGTCATTCAAACTGGAGGCTAGTTGCTATTGCTATTGTGGTTACTGTATTGTCGCTGACAGCAAACACTATTTTGTATTTGCTATACAAAATTTAAATACATAGACTTAATGTATAGGACAGCGAGGAAGCAGACTTAGTCCACATTGAAAGACTACATTCAGAGGGTATAATTTGGAGGGGTAAGAATTAAAGACATTGTCAGAGAAATATTAGAGGCAGGTGAATTGATTCATAAATGGAAATTACACCAACTGTGATACAGGTGATAGTAAACTGAGGATGAAACCAACATCCTCAGTCAAAATATTATAATGAGATGAGTTTAAGTTTTAAAGACTGGTTTCATGGTGCCAATGGAAATGTGGCATAAGAAACAGCTTGTGGAAATAGTAAAACAAGACACCCTGCTAAAGAGGTACATTAGCCTGGAGTCAGATTCTGTCTTGATGCACCTTCTCCATTCAAACACTAATAACCACATCTCAATTGTTGGCAGGTTGACATGCCCGTGAGGACGAACCTAAGTCTGGAGATGTTCCCAGACCAAGGCACGGTGAGAGAGCTTCTTGAGAAACACAGCTTCAGGGTGACTCAGCTGCAGGGAGGACACCCTGGGGAGCTGCAAATCGAGGGCTCCTTCACAGAGCTCAGGAAGCTGAGGACTGAACTCTACGCACTGCTGCCTGCTGCTCCCATAGATATCCGGGGCCCTCCAGCCAGCCGATACCTTCACACTGCAGATGGAGCGCAGGGGGCCAGACACTACAGGGTTAACGACTCAGGGACCGGGGCAATATCCAAAACTAAATTCTCAAATTCTCCGAGGGACAGGAATGATCCACACTCCAGGGGAGAGAGACGCACCAAAGCTCCGCTAGTCACCTTACCTTTGTCACCTCAAGCCAATAAAACCCCCAGGAAAGCCCAGAGAGTTTCGTTCAACATTGACAAGCATGTGCTGAAGTACGCCAAAGCTTTCCATAAGCAGGACATGTCAGAGATACTGGATAGCCACTGTGTGGAAATGAGCGAAGAGGAGAGTGATGAGATCAGTACTGTGATCTTAACTTCAGTGATCGGCCATGACAGCCCTGCAAGTATTTTAAAAGTAGCTAAGGAACTGCTGTCCAGTCTGTTATTTGAACTAGGACGTACTCTACGGACACAGAAAATTAATCTCTCTTCCTATGACAGTCAGCAACAAAGTCAGATTCTGGAGCGGTCCAATATGCTTGCAAATATTTACAAAGTTCTCGTGATCGGCCCTGACGGGGGGCGCATACAGCTGGTGGGACCTTCGACGGAGAGCCACGAGCTGAAGCTGAGGCTGCTGGGGCAGGCAGTTAATTCCTCAGTGGGGGAGCAGCTTGTCAGTAATCGTCAAGGACGCCGGATGGACAGAGGTGATGTCAGGCGCAGCTCTTCCCTCCCCCGACAACCGAGCAGAACGGACCTCAGGAGCCCCATGGAGGGCTCTCTCAGTGCCCAGCAGCAATCCCCTCAAAAGTACCAGCTGGAGCCAGTTGGATGTGGCAGGGCTGGAGGACACCTGGGTGTGACAAGGCTGGAGAAGGAGAAGGCAGGAAGCACACCCAGTCCCAACAATAAAGAGAAGAGCCTCCAGAGAAAAAGAGCCTCCTCAGAAACCAGGGGCAAGTCAAAGGAACGCCAGCAAGCCAGGATAGAGAGCAGTCGAGAAGCAAAAAGAGAGCCTCCGTCTGGGCAGGGAGGGCTGGGTGTCGAGAGTGACGTGAAATTAGTAAACCATAAACAAAATAAAAATATGCCAGCTTTGTTGAAAAACATGACCATTTTTAATGACAAACATTTGAAAATCTTTATGAGAAAGAAAAATTAAGAACATAAGAAAATTTACAAACGAGAGGAGCTTGTCCAGTTCCTAGTAGCTGGTTGATCTCAAAACTTTTTCATGTTGGTTATTAAAGGATCCAAGTGATTCAGCATGATTAGGTTGCCCATTCCATATCCTCACTGTGAAGAAGTGTCTCCTTCCTTCTAGTAATAATAATAATAATAATAATAATAATAATAATAATAATAATAATAATAATAATAATTTCCATACTCATGAAGAAGACATCTTACAGCAATGGAAATGGAAAAGGTCAACACACAATCAGAATAATGTTTCCTGGTCCCACTTGTCTACAAACAGAATGGAAATGAACGGAGCAGTTTCTGCAGGAACTGGACAGCACTGAACTGCAAGACAGGGAGTACTCTGACTGTCATTGTGGGGCAGCAAAGTCAGAAGAAGGTGTTGATGGTACCTGTCCATTTGGGGGAATGCTGTAGTTTGCTAGAAAAATACATGGACAGAGGGCAGCCAGTAACAACATTTAACCAGAATGTCATTTGCCCTAATGAGTGAAGGGTTCCAGTATGTCATAATGCAATATGTCGAAGGTATAGCATTGCTAGCATTCCATATTCCTTTATCTTAATTTCCTGATTGGGTTAATGTCAGCCCTTTTCTTTGAGTGATAGAATTCTTAATGTGTCAGGGGTGACTGGGTTCCAGCACATATTCTGAAGGTGTGCAGGCCCACAATGTTTTATTAAAGCAGACACTCTTATAAGCCCTGTTCACACTTGTATCGGAACAAAATTGGTCAAATTGGTTTTGGTTTAGAATACACCGATACGATACCACTTTCTGTCCTAACTCAATTTTCAACAGTATAAGACTGATACTGTTGCGATATACCTGTCCACATGAAAGCTGGTTTATATCGATACACTTACATCAGAGATATTCTGTATTACACCAAGATTCTCTATTGACAGTCAATGGAGCGGTGTCGGATTGAGCTGCTTTGAGCTTATTTTATCAATGTTTAAAAATATAAAAAACTTGTGAAATCTGTTTTACTATTGCCCAGGGTGTCTTGACGAAAAACATAACCTGTGATAATGCTGACATACCGTAATCTATATGAAAAATGCACTTTTCTGAACGCAGCACCAAAGATGGTGCATGCGCAGAAAACAGAGATGAGCGTTTCACAGTACCAGAGTGGACGGGTGCAATTATAAAACTTGGATTTACTGGTATTAGCCATCAGTTTCTACTACTGTAACTTATCTGTAAATATTAAAAAAACAATACATTTATTAAACAAGTATGGCAGGAGTAAAGGTGGATTTGAGAATATCATTGGTGCACCGATCCACCTGTCCACACTTCACTGTACCGGTACAAAACGTGTTCTTGTCTGGGTTTCATATCAATACAGTTATATTGGTACAATGCCGGTAACACAGACGTTGCAATATTGTTCTGCAACGATACCGGTATAAAAATGCAAGTGTGAACAGGGCTATAGACCAGTGACATAGGGCAGCAGTGTGGAGTAGCGGTAAGGGCTCTGGACTCTTGACCGGAGGGTCATGGGTTCAATCCCAGGTGGGGACACTGCTGCTGTACCCTTGAGCAAGGTACTTTACCTAAATTGCTCCAGTAAAAACCCAACTGTATAAATGGGTAATTGTATGTAAAAAAAAAAAAAAAAAAGTGATATCTTGTAACAATTGTAAGTCGCCCTGGATAAGGGCGTTGCTAAGAAATTAATAATAACATTAGCCTTGACCATTTTATGTGGCTTTAAGATACTAGCATCACATTTGGCATATAACTTCATAGAATAAGTTTTGAAAGACATATTGTTGAATATATTTTTTTTTGTATGTAATGCTATAGCGTGAATAACCAGATCTCATTTTAGAATCCATCTTGCATTTATTGAAATCAAATGACAGAATGACTTCAGTTCCCATTGCTGAATCACATATAAAGTTGGTTTATAAAAACAGCACTCTATCAGTGTTATATAGTTCCCCTCTGCGTGTTTATGGTTCTCTTGATCGTATGGATTATACACAGGGCTTCTGTTTTTCGGGTTTTATTAATTGTATTTTTCTGTGCTTATTTTTAGCTATTTTCGAGTTTTATGTAAATAGTTTTTTACGGGGCTTTCGTTTTTGATATACTGGAAATTAGTGTTTTCAGTTACTTTCCAAAATTCTTGAGCGTTTTTTATTTTTTTGTGTGTGTGTGTGTGTGTGTCAAAATATGTATAGTAACTCTACTTGCAACTTCTTTCCTTTGCTGTCTTCCACAACAGAATCCCTATGGTCACGGGCACATTCTCCTGGGGGTTTTGTGTGTAGGCATTTTTGTACATTTTGCCACAATTCTGTTTTAAATCCTTCGTGTCTTAACTGTAATACAGCTTTAAATCCCGCTAACAAGCCTTCATCCTGATTGTATTCTCGTTTTAAATCTCGCAAACGGAGTCTTCAGTAGAAACGTAGGAATGTGCTGTCACTCAGTAGTTGGGGCGGGTTTAAAGTATTCAGAACTAATCAATGATAGATACAAATCAGGAAGGCGGAACATTGCCCAGCTGCACAGGGACATGTATTTATTATTATTTTTGTAGTAGGTTTATTTTTTTAAATGTGAAAAGGGTAAAGTCAACGTGAATAGATTAACCATTCCCACAGTTTTTACGGTGTTTGCTGGTGCTTATTGACTATCCCCCGATTTAATTTTTTTGTATCAGGAGTGTTTTATCGGTTTTTATCAGTTAAAACCAAAAATCAGAAGCCCTAGTTATTCAATAGAAATCCACAGAACTCATTCGACAAAGCTAGCATTGCTTAACTGACTTCAGCATTCACACTTGCGTACCAATAACCTTGAAGTTGACCTCTGACCTAATGCGGCTGACTCTTCTGATTATTTCACCCATTGGGCCCTTTTCACAAAGCTTAAAGATCACAGTCTGTTTTTGATAAATACAATTTTCTAGAATTGTGTCAATAAAACCAAAAAAGCTTAGAAAAAAAGTATTGTTTAGTTGCACAGTTTTGTAAATTGATCTCATTTGCTTCTGTGTAAAGGCAGGAATTAATGTTTAAGAATAAAGATCCTTGTGTGTACTATATATTAGAATATGTAATCTCTGATAAAAAAAAAAACAGCAGTACAATGAAACAATAACATTCATAAACTCATATGAACAACTAGCAAACTGTCCAGATTGTGGTCTTCACTGCATTTCTCCTTTGATGTATTTAATACTTGTTAGTCTGGTATTTAAAAAACTTTAACATAGCACCTTATATCCATACTGGGTTCTTTCTTTACAAACATGTAATGACTGAAGCTCAATGATGGAGCATGACTGCTTCTTACAGAACAGCTTCTATGTGATCTATGTCCCTGACCACATTCCGGTGCCTCCTTAAGACTCACCTCTTCAAACAGCACCTGTAGAACTCCTCTGTTTGTATCCTGGGACACTATCACCCTTCATTTAAATGTGCTTTATTTTGCTCTTATCTGCCCCCTATTTTACTACATTTAATCCTGTACTTCAGAATACTGTAATCTGCCAAGTGTTTAACCTGTAGTATTTTGTATTTAATCATATCCTGATGTAACTATCACTATTATCTGCTGTATTATTGAATTGTGGTTTGTCACACTTGTACTTTGCTTGAACAAAAGTTATTGTATTTCTTGCTCTTATTGTATTACTTGTATTGTAACACTTAATGTATTTGCTTACGATTGTAAGTCGCCCTGGATAAGGGCGTCTGCTAAGAAATAAATAATAATAATATGTCACTATTATTATTATTATTATTATTATTATTATTATTATTATTATTATTATTATAATTATTGTTGGTGCACTGAGGAGCGATTCCATTCCATGGGATTCCCAGGTGGGAGAGCATTGTGACCACTACACCACGTACTCATTGTGGGACAGCATGCCTTTGTCAGTGAACGAGAAGAAAGTGGGTACCCTCTACAGCAGTGTTTAACTTCAGAGGCCACACGGGGGCAGCACCTGCCAGCATCTACAATCACAGTCACAGTGTTGACTGGGTCCATGCATTTCTAGATCCCGTGTTCAGATCAAGTCCAATACATGCTGCATGAAAAATACTGTACTACTGTTTACTGGTTTCAGGTTTAATAATATGAATCTAGAAAACAGGTTTAATGTGGATTTGTCTCCTGCCATGTACACCACATTGGGTAAAATCGGGTTCAGTTTTATTGTGTGCTTTCTTTAATACACGTAGTAAAAAACAGCCTGTCCTTGGTTACAATAGCTACACAGCATTAGTGAAAATGAACACTCCCACTAAAAAGGCTGTAATCCTGTTGAGGGGTTCCAGCAACAATATCAACCACAAGAGCAAAGTTTTTTTTTTTTATTTATTTTTTTTAATTTAGTCGTTGCCAATTAGTTTTTATTGTTTTCTCCCCAATTTGAAATGCCCAATTTTTTTTAGGCTCAGCTCACCGCTACCACCCCTGCGCTGACTCGGGAGGGGCGAAGATGAACACACGCTGTCCTCCGAAGCGTGTGCCGCCAGCCGCCCGCTTCTTTACACTCTGCGGACTCACCGTGCAGCCGCCTCAGAGCTACAGCGTCGGAGGACAACGCAGCTCTGGGCAGCTTACAGGCAAGTCCGCAGGCGCCCGGACAGACTACAGGGGTCGTTGGTGCGCGGTGAGCCGAGGACACCCTGGCTGACCTAACCCTCCCTCCCCCACCCCCCCTACAGGTAGGGTATCAGGTCAGGTCCCTTCACATCTAGCTATCACTTGGACATCAGAAAACCAAAGCGTGTTGAACCAGCTAATCGATTGTTTAATGCAGCCACCAGTAATAGCCTACCCAGATTTTACACACCATTTATCTTACATGTGGATGCCTCAAACCAAGGACTAGGTGCCGTACTATATAAGCGTCAGACTAGTTAGCTAAGAGTAATAGCTTAAGCTCCAGATCTCTCACTCCAGCAGAGAAAAATTATAACTTGCACTCTGGGAAGTTAGAGTTATTGGCATTAAAGTTGGCCATTACGGGCAAATTTAAAGCCTACCCAAACACTAATAAATCCGGTAAGACTGTTGCTGATAACATTTTAAATTACTTTGTTTTACGGTTTGGCTTCCCGAAACTACTTCATCATGACCAAGGGGGGGAATATGAGAACCAACTTTTCCACAGACTGGTCCTACTTCTTTTAGATTTAACCTCGTCACTACAAACATCATCAAGCAAAGTATACATGGTTTATATGTCATTGCTGTTAACCATTTTTAACTCTGCAGAGACATTAATATATATATATATATATATATATATATATATATATATATATATATATATATATACATACAGTTGTAGTCAAAAAGTTACAAAAAATATATTATTTATTACAGCAATTTTTAATACAAAAGTATTCATACCCTTTGATGCTATGATAGTATTGTCTATATAACAGGGTCAAGAATGCCTTGTTCACATTTATTTTACATTTCAATGTTATTATTTTTATAAAATTATTTTATTGATTTGATTAGTGCACGTTTTATGTTCTCTGACACTTTTTGATAATTGATTTGTATCACGTTATGTTGGCTTCTCCACCCGCTTCCCTATATTTGCCTTACAGATGGGATGGGCATACAGGGGTTTGTATGTCTGTGCAGGAGTGAGATCGCAGTGTTTGAAGTGTGGAACGATGAGTGCGAGAGACTGAAACGGACCAGAGCATCCCGACAATAAGTATTGGGCTGATGGTATGCCGATGTTGAATAATGAGCGCGAACGGCCCGAGTGTTTTTATCCTGTTTGGTAGTCGATTGGAGTTTAAGAAGTGCACAGAATAGGCTGTATTGCGATGCTGGTTTCTCTCTCGTTCTCTCTGTGTGTTCCCTCCCCTGGACGGACATTGTGTGTGTGGTGTGGATATTTGTACTTTCATTTTTTGTACCATGGTGTTCTTTTTAATATGACAGTTTTACTGTGTCTTTGAATGTGCATCTCCACTTTATTGCTGGGTAGCAGCGTTGTTGCATTTGCACTTTATTATTATTATTATTATTATTATTATTATTATTATTATTATTATTATTATTATTATTATTATTATTATTATTATTATTATTAATTTCTTAGCAGACGCCCTTATCCAGGGCGACTTACAATTGTTACAAGATATCACATTATTTTTACATACAATTACATTATTTTTTACACATTATTTTTACATACAATTACCCATTTATACAGTTGGGTTTTTACTGGAGCAATGTAAGTAAAGTACCTTGCTCAAGGGTACAGCAGCAATGTCTCCCACCTGGGATTGAACCCACAACCCTCCGGTCAAGAGTCCAGAGCCCTAACCACTACTCCACACTGCTGCCCTACATGACCTTTAATACATGACCTGATTTTCTTGGCGACCTTGTTCCTACATTTTTAGATCTGTTATCTGAATAAAAATAACCTAAAGGATCTTCTGTAATTTGTTCTGTGCCTTATCACACTGAACTGGTGTAGTCGCTTTACATCTTGTGATATTTTGGAATTAAAGGCAGGTGTGTGCTGCTTGTGCTGCGTCTGTACGCTACCTGTATCCCTGGGGAGGTGTTACATCTACAAGGTGCTAAAATTTCAATATGATAATGCAGAACCTAATTCTAGAAAATGCTGGATTGTAGGTGAACATTGTTAGAGAGTGTGGGAGGGTGTGGGAATTCACTGGACACAAGACAGAACTGTAGTTGAAGACGCCGTTGGTGCACAGATTTATTTACGCCACAGGTGGCACTGTAGCACTGTCTCTAGAGCACAACCCAATACCAGCAATTGTAAAAGGTTGGCTGTTTATTCTTGGTGCACACGCAGGTGCTCAAAATAATATTACAAATAAAAGGGGGCGAAAGTAAAAAGTAAAATAAAACACAATAAGAAAACTACAAATAAAAGGTGCTGCTCTTGCAGCGTTCCCCCATCGTTGCTACCCGCACAGCTCGGGTCTTCAGCCTGCACTTTGCTATTCCCTTACTATACTCTGTGGGGTTGCCCAGGGTTTCCCTGCTAAATACACATGTCCCGATTCGGGTATGTAAATATGGTTTTTCTTTTATTTTTTTCTTCTCCGGATTGGCTTTCTTCCTCAGCCTTGTTTGCCTGTCCCGTTTTGATTTCTCCAGTCCCTCACGACCAGGCTGTCACTGTTATTCTTCCTAAATTGGCAGGGCTGAGGAATAACAAAGCACAGTTTTTATAGGTCAGACACCCCCACAAGGCTACGCCTCCCGACCACTCAGAGAGAGGGAGAGAACACACCCTCATCCAACCTCTCTGTGTCATTGCCATGATTGACAGGCGGATCCTACAGGGCTCCAAACTCCTCCCCTACAGGATCATGCATATGCCAGATAGCCAGCACAGATCTCGCCCCGTTACAGAGTATAAAAGGGTTAGGGACAGGATGATTGCTGTCATTACCAATAAGTCAATACGGGAAAAGGTAAAGAGTTATCTGTAAATTATTTATTGTCATAAAGCTGGAGAAGGATACAAGAAGATTTCCAAGCATTTGAATATCCCAATTTCAACTATTGTTTCTATTATCAAGAAGTACAAGACTCATGTACTGTCACTCCCTCGGTCTGGAAGAAAGAAGGTTCTTTCACTAAGAACAAGTAGAAGGATTGTAAGGAAGGTTAATAACAATCCAAGACTGACTGCCAAAGATATTCAAATGAATTGGCTGCAAGTGGGACTAGGGTTTCCATTTCAACCATAGGTCGAGTATTGCATGGTGAAGGTCTCAATGGTCGCAGGCCAAGGAAAAAGCCACTCTTAGGAAAACGTCACAATCACTTAAATTTTGCAAAACGGCATTTAAATGATGGATATGAGTTCTGGTTAAAGGTTTTGTGGAGTGATGAACAAAAATCGAGCTACTTGGTCACACTGATAATGATTAAGTTTGGAGAAAGTCTGGTGAGGCGTACAAAGCAAATAACACCATACCTACTGTCAAGCATGGAGGTGGTAATATCCTTCTATGGATAGCTTCATGTGTTGAAACACCAGCCTTTCACCACTTTAAGCTTGGGTTAAAATCTCCACTAGGTCACACGTTTAGTAGTTCTTAATAGACAGTAGTCCGCCGTATAAAAATCCTCCCCCACAATCTGGTGGAAATGTTCATGAGAGAACCAGCACTGATAAGTAGCAAAGGCAATGGGTTTGTATTATTGAGGTGCATTACTGGATTATTCAGGTGCATTGGCCAAGATTTCAGAGGACCAGCTTTGTAAAGACAACATTGTAAAGACATCCCTGTCCACCTACAGCAGCAGATCAGCGCTTCCAGGGATGGCGCTCAGAAAACAGAAAAAAAAATAACGACATTTTTTGTTTCTGATGAGTACTGCTACCCTCCAACACCCTAATAAGTCAGTAAAAAGGTTATTTCATAAGCACAAGCAAGGAACAGTGAAAGAAAACACCAACCTGCAGCATATAGTAATTAATAAATGTAGTGGGCTCTGTTCATTTAAATCCAGTTTTTATGAATAAAATTAGGTAGTCATGAAACTGATCTTTATTTTTGTTAATGAAGCCATTGACGGTTTAGAAAGGTTACATCATGTTCATCAAACTTGATTTCATTGATAAAAAAGCAGTCTTTGAAAAAATATTCCTTAAAGCTTTGTGAATAAAGCTTGGTACTGTATGTTTAACAGTGATAAATAATGTTTTTAGTAGCATTTACGATCATCTATCACTGCCTGAGAGGAAGCACTAACACGCTCTTAGTTTAGAGATGTAAGCATTTAAAGTTTTAATATTCATGAGACCTGCATAACCAGCTGTATTTAATGTGTTGGTTAACTGTGGAATAAAATGAATTAACAGCTACACGGTGTAATGATCCAGAGATGGAAGTTTCATCTTCTTGATTAAGCAATGTTATTGTTCTGTAGTTGGTGAGCAGGCACTATTTAAATATGAAAATGCTGAAGTTCATGACAGTCTGGAGGGGGGGGGGGGGGGGGGGCGTCAGTGCCTCCAGTTGAGGTGAGTAGAAGCTTTTTCTCACAGCTGCCCACATGCTGATGATGATGGCTGGAAATGAACAGTGCAGACTCACTATGAGTCATTTCCTTTACGTGTCAAAATAGGCAGCGTTTCCTCTGTCAGAAAACCAACTGCGGTTAAAATGCAAAAAAAGGTGTATTGAATTGGAGAAGCAGGGTGTATGGGTGTAGCTAGACTGCACTGTAACTGCACTGCACCTGAGGTTTAACTGTGCTGCAGCTGAGCCTAGCCCCTAGCCTGCAATACTGATCTCAGATTGCAGTTTTGCTGCACTTGTGATTCATACCAGATTGCTATACTTACACAATACTGTAAGTTACACTTTTACATGTTTCTTATTAAAACTGAACTTAAAAAGCAACTTGCTATAAGTATGAACTATCAGAAATATCTGATATCTATTTCTGTTTCAGTCACCACATCCTGGTGACCTCCCTGTAGCCTTTATAGAGCTCTCAGAATCTTCTTTATCCAAGTACACCAGGTACACCCCAGTGTAACCATTAACCTGCTCTGATGCAACACTCTACTGCCATTAGTAAATCTAACAAATGCATCAGTACAATAGTACAGTGTAGTATTTCTTACACCCAAGTTCTAAGTGTTACATGGGTGGGGGCATCTCAGTTTGTTCACTCTAGTGTACCAGCTGTATTTAGGGACAATACTGAACAGAATGGGATCTAGAACGTGATTCGAAACAAAAATAATACATTTGTTGTGATATATTTCAGACCTGTAAGAAATTGCTCTCAACAGATAATCTGGTTAAGATTAATTTAACAAATAGCACGGTAAACCTGCATTCAGCAGTACTCCATCAATACACACTGAACTGTGGAAATGCAGTGGATTGTGAAACGTGTAACCCAGTAAGACAATGTGATATTGGATAACAATGAGATGGAATGTAATAAGAAAATTCAGAAACTAAATGGGCCCTAATGCTTAAGTGACCATACGTCCTGTTTTGGACGGGACAGTCCCATTTTTTGAACTCCAGTTCCAGTGTCCCAAGGACTTTTCTTGGGAAGCTCATATCATCTTGTTTTGTCCCTGAGCGTTGCCACGCCGGTTACAGAATATTGTGTTTTATTGTATTTTTATGCAGACTGCTATGTTACTACCATATATAACTTATAACAATACAATCACACTTGATGTGACTAAAGGGAAGGTTGAACGACCAGTAGCATTAAAAAGCGGCTGTACAATGCTGTGCAAATCTGGAGAATTACTGAAGAGTCAACATTCATATTTGCAACCAATCACAGAGAATTGTGGGTGGGTTTATCCACTGTTACTAAAACGAACTGGCAGCCATCCTCAGCTGAATCATCACTCTTGCTGCCTGAAGAGGTCAGACTAGGGTAGTCTGACATTAACGGCACATACAGGTACCATTGTATTGTGTGGGAATTATTCTCTTCATCCATGATATTTGTATATCTGCGTGCAAACAACTTTGCTTCTTGTGTAGTTATGGATGACAATTGCGGAAATCAACGCTGTCATGTCACATCACCGTGCCATGTTTACATACAACACAATGCACTGAAGCTTGTCGTGGTTTGTGCATCAAAAAAGCCCATCACAACAATAGGAGGGGCTGTAAAATGTGAGAAAAGTATATGGAAATATATTTCTATTGAAATCAGTCTAAATTCACTTTCACCACAGGTACACTCTAAAGCCCCTTTCACACTGGCATGCTCTACCCATGTCGGAACCTACCTGGGTCAGGACCCAGTGTCATGCGGGTTGGCTACGCGATTTCATACTGCTTTTGATAAAGCAGGGTTGACCTGAGTGACAGACGCAAGTACACAATGTGTGTATCAATGCCCAGGAAGCAGCTTGTTACAGACTCAGCCGCACGCTTTGGACCAATGGGAACACACACAGATAGGACCATCACAGGGGAGACACAGAACACGCACAAGCTGGCTGACACAGACAAGAGGAAAACAGAGCAGCGGTGGGAAATACAGAGCGAGGGAACACAATTACAGCAGGTAATACAGAGCAGGAATTACAATAGAAACAGGGAGAATACAGGGTGGAAAACAAATGCACAGATCATTACATCGCCCACACCTTAGTCGCTGCAGGGTGCAATGTAACACATGGCCGCAGTCAGCCAGCTCTCCTCTTAAAACATCAACCCAGGGCATTCCAGCCGTGACCATCCTAGCAGTGACCACATTGGGAATTCCAGCACCGGCGGGACCTCTCTCTCCGGGACTCAGGCTGGCAGCACCTCCCTCACCGACACAACAGCTGGAATATAGGGTGGAAAACAAATGCACAGATTTACATTGATAGTTGTTTACATTGATAGTTGAGTACTGTATATGATACAAATAGTTTAAAACAATTACAAAAAAATAATCAAGTCCTCATTTAATTTTACCTTTCTTCTTTAAAAATATCTAAATAAGCTGCCTTAGAGGCAGGATACATCTCTTTTTAATTTGGTGACCCTTTATTTTTATTTCTGTGTTAAATGTATTATTGAAGCAGTAGATTTTATCTTGCAAAGTTTAAGAAAAAAAATAGACAATGGATTACTCCTGTTTAAGAGTAATGCTATCTGCTGCATAAGTGTGATAGCTGTAAAAATGTATTTTATAAGCATTTTACTTTATCACTGCTATTAGTTTAAAAGAAGAAAAACAAGACATTCATAAAAAACATGTTTTTCCTTCAACAAAAGAGGCAAAGGTCAGGGCTTAAATTACTGGGGGACTGGGGGTGGGGTCAATCCCTTTAAGTTTCTCCAAATAGTTTTAATTCCAAAATGTCCTTTTTAACAAGTGTTAAGCCGACAGGAAAGAAACCTGTTAAAAACATGTTTATTGTATGATGACATTACCTGCCTTGTCTATGCAGTTTTTCAGTACAATGATACTTTTTTCAGTACCAATCAATGATAATGAGAAAACTTCTCCGTGCATTTTACATAGGCTAATGCTTATATTAAGGAAGATTAAATAGTATTCCTTTCGTAAGTAAAAAAGTGACAACATTTAATTTGATCAGAAAAGGAATATGATGGAATCTTATTACATCTTGATCCATGTCTCAGCCTATACTTTTTTTTTTTATTATTTGGAATTGGCAACTATTTATTCTCGTTTTCGCCCTAATTTGGAAAGCCCAGTTCTTTTTTTAATTTCAGTGTCGGCAGTGTAATAGCCTGGACTCGAACAGGTGACCTCCAGGCTATAGGGCGCATCCTGTACTCCACGCGGAGGGCCTTTACTGGATGCGCCACTTGGGAGCCCCCTCAGCTAAAATTAGCAAACAAATGAGACCCTTTCTCATTATCATTGATTGGTACCGAAAAATGGAAATGGACTACTTCAGAAGGAAATTCCTGTTTCTGTAATCAACAAAACTCAAAAAAGCTGATTATCTGTGAAAAGCTTATGGGTGAATAAGTGGGCTTCATTTATTGCACACAGTCAAAAGACAGGATATTTAACACATTTCATCACCTTTACGCTTTCCAACACATAATCTAAAATGTATAAATCTTGTTTAATAGTAGAACATGACAGAAAAAAAAAGATTTCCTAGTATCTATAAATCCAAGCAGAAAAGGGACTAGATTTGAAGCAGTAATCAGCAATAGTATAGATTTTTTTTGTGAATTGAGAATCTCAATTGAATTGCTATGTAATATAATAACTATACTTGTGTAGAAATGAAATTACAAAGACAATAAAATAATTTATTCACAAGAAAACGTTTTTGAAAGTAAAAGATTCCACTCTGAATATCACCACGAGTCTCTGCATTTACTTTCAATATGATATTAGATCAAACATTGCCAAAGTGAAAATAAAAACTCTACAGCTTCCCCATAGCTTGGACGCTAGGTCTTTTCATGATGTCCCAGTTTAAGGACTTAAAAATCTGGTCACCTTATGTTATGCTTCAATCTTTACTTTTAAATTGCTTTGCCATGTTTTGCCAAAATGTATGTTTTCACTATTCATTACCAGAATATGCTTTCGCCATGGTACAACACAAAGTAAATTCCAAGGGGAGAGGCATGGAGCTGCTCTCAAGTTCTACTGCAATACAGATCTTTACAAAGGAACCCTTAAACAGACATGAAACTATAAAGACAGTGACATGGAAGGACCGGGGGAGAAGACCTCCGATTGCCTATCTAGGAGCAGCTTCTGTCTCCAACCTCTAGGTCTTTTTTTTAATAAATATATACGTGACATGCTCTAGCCTGTTACCACAAACTACTGATACTAGCTCACTGCATAGCTCAGCCCAGATATCCCACAAACTTTCTGTTACACCACACCCACTCACACAACACAAGCAAGCCCATCGTCAGCCGGCACGCCAGCCCTGTGATCTCAACTGACAGGGCCCTCCACTGTCATTCGCTACAAACTGTCTTTCTGTCTGCCAGAGTACCAGTGTGCCAAAGCTGGGCAAGGGTAAGGATGGCGGAGCTAGAGAGCCTGGAGTTTGGGAAGTCAGACTTTGTCCTGCTGGATGAAGTGAACATGGAGCAGTTCCTTGACAATCTCAAGTTAAGGTAAGTGAAGTTCAGCTTTAAGTGTCTAGTGCTTTGGATTAGTGGAAACGGAGAGAGAAAGAGAGAGAAGGAGGGGGGTAAGGGTAGGGTAGAGGGAAGTAAAGGATAGAGGTAAAACATTAGAGAGAAAGAAAGTGGGTAAAGGAAACAGGAAAAAGAAAGAGGGAGTGAACAGTACCTTTCTGGTTTGACTTTGCCGCTCTCAGTGTCAGAGATGAAACTTCTTATTGTGACTAGTGGGTGCAGTAGCTGGATCTGGTGCTTTGAAATAGAATTGATAACTGATAAAGACTTCTGACTGAAATGTTTGTCAAACAATTTCACAGCCCCATACTCTACATAGTAAACACAGTTCTTTCATTTACCCTGATCAGCACTAATCTTGAACTACTTATCACATTAATCCTTGATATTTTACTCCAGTAACTCAAAACTATTTTCAACATTGAAGACATTGAGAAAGACTTATTTTCCACCTTTGGTGGTTTTATAGTTAAGGACGAATCATCAAGAAATCAGAGTTTTCTCTGCAGCTTTCTAAAGGGGGAAAATACCATTTCATTTGAATGAATTTGTAAATCTACCGCATATTCAACAGGTCATATCTCATATTTGTTTTATGTTATGATGAACTGTTGGATGCCATATTGAGGTAATGTGACTTTTTATGTTTCTGCAGTTTAAATGTAAACCTTGAAATAATGATATATATTCAAGTGAACTAAACAGAGGCAGATATAAATACTTTACACAGAAAACATATCAGTATGCATATACCCGTAATATTACATAATATCACCGTTAACAGAGAAGGACAGGGAAAAATGTCAGATCACACTGAGGGTCAAGGGAGCATTGATCGATTTTACCAGGAAATGCCACGACAACAGTCCCACGTTGCAAATATATCAGCAAAAGAGAGAGTAAAAGATTTCCTTGGACAGGTATTTGAAGACATTGACTTGTTTTGGTCATCGAGCATTACCCAGAGCATTACATGGTGCTTTCTATTGAACGACCGGCACGCCGAGAGCGCTTCGTAACGTTAGATAACATTCTGAGGCGCTTACTTGGTGGGCATTTCAAAATGGCGGAGGTACAATACCAGTGTGGCTGCTGTGGTGTAATTTCAAACATATTGGACTTTTTGACCAACATATCTGTATAGATTATTTTTCATTAAAAAATCAGATAGTTTATTTAAATTAACAGCGTAATTCATTTACTATTTTCCTATTAAACGAAGTGATTCCACAGCATCGCATGCAATCGAAACACTCGGCTTGTTATTGTTTGGAATATTTTCTTAACTGCATTTAAAAAGAAAAATAATGGATGAATAGCGCTGTGTTAAAGGTGAACTATATATATATAACGCTGTTTTTTTTATAGTTTTGCTATTTCCAAATAATAATACAAGAATACAGGCACAGCTCTGCGTCCTTTCTTGAGTCACAGTGCTCCATTGCTGGTGGGGAATACATAGTTATTTCGTGACTAGTGCAGTATTTGGAATTTGGAACAGCGACAGCTCCCAGTTGTTAGCCATCTACTAAATACAAATAAACAGTGATTAACAAAACAAATACAAAACGCTCACGGTTACTTTCGATTTAGCTCGTCCTTTACATGTCTTTCCATAACCATAACAAAGGAACAGATTGCACGGCCACATCCCCTGAAATACCTTCAATCACGCCCCCTTCTGTGGCGAGTCCCAATCATGTATCCACCAGTCCATGACTGACACATCGCCTACCGCATTAAGGTGATGACTTCTGGTATTGTGGCTCCGCCCCGTCCTGGATTACCGACTTCCAACTGCAGACTACACCGTTTACACAGTGCCCTCACAGGTCGGGAGGGAGATTGTTGACTAGGATTAATTCGCTCTCGATCACAATATTCACTTTGTACCCTGATGGCGATGGCTACTTTCAAGATGATAATCAATATATCCAACATGCTGAACTGTTTGAGGTGCATGACAGAGACTTGACTACCACAATCTCTGGGTCTCAATCCAATTGCAATGCATTCGTCATCGTGATCCTCTGTCCTCCTCTCTGCATGAATTATGTGAAATTAATGGATGGAATAGCATCCCTTGAGGCTCCTTCCAACACCCAACCCAATATTAGGTGCACATCCTAATAAAGTAGCCAAGTAGAGTATGTGTTCTGAGATAACCTAGTTATCTTCGGATGAGACTGGTCCTATTGTAAGTGCAGCAGCAGTTCTTGATTCATAGTTGACCCCCTAGTCTCTGTAAGTCGCTTTGGATAAAAGTGAATTAATGAAAGGCAGAGGGAAGAGTTTCTGCTTGTCCTCCACCTAGTCCTGTTTTTATAACTACCTTGTTGAGACTACCTCAGTCTAAAATCTGAACAGTGAGATGCATTAATTTCTCAGCATTTCTTTAAAGGTCTTTAATTGTTTAGTTATGAACATCATATTGTAATGATCCTTTATTAATTGGTTACTGTACCTAACATATCTAGTTGAGTTGCACCACCTACTAGGTTGTACACTTTGGAATATCTCAATTGCGAGAAGGGCAGATGTATCCAGAGTAACTAATGTGTGTTAACTAGCGGGCTGAGTAATAGAAGTACCTGACTTTGTAACATCTATGTTATAAAATGGAACACGCAATTACAATATACATGCTGTAGTCGCTCTAGATCAGTGGAGCTGCTGAATCAGGAGCTGTCTAGACATTTACAGCATCTGTGTGCATCTTGAGAACTTAACCTCCAATCGTGTGGCTGAACAGTAGGAACATTCATTAGAACGAGAAATATCAGGTCCTGGTGATTTCTTATTCCTGAGTTCTTATTCGTTTCTTCTAGCAATTGGTTGGGCTAATGAAAGTTATATCTCAGGAATTGGTAGATAAGATATACATATACACTGCAGTGTTCATGTTTTGTTATTCATGTTATGAGATGTCATCTTGTGCAGTATGGTTTCTGGCTGCTCAAACTGTGCAAAATGATTTATATTACAATAGGAGATTCCCTACACAAAAATCACAAAAATAAAGATTATACTCAGAAACTACTATTAAACATAAAACAATGTGTTTTTTTTCTACTTTAGAACTATACTGTGTGTTTGATGCAGGGAGTGACATCTATACACATAATATGATGTACTAGAATCTTGACAAATCCTTAACAATGTTTAGTTGGTTTCTCGTACAGGAATTTTAATGTTAACTGAGAATGCCATTAAGTAGGTTATTTCACTGAGCTCAGCTCACTTATTTAATGCACCCAGTATTATGTAGGGTCTGAATACTTTCTCAATGCAGTATTCATGCCCTTCATAATACCGCTGTTAAAGGGTGTGGCCTTTCCCTGTTTCACAGAGAGGAAGAGAATAGAGGACACTCATCAGTTCTGAGGGGGTTTTTGTGCAGTTTGCTTAGGGAATTGCAATTAATGCCTGTGTAAATGAGCGTAATTGTAGTTTGTTAATTGATGCTTGTTAACAGGGGTTAAATAGTGGGGGGTTACCTCTCCTGATAATGTGCAGCTTGCCAGTTTGGCCAAGGTTTGGAAAGGAGTGTGTGTGGATAGAAGCAACAAGCACTTCTAACACACTCCTCCTTGCCTGCTTCTTGTTATGTAATGCAATGCTAATCAACATAACTGTATTTATAATACTGTAATAGGAACAGCAGTTCTTTCTCCTCCCTCGCTTGTGAAATTCTGACACTTGCCATTTTTCTGATCCTAAACTGTCTTTCTCTCCTCCCATCACACTGGAATGACAATCTAATCAAACAAGGTTTGAGCACAAAATAAGCATGGCAGGAGTGTCAAGGGCACAGGGTGCTGAATGTTTAAGAATGTGCTGTAAGGTTGGGGAAAATAAACATTATGCTCTGGAAAGGGTTCACGAATGACAAATAAAACCTAAAACAGGATGGTTCCAAACCCAAGATAAAAACAAACACCACAACCTTAAAAAGGTTACTCCCTATATACAAGCATAGCAAAGTAATAAAGCATAGTAAAAGCATGTAAAGACAAGAGAGGTATAGCAAAGCATACAGATGGTAAACAGTGGTAAACTATGGTAAATGCATAGTATAACCATAGGGAAAATTACCTTGCATTACTGTGTCAAACCTATATAAGGGTAGCCCTGGAGTTGTTCTTTTTGCGGGTGTTGATGTGTGTGTGTGTGTGTGTCCTGCGCAGGTTTGAGAAGGGCCGGATCTACACCTACATTGGAGAGGTCGTGGTGTCGGTGAACCCCTACAAACAGATGGATATCTTCGGGAAGGAAGTGATTGAGTCGTACCAGGGTCGCGAGCTGTACGAGCGCCCGCCGCACCTCTATGCCATCGCAGACGCAGCCTACAAGGCCATGAAGAGGAGAGCCAAGGACACCTGCATCGTGATTTCCGGTGAGCTCTTCTTATTGATTACTGGAGGGTGTACTAACGTATACAGTTCTTTAGCGCCACCTACTGTACTCTGTGGGATATCTCTCAGTTGCAAGGAGGGCGGAGAGCTTTGTAGACGTGCCTCGGAAGTATACAAAGTAACGCGGGTTAACTAGTGGGATTAATAATAGACGTGCCTTACTCTGTGACGTGAACAGTATGTTATAGAAGGGAACTGTGGAACTAGCCTATGTATGGTCTTAAGTATTTGCATAAGAAACATAAGAAGCATAATAATATTTATGAACGTGGAGGCAATTCAGAAATAGAAAAGCATATGTGTATAAGTGGTTATAAACAATCTATAAATGTAATCTATAAACCCTCCTCCAGTCCTTCAGCTCTAACCATAAGCCGCACTTCCTCCCTCCCAGTTATTGAGCTAACCACTATGCCACACTGCCTCCCAGTCACTCTGCTCTAACTACTAGGTAATAACGTATTAATGATGTTATTAGCACTTAATTAGAAAACGTTTTCGCATCATCAGCCAATCAGCTTCCAGCTATAGCGGGGATTAGACAGTAGATGCTCGCTGGAACGTCACCGCATCACCTGTAAATCAAATGTAAAAACAAATATGCAAGTATTTTGACTTGCTGTATTGAAAGCTTAGTTCTATTGGACAGCATATACTAAACAAAGTCACAATTGGTCCAAATGTATTTTACTATCCACCAAAATTAACAATCAATACTTTGCACTGAGTAAAGCAACATGTCCAGTACAATGCTGCTCTATTCAGATATCTGGCACTATAAGCAGGTCTTACAAATAAAAAAAGGTATTTGTTGAATAAAGTTATTCGTTTTTTTTCTGTAATTATGAATGGGACATTCTTAAAACATTTCTCAGCGGAAGGGTACCTGACGAATCATTACAAGCTCAGGGTAAATGTAGGGTTTAAAGTGTTTTTTTTAAGAAAATAATGAAAAATTGTTCTCTAATAGCGATAGTGCCCACTCGATGAAGGTTCTACCATGTGGAAGTTGACCTTGACTTTCGTTAGCGCACTCGCCTTCGGCAAAGGGATGCAAACTCCCGGTAGGGCCTTCATCGACGGGCACTACCGCTTAAAGATTAAGATTAATGATAATGACACTCATAATTGCTATTACAAAACACTTTTGCCATCATATTGTGCTACAGCATTTCATAACAATTGTATATATTGTTGCATTATTCATATATAGAGCGGAACTCTAGAGTGTTGCCGAATTATGTTAAATTTACTGTTATCATCAAAAAAAAAAAAAAACACAATCAAGCTTCTAGCCCTACCTATGTTAAGAGTTTAAATGGACTGAGCCAACGTTCTCTAAAAATCAGCCCCTGCAGTAAACCCTTTTAATGTAATGCAACAGGAACTGAATGTTCATATTTTACACAGCATTTATTAACCATTTGTAATGCAGTAATGTTTTCCAAACGTTACTGGTTGCAGCATTAGATATATGTGAACAAGTACAACACTATAGTCTTAGAAAGTTTAAGGTTAAATTTCAAGTGAACGCAGGTGAGCGCCGTCCACTCACTTTTTTTTCACATTTTTTTTTATCTTCGTCAACCGTAAAACCGCCATCGTGTATTTTATGAACGTTAGAATATTTAAGTGTTACGACCATTAATATACGATGAAGAGGAGTGTAGGAGATTTTTTTGTTCCTGTCGGTAAGACGATAGTGACACAATCATATGCTTTTTGTATATTTTGTAAGCAACAGTAAAGTTATCATTTTTATACAACACGCCTCCGTTGTTTGTTTTTTTTTTGTTTTTTTTGTTCTCGGCTATTACTAAGCTTTTTTTTTTTTTTTTTTTTTTTTTTTAGTAATTTGTGATTTGCATAGCAGGATTTAGGGGACTTGTGTTTAACAGTAAGAGGTTCGTTGTTTTTTTTAATGTAGCAAGAAATATTGGTGTGTCCTCGTCCCTGTATTATGAATTGTGTTCTTTTAAGAACTGAACATTGTATTTGGGAGGATTTTTTTTGTTGGTATATTGTGTTCTGTATTCTGTCAAAGGATAACAGTATTATTTGTTTTACTCTTGTGTCCACACTGCTTTTAACATTATGTGGTAGTAGAATTACCTCTGCTGTCACTTTACAGTTAACTTGTATGAGATACTTACCAAACCAAACAGTATGTAAAATAATAGATTTTTTTAACGTTTAAACAGTTGCATAGTAATCATTATTGTTCAAATTGTTCCATGTTGGTGTATTGGATCAGATATAGCTTGCATTTTTAAAATTGATTAATTTTATTGATTTTGTTAATCCGGCCCTGTTTACATGGGATCAACTGGGTAGAGAAATAGTTAATCCGCCCTGAGTAGAGCTATAAATTTGATTAACAAAATAGGACTGTTACCAGGATCAGTAGGTCCTTGATGATGCGTATCCTGCTTCGTACTTTACACTCCACTCATTTTCTGTAGGTCTAATCCCGATTAAGCTTCTAAACACGCAATTACTATCGTACTTATAATCAAGTGGCATTCAACGCATTTCATAAGCTACATTTGCAAAAAAAAACAAAAAAAACTTTCTACTATCCATATGGGGCTTAAGATCGGCGGGAAGAATGGACGTTAAACCTGCCAAGCATTGTCTCCACAAATGGCATTGAAATGCAACGAAATCCTGTATTTTGGACCTTGGTGATACTGCAACAGGTTTTCTGCTTTTCTTGCAGACACTTTTTCAGAAGTTAAAAGACCACGCTTTCACTGAAAATGGACGGAAGGACTGGAAAAATCTAAAGAAAAAAAATTTCAGAAACATTTGTAATCTGGCACCACAAACAGCGTTCTGAAAGGTGGCATTTGTTCAAACACAGTCAAAGGAAGTAGGTTCTGACTGTAGCGTCACAGTTATCATATTCTTACAAAACGGTGGTGCGTGAAAACAGACAGTATGCTACGAAAATATTTTGCCACAAGTTCTGTAAAATCAGATTCGGATCAACAATTTCTATATCTAACAGCAATACGAATAAATGTAGACATTGTGAAGAAGATGTTCCAGGCAAGGGAATGAGCGAAAAGGATTCAGAGTTTTCGTCGGCTGCCTCCTGCAGCGGTAGGGGGCTCAGATCGGCGGGAAGAATTGACGTTAAACCAGCCAAGCATTGTCTCCTCCAATGACAGTGAAATGCAACTAAATCCTGTATCTATACTACACGTTTACATGAGCAAAAGAATTCCGATATTTTTCGGAAAACTAATTCTGATATCAAAAGTCATGTAAACACAGTTTTCGGAAAATGTACCGTAATATTCCTTAGGTCAGTTTTTGGAAAACAGCACCTAGAAATTTCCGATTCAATTCTGAAAACTAACAAAATGTATATCATGTAAACGCACTTTTCGGAAAACTTATTCTGATAGTGTACTGCACATGTGCAAACTTTGACCTTCATTCCTGCACGTGGTTTTAGAAAACAGAGAAAATAATAATAATCTGTAGTCAGTCTGCATGTAACCATTTGTCTAGTTAGGGATAAAGTTTTTCATGTAAAAAAACGCTTTGTCATGTAAACGTACTGAATTTCTGCGAGTGTTTGGCCGGGCAATTTTTTGGGGGAGGCTTGGCCTCCTTAAGCCTCTTATACCCGCCGCCTATGGGCTTAGCAAATAATAATGGTTTGAAATTCATAAAAATAATGCAATCAAGCTAGCTAGCAGGATCTACACCCTTGTTTTTCGTGACCTGTGCTGTTTCGATTTAAATCTCACTGCTGTTCCGAACATTGTGATGTTTCTGCCTGCTGTCTGGTACTGTTTGAAGAAGATTCCAAGTCCTTCTTACTACTAAACCGACGTTTGAAGAACCATGTGGTTGTAATGGGTTACTGCAAGTCATATAACAACTAATCAAACTGCAAGTCATTTAACAGTTACTCTCCCTGGCACCCTATTGTAGGTTTATATTACCTGTATATTTTGTATATTTTCAGTTGTATTTGATTTGTATTGGAAGGCTTTCATGAAGAGTCTGCACTTTTTTTTGCTGCATGCTTGTGAATGATAGTGTTCTCAATACATTGATTATTGTCCGATATACCACTAGGATATTGGTTGCTGATTACAGCTCTAGTTACTGCCTGCTAGACCCCTGTGTTCTATCAGTTTTATGACCTTTTATAACCACTCCACATCTGGTGCAGTCAGGTTAGTAGCACAATGTAGGTGCTTTACTTTTTGTTTCAATATAAACCATACCCTAATATAGCCTTGACACAAACCCGCAGTGAGAGGAAGTTGAGGTAAAGTGCAGCTTGTAGTCAGAACACACAGAGTGGTCTCTGTAGACAGCTACACCAACTGAAATTAAAAAAATGTACCTACATGGTAATGATGGACTACATTATCAAAGCTATTTATTGGTCACTGGTTGAGTAAACCATTCTCCACAGCAATCAGCTAATTGACTGTTGTATCATACTGTAAGGGCACCCCTGACTGTGGTTTGTTTTTCCGTTGCAGGTGAGAGTGGCGCTGGGAAAACAGAGGCCAGTAAATACATCATGCAGTACATTGCGGCCATCACTAACCCCAGCCAGAGGGCAGAGGTGGAAAGGTGAGGGCTCACACAGGCAGCTGACATCTAGGGTTTTCCAAGCAATTCTCTATAAACTAAAATGAAAAGACACTGTATATGAATGCTGCTTTCCAGTTCATTTACAATGAATGTCCATTATTGAGTGCCGACTAATGATAATCATGCGGGGCCTTCTGGCTGCATGATTATAGCTTGTCATGACCCATCCTATTACCTTTCCTTTATCTCATTGATATCTTTAAAAATTAATTTTGATAAACTTCCTTGACGGGATGCTACGAACCGCCTCCTCTGCACAGCGTCCAGTAATTGTGCCGTTTTAGTGACTCATATTCAACGTTTGTGTCCAATGATATTCTGCGTTCCGTGATCTAAGAGAGATGTAAGAGTCAATCACTTGAAACACACTTCAATTGACATGGATCTCTTTTTGCTATCTGAGATCACAATAGACATATGCAAATTTAGATTGTCAGCAAATAAAGCAAATTTTGATTTAAACTGAGAAAACTGTGGAAATGTCCAGCTTTTTCTTAGGTGCAAATAAGCCAAGCACATTGATGTTACAACAAACGTTTCAGCTAATCACACACATGTTTTGTGAGGTTATTGTTATACAAGTGCACAGGAATTCAACATGGAGGTGACTTTCAATCAATTCAGAATAACTGCATATCCTCTTTCTCTTGTTCCTGAAGCGTTAAGAATGTCCTGCTGAAGTCCAACTGTGTGCTAGAGGCATTTGGGAACGCCAAGACCAACCGGAACGATAACTCCAGTCGATTCGGGAAGTACATGGACATCAACTTCAACTTCAACGGAGACCCAACTGGAGGACACATCAACAACTATCTGCTGGAGAAGGTGGGGGAGGAGGAGGCGCTGTTTAGCCAGATCTTCTCCTCTGTAACCATTTTTAATGAACCAGTTCAGACCATGTAATGACTTGGCATCTCAGTCCATTGAATCGAATGGAGAGGCAAGAGCTAAGCAAGTTAACCCCTAGGTTCAAAGTCGAACTAGTCGAGAAGCAAGTACGTGTCTTATGCTGATGTTAGTATTATTATCTCATCAGCTGCTAGGAGATATATTATGACCAACAGAACAGGTTTTATTTTACACCTAAATTTAGCTTTGGAGGGTGAAAATGTTCTGAATTAAGTTTGTGAGGAACAGAAATCTATAAAGCTGTGGCATTCAATAGCAGAGTGTTAACAGAAGCTGCTTTGACAATGTTCAGTAAAGCTTGTTGTATTTCTAAAGGAAATAGCAGAGGTTATAATTCAGTATTAGTGAAGTGCTTCCATGCGTCCTGAAATTGTCTGTATGGAAAATTCAGACAACAATGCACAACCTTGCCTGACCAATCTTTAAGCAAACAGAATTTTGCTCATTTTCGATGCAGAGCACAGACAATGCATTCAGTCTGTGTTTTGACATTGTATTCCTTAAAAATGTTTTGATGCTCCACGTACCTGTTTTCCTCTACTTGTTTATCATGGAGCTCTACCACATTATGCACTGTTAATCTGTGCTGAGGTGTACCTTTCCCAGTAATTCTAATTGTATGGCATTTTCCACTTTTATTTTGCTAGTCTTTCTGACAAGTGTTTCAAGTCTTTGTACCAACCCTTGTCATAAATATGACTTAAAGATAAGTCATATTTCTGACAGGAATACATTACAATTATCTTGAATCAGTTCTTGTTTTTGTAGTACTCTTTAGATGCTGTTATAAAAATAGACAAGCCTGATGTAACTGGCAGTGTTGTGCGATTCAGTACAGCTGCTGACCCCTGCAGATGAGATGAGATTAAAAGCACTCTAATGTCTCATGGAAACCAACCTAGTTTTTTTGTACAATGGTTATCACTTTTTTTTAAATACTGCTAAAACGTTTACATTGGTTCATAAAAATATTAAAACATTGATGCCAGAACTCCATAATGGATGTGAAAGGACCAGATTGGTGTCCTCTGTCACACTGAAATTCACTGGGTTCCATCTGGGAATGCAGCTGAGAAGTTGTTTTTGTTGGTAACCAGCTGGGAATTGGAACACGGAATAATTTAATTCTTGCTGGTTAACTGGCACACAATGTATTTTATTCTGTAACAAAGAATGAAGTAGCTTCAAATGTAATGCCATCTGCCCAGTCATAAACATAATAATACACCAAAAAAAATAGGAAGTGGCTTAGTAATTTACTGTAAGTAGTTCATCTTTTTTTCTTGTGAAGGACTGTGTCATGATGAATGTATTTATCTCACAATACTATTTTCAATATTGTGCTTTTCTGCTGAACCTACATACAACACAGATAGGATATTGGCCATTTACACTGTGGAAAGGCATAGTAGCTGAAACATTGGCCAGTGAAGGCACAAACTGCTTTGTGGAGGAGATGAAAAGTTATTAATCTGAAATCATATGTTAGCATCAGGATATCATGTTACACTGAGATGGATAACTGGAATTAATATTCATGTGTCAAGCATTAGCTCCACGCTGTATATTTACTGTTTTTTTTGTGTTTCCAGTCTCGGGTCATCAAGCAGCAAGAAGGGGAGAGGAATTTTCACTCTTTCTACCAGGTACAGTTATTGGGGTGCCGAGAGCATCTTATAAGAATCTAGATGCACCCAATTGTGAAAAAGATGGAATTCCATCGAGGGGCTCAGGCAACAGGATAAACCATGAGAGGGAACTCTGAAACTGTGCAACATCACTAAAGTAGAGTAGTCATAGTAAACCCAGTCAGTGTTTACTCAAACTGCAGTAATTTGATGTAACTACTGCACAGCGGTCAAATGCATCAGTTTACTGTAGTTACTATAAAATAATACAGTAAGCATCACAGCATAAACACACAAACAAACAATAGTATGGTTGGTGCCACTTAATCGGGACACTGCTTAAATGGAACAGAACTCTGGGAGACGTTTTTTCCAATGCTATTTATGTTGTTTAATTAGGATGTCACTTTGTTTAATTGGGGTACAGTATGTTCAAATGATGAACGGTGATCGCTTTTCAGAGCAAGACAGGTTCACATAGCGCAGTGCAGTGATTAAGTGATTACGTGATTACACTGTGACTTGCGTAAAACCAGTGTGTTTTTTTTTTGCCTCACCTGTCATTTGTGAGTTGTCATGGCTGTTGACTCATGTTTTATGACTCCAATTAGAATTAAAAAAAAAAGTACAAAATATTTCTCTCTTGTGCATGTCGTAAATTATGACTATAAGTGTGACTAAGGTCGTCTCAAATCCTTCTTGTTTAATTGGGACAGCCGCTTATTCTGGATATTTTTACATCTCCCGAGGCGTCACGATAAAGTGTATAACAATAGTAAAAACAAAAAGCAGTAAATTGCTATATTTCCCCTCAAGCAGTATCACATATATGCAGTTTTGGCTCTATTGTCAATGTGTGTCTATATCGATCTCTGCAGCTGCTGCTGGGAGGATCAGAAGAGATGCTGAGGTCCCTGCACCTCAAGAAGGATATTGCAATGTACTGCTTCACCAGAGAGGGCTCTGGTGAAGCAGATGACAAGTCCAATCACAAAGCTGTGCTGAGTGCAATGAAGGTGATCGGGTTTAGCTCAGAGGAGATTGATTCTATCTACAAAATCCTAGCCATCATCTTGCATCTTGTAAGTGAATACACCCTGAGAGTTTCACCTTGACAGATTTGAACAACACTTCTGCATTTTACAATCTTATCCTTTGAATACAAAGTTTTTACCATGCTTACCACATGGTCTTACTACACTTTGCTATGCCTTTACCACAGTGGATCACAGTATTGCTCAGAAAATGAGTTTGTAACACATAGGAATGAGGTGGTAATGCTGGTCCTGTTCATTAACACACATATGGAATGTCCAAGTGAGCTCTGAGAATACTCTGCAATGATGTCTGTCAAACTGCTCAGATCCCCAGAAAATACCTTTTTTTGGTGAATGTATTATGCTTATGGTAATGCTTGCACTGTTTTTGAATGGGTTGTTTGTATTAATTCGTAACCCCTATAGAGAATGTGATATTTGTAACAAGCTACATGACATCACACCAAGATACCCTAAGACAGAAGGTCTGAATGAGTTTGTCTGCTTCTGCGTGTCTGCAGGGTAACCTGGTGTTTGACAGCGACGGGGACAGCGTGCTGGTGCACAGCGAGAACTCAGTGTGTCAGATCGCAGAGCTGGCATGCACGCAGCCAGACATGGTCAGGAAGACTCTGCTGTACCGCACCATGGCGACAGGAGGGGCGGAGGTTATCGACAAGGGACACAGCATTCAGGAGGCAAGCTTCGGGAGGGACGCCTTTGCCAAGGTAAGAGACTTCCAATAGGAGGAAATAGGAGGAAAGCTGAAATAATTTCTCTCTCAGCTTTATAACTGCAGGTTCGTCTATGCATACACATCTTTCCAGGCTATGGTGAGCAGTAATCTGGCTATAAAGGGAAATATTCATTTCATCTAAAAAATATTTAAATATCAAACTTCTGATTAACATCCAATCACTGTAATACCTTGTTGACATGACTCCTCTCACTACCCGATGACAGTCTTGAGTTGACATTCTTTTTTTGTGACATATGTGCATCAGGTGATACAAATCCTATATTTGCATCCTCAGACCTACAAAGGAAAACTGTGTCCATAAGGGAAAAATGGATGCGTTGTACATTGCATTAGTTTATCAAATTAATGCTGTTTCAGTTACATTGATTGTATTTTCCGGTGTGCTTGGAAACACGACCCTTGTTGACTGCTGAAATGTCGCTCTTGCCTGCAGGCACTCTATGAGCGGTTGTTCTGCTGGATAGTGAGCCGCATCAACACTGTGATCGAAGTGAAGGATTACAACCCCCTGCTGCATGGCAAGAACACTGTCATCGGAGTGCTCGACATCTACGGCTTTGAGATCTTCGACAACAACAGGTCCTGAGAGCAGGGCAGGGATGGGTTTACTAACTGACAGCACTAGAGCTGGAGACCTGTGTCTGTCTGTCTGTCTGTCTTGGGCAAGTAGGGGTTAAGTGCCTGAAGGTGTCTGTGTCCTGTCTGTCTGTCTAGACAGGAACGGGTTAAGTCTGACTGTTTTAACCCTTTCTCTTCACCTCGCTCTTTCCTCGCTGCAGTTTCGAACAGTTCTGTATCAATTACTGCAACGAGAAGCTGCAGCAGCTGTTCATCGAGCTGATCCTGAGACAGGAGCAGGAGGAGTACCAACGCGAGGGCATTGACTGGCAGCACGTGAGCACCATGGCCACCTGTTTTTAAATAATCACGTCTGACAACCTTAGTTTGTCAAGAAACAGTAGTTTTAAGAAATAAGCATTGTGCTCATTTATAGTTTCTTTAGTACACTACAGTTAGCCTCAACTATAGTATAGAGAAATTAAGATTTTAGACAAACAACTTCAGTATATTATCTTTAACTGCAGTTTTGGGCAGAAAAACATATTTACACTAAAGTAAGTTTTTTTTGTGCCTGTGTTTCAGATCGAGTACTTCAATAACCAGATCATCGTGGACCTGGTGGAACAGCCTCACAAGGGAATCATCTCCATCTTGGATGAGGCCTGTCTCAGTGTAGGGCATGTCACAGACACACTCTTCCTAGAGTCCATGGACAAGAAGCTCAGCAAGCACCCCCACTACACCAGCCGCAAGGTGAGGGAGAGAGGGGGAGAGGGGTAGAGAGGAGAGAGGGAGAAAGTAAGAGAGGGAGACAGGAAAGGGACTAGACTATAGATCAGAAGTTTGGTTCAGAGGTTCAGACCATGTTTGATAACTTTTCTGTTTGCCACTGTTTATTCCTGACTCCATCATCTCAGTCTCACTTAAAATATAATACCTTATTATAAATTGAGGATTTGTGACAGCCAAGTGGTTAAAACCTCACCTCTGTCCAGAAGAGGGTGGTGTTTCACTGCATCTCTCTCACTTGCTGTGAGGGAGTGTTCTCTTGCTAAATAAACCCCAGAGATCATTAGAAGGGAGTAATGACAAATCCTGTTTGTTACAGCAATAAATGTAAATATTGAGAAACTCACCTTGAGGCATGAACACACTCTCCTTTTATAGAAAGGGAAATTGTCAGCTGTTCATAGTGGTTAAGTCAATGTCGCTGTTTTACCAGCAGGGGGCACTCTCACATAAGAACACAGGATACATCAGATTATTCCTTGCAGCATGAAAACTTGTCTAGACACATATAAGACAGGGAACGCCAGTATATGTAGATGTGTTAACTAACTGCCAGCTATATTTGACATGCTTGAGTTGTTTGTCCAGAAATCATCAATACAGATACACACATCAGCGTAGTTTACTGCTATGAGAGACATCTGATTAAAGAGCAACATGGTAGAACTATGAAACACTGGATCACAGTTTATATTATGTATATTCTTCTTGTTGTGTAGATTCACTTTCTATATCATTTTCTGTTTCGGTTATCAACTTAGAAGTTTAAAACACGTATATGGTCACAGTAAAGCTGCTAGAAACATGTTTAAAATGTCAGAGTGTAACAATTGACCTGCATCCACTAGTGCCAGCGTTGCAGAGGGACACGTTCATCATTACCCTGTGGTGTACCAGCTGTACTGAGGGAGAAGACATTTTTGAGAGCTTTATAGTGGCCAAAGTGGTTCTTTAAACTGAGTTTTAAAGAGTCACCAGGATGTGATGACTGAAACACAAAAAGATATATACAAGTGATTCTAAGTAAGGAGAAGAAATACATAAGTTAAGATTAAAGACTGAAATCATGCCAATATGTGAAATACATCAGGATGTTAAAGCAGTGGTGTGCAAACTTTTTATATGCTGCCCCCCTTTTTAGCATATAATTTTCGCCCCCCCCCCCCCCCCCCCCGTCCCCCATCCCTGTCCCCCATCCCTGTCCCCCGACACACATATTAAAATGTTAGAACTTCCCTTCATATTTTAACAGGTGTTTTTTACAATTGTCGCCCCATACATGGTAGCCGGCATTTCAGCTCTGTTCACTGCAGTTTCACTCACACTCGCCACTTCAAACATCATTTCACCGGTTGTACAGGTCCTAGAGTGATCGTCAACAGCTCATTTGAAACTTGGACTAATTAGCTGTAATTTATGCATTTATTTAAAATGTTCTATCCTTTAAAAAAATATATATATATTTTACAGAACTGCCCCTTTAGTCATAGCCGTGCCCCCCCTTATTGACTTCCCCCACTTTGCGCACCGCTGTGTTAAAGCAACGAATGAACACTGTTACTAACCCTTCCATTGGTGGTTGAACAAATCAAGTTGGCCTAATAGCTGTATAAAAAGTTGAGAGTTTATCATATCAGAATGACCATTTGCATAATTGTTTTATATAATAAAATACATTTTACTGTTTATATGGAATCATCTGAATCAAAATGAATGACTAAACTTACAGTGATAGCCATGAATTTCCTTTTATATGGTTGATACCGTATCTGACCAGAGTGGGTGGTACTTCCTTGCTCTCTAACGTATCAAAGCCCTGAGATTTCACTAGAAAGGCATAGACAGGTCCTGACAATCCAATTTTGTACAGTCATAATAAAAAGTATCTTTAAAATCGTTGTTTTGCTGGCCAGACCGCTGCCTAATTGAGACCAATGGGGAATTTGTATTTGGAGCGTGCGTTCCGTCTTTATTAATTAGCATTCATGTTCACTGAGTAAATAAAGAGACTGCTGCTTCCTTTGGTATTCCCTGGAATCAGGCTGCTTCTCATAGGCACTGGAGCTCGCTAACTTGTCTCAGCGGTACAGAAATTAACACAACAAGACCCATTCAATTAACTGCAGATCATGGGGAAGTGCTTTGGAAAATAAGTTAATTCAACAAGCAGACAATTTAGATAAATGCATTCATGTAATTCATTTGTAAGCAAATCAAAATTAATTCTCATACGCTCAGTCATTCCCAGGAAGTGGGGAGTGGGGGTTATCTGTTCCTAAGGGCCACAACATTATGCTAATGAGAATTTATTTGTGCATCTGGTTTGTAGCTGTGCAGTGTTTTAATGCAGCAGCTTGCATCCCAGTGTGTTATCGGCTTCAGTTTTGCATGATTTTGCAGTACTGATTGATGTACAGCAGCAGCAGACAGACTGGTGCAGCTGTGATGGGAAAGCGATGCTAATGAGGGCTGTGCATTGTCTACTGCACGGATGCTGCAGCTAATTTGTTTTATCCTGCCTTTTATATTATCTAGCTTTAAGGGTTATTGCTGCTGCTGCAGACTGACAGTAGGTTGTTGTGTGAAACCTCAGGAGGATTTTAAATTAAAAACATGTATATGTCCTTCAGGACAGCTCAACGTCTCGAGTGCAGACGAGTAACATTTCTAGACGGCTTAAATGACTGTGCATACAGTCATGTGTATCTGCCACTGTCTGGCCAGGGCAATCTTGTGTAAAAGGGTGGAGGCTGGGCGCAAGCCGGTGACCGCCTGCACCGCAAGCGAGCGCCTTAACCACTATACAAAAGAGCCAGGCTCGTCTGCAATTGTGGTTATAGAGCTTTTAACCTCATCTCATCTCACCGACAGGGGACAGAATACAAAACGGCAGTGCATCACACAACGCTGGCCATTATACACTTGCAGATGAAAGATTCTCAAAGCTCTTTACATTCTTTTAGTAAAGAAAAATCACACAGGATAAAGTTACCAAACCAAAAGTAAACAAACCAGACATTTGATTCAGTTGCTTGTAAATTGTGTTAGAGTCTTATTTGTTTTTTTTCCTTGCATTTAAAATCAAGAATAACGAACAGCAAAGTTAATTTGTTTGTCTGCTATTAGCATTTTCATCTGGATAAAATAAAACATAATTTCAAGGAACAATAAAATACAACAAGTTAATGTAAATGAATCGGTTAAAAAAAAAAAAAAAAAAAAAAATCAACCCTGAAAGCTGCTCTCTAAAGCTGTAAAATGAAAGATATAAATCAGGAAAGAGCTTTGGATTTGAGCCATGGTGCTTCATGCAAACAGTCTCTTCTGCGGGCCAATCCGGGTACCAGCAGCAATATGCCCTGAAAGCTGGTGCTTGGATGCATAATGAAGCCATGAAACCACAAAGAAGCCCAGTTACCAGAAAGGCCAAGGTCTGAACATCCACATGAGGGAGATTTGAAGTGAGACTTGAGAATACTCCATTAAAATACAAGGTTGTTTCTTTTGTTTTAGGAGTGACTGCTAAAATTGGTGACAAAAAAGTTCTTAATGAGTGACTCTCGCTCCATATGAGTGAGACTTGACATGCCTGAGTTCCAATCACTCCAACGTTCCCCGAGTGATTCTGCAGTCCCATAGACATTGTGTTTTTGAAGCAGTTATCCATTGAAATGTACAGAGTAGATGGTTCTAATCCATAATCTATTCCTCTTCTCTGCTCTCCTCAGCTCTGTGCCACAGACAAGACCATGGAGTTCCTGCGAGACTTCAAGATCAAGCATTACGCTGGCAACGTCACGTGAGTGCCTTGTCCATAAAGATGTCTTACACTGGAAATGGGGGCTGTGGGGTAGCCTTTGTGGAGAGTCATACAAAGTTTACCAAAATCGTAGAGTATAGGACAGCACAGTGAAAGCATGGTAAAGACTTACACCTATTGCCAAATGTTTTGCATCACCTACACTTTTAGGATTGAAACGTAATTAAAACAAACCAAAAAAAAATTAAATTATATTTGATAAATAATTTAGACATTTTATTTATCATATAATCTACAAACGTATGTATAATAAAAATAGTACAGTATTTCATATTAGATTTTGAAATGTCACATTTTTCAATTTGTCAGTCAAGTATATGGAGAATTAAAAAGCGGCATGCAGTATAATATGTTAACGTAACATTATTCAGCAGGTTTCATTCGACTTTATGAAGCAAAATGAGTTAATTGTTTTGGTATGTTAACATACCTTTGTCAAAGTAAAGTGTGTTAAAGGCTATTAAAACCTGTAAGAGCACATGTAAAGTATATATATATATTTGTAAAGATAAAAATGAAATCACAAATAAAAAATATATATATATTCAGTCTTAAGAAACCCGCCATGCAAAGCTAGCAAACTTATTTATGGTATATTTTGCTAAAAATGTAACACAATAAAATATGTACAGCTATGGCCATCAAATCAAATACAGTCCCAATGTTCTTTGTGCCCCAGGGCCCCAAGAAGTCTTAATCCGCCTCTGTATAGGGTATTAACTGGTAGGGTTTAGAGTATTGACAGCTGGTAGAGTATAGAGCATCGACTGGTAGAGTATAGAGTGCTGACATGTAGAGTATTTGGCAGTACAGATCAGTGAGGGCGTTTTGAAGAGATATCTGTATTGATCATTTCTTATAGCTGGGGGCTGGAGCACTGTGGATGTGTACTGGGCTGTGAGTCACTCTGAGCTAAAAGAAACAACAGGTGTGACGCAGACTTTGAGAAAAACCAAGCAAATGTCAAGGCCGGTCTCGTTAATGCACAGAGGAAAAGAGCTTCTATTTCTGTACAATAGAGACATCTCAGGAAGAGAAATTAAAAGGATGATGATCCACTCAGCACTGTTGGAAATTACTGCAAACCGGAGATTTAAGTGGAACAGATTTGTCCCTCATGTTGACAGGCTTGGTGGATGATGTACTACACTGATTATTACAACTAGACACATCCCCCCACAAAGGGGAACACACTGCAAGTATAAGTGACTGTGATTGTTGTTCTCCTTCAGTCGTGTCCCATTTGTTGTTTTTCAGTCATGCTTTTTATTACTAAGAAATCATTAAGAGCAATTACAAGGTAATTAATTTAGATAACAATCAGTAAGCAAAACAAATGGATGAACCCACTTAACAGAACGATGCCAGGAAAGGATTCAATAGAAAGAAATACACAACCCAAAATAGTTTGATCAAAATAGGCAATAGAAATAGAACCTTGATTAGGGTATTAACTTTGGAAAGCTGGCTGTGCCATTAAGTACAACAGACATGACCTAATAGCAAGTTAATGGCCAATACTCAGGGGTTTTATTGTGATTAGAAATCAGTTGTTTATTTAAAACTAGACATTCCATTTGAATGTTCTATTGTACAGTCATCCATTGTGTGGGATTGCCCAGGAAAAGAGCTACCTGATTGGTGGAGGAAAGTTCTGAGGATTCTAATAAAGCACTCATTTCTTCTGCAGTGGTTGTTACCTGCTAGATAACTGACCACATGGACAGTTTGGTATTCTGAGCCATAGACAAGGGAACTCAGCAAAATAAAAGGTAAATTATCTACAGGGAATGACTGCTGCGAAGGGTATTTTTTAAATGAGGCGAGATACTGTTAGCCTTTAGAGGGGTCAACCTGTGGTATAATGACGTGTTCTGCTAGTAGGAATCTGATTGGCTGAGACAGTAGGCAAAGTTAATAGCAAATCTTAACAGACAAATCTTGGACTGTGACAGGATAGCGTCACAGCCAAGGCTGGTGAATGGCAGGAATTAGACCCAGAGACAGAAAGCTGCAGTTCAGCATGAATACACAGAACAAACAAAATAAAACACAGGAACAAACAACATATTGAAACAAACACAAATCACATGCAAATAAAGACTGCACTTAAACTATGCTATCTCCGTGCCTAATCTGCGAGCGCAACCTGCTGCTCTCAGTCTGTCCCCTGAACTAACTCCCAAACAAAAGATTTTGCTTCTCTTTTATAGCATGTGGCTGGGGCTTGACTGACCATC